>NC_139672.1:13565398-13935398 GCF_951799395.1 Argentina silus | reverse complement strand
TTCAGGTCATGCTTTGATTCATCTTATCTCAAAGGACAGTAAAAACCATAACTATGTACCTGTAAAATATTACAATGTGCCAATGATTTACATAAATAATTTGTACAGTAAATGATTGATTTTTATTGTTCTATTATCATGACCACATAAAGCACACAAACACCCACACACCCATGGTAAAGCCTTGGTAAAGACTTCTCGTCAAAGGAAGTAATTTTAAGTGTTCCCGACTGGCTCAGTTTCAGAACTGTTATCTTTTATGGATTTCCTTCAGACCAGTCCTGGCGCGCCCTGGTGGAACGACCTTCCCACTGCTGTCAAGACTGCAGAATCACAAGCTATGGTCCTCTGTGGCTCAGTTGGTAGAGCATGGTGCTAACAATGCTTAGGTTGTAGGTTTGATTCCCGCTGGGATCATATACACTGAAAAATGTATGTACTCACTGCAATGTAAGTCGCTTTGGATAAAAGCGTCAGCTAAATGGCATATGTAAGCTGTCTTCCGCTGTAGACTGAAGACCCATCTCTTCAGGCTACATCTTGACTGTCCCTCCTAAAGGTCTCTTCATCCCCCACTTACCCCCCTGTACAGGTCCTCTACTGTAAAAATAAATAAACCTTCCGTCTTTTAGCATTGTGACTGCCAATGGCCCCTGGTCCTAGCATAGATTTGTTTTTTCTAAGGATGACTGATGTACAGGTGATTCACTTACTTTAGACAAATGTACTTGTTGTAAGTCGCTTTGGATAAAGGCGTCTGATAAATGTAAACAATGTAAATGTAAATACTACAGGTAGAACAGATCTAACTGTGTGTCACTGCTATCGGTCCAGTCAGTGAAACATAAACAAATCCATGACTGAGTCAGCACAGAAGTTCAGTCAGTACAAACACACACGCTATTATGGGCTCTTTTCTCCGCCCGCGCAAAACTGCCGCAGGTCCAAACGCAGGCGGTAACAGGTGAAATGACCGCAGTTACCGCTGGAGTGTTGCCTCACCGTACTCAGGTGGGTGGGGTAGCGGTAATAATGGTGCATTCATGACAATGAGCAGGCTTAGTGCCATCAGTTGAGGTGAAAAACGCTGGCCTTGAAAATAGATAATTTGCGCTAAGAGTGGTGTTTATGCTGTTAAAATATAACCCTATGTGTAATTTATGGATGATCGGAACCATGAAACCATGAATTTGTTCAAAGACGACACCCGAGGTTCCCACTCAGAGAGTGTCAGAATCAACCAATATGCAACAAATTCATTTTAACACAGAAGTTCAGAGTTTCAGAGATGCCATGAACGCCACATTGGTATCAATGTTTAACAATTCTTCCTTTTTCTCACCCTTACTGCTTAAGAGAGCACACACAACGTGACATTAATTAATTAAACATGAAAGATAATTACATGAAAAGAAAAAAAAGAAAACCACACAATATCAGAAATGCTTTCTTGTATTTTATTGTGATGGGGAGTCATAAAAAATGGAGCAAAACTAAAATAACAAAAACCACAATAAAAACGACAGTGGATTAAACAGAAATTTATAAAACAATTTGTAGCCTTTGACATGACAGTACAATGTAACAAGTTGGCACGACAACAGAGAAAAGAGGGGCTAGGAGAATCTAATTTTGGCATTGAAAAAGGGAGCAACATCTTCATAACAAGATCAATCCTTCATTACAACAGCAAGGGCTCATGCTTTTAGTCACAAAGTTAGTTTTCAGTAGCTTTATATCAACGTAAGGACAGGGTCGACTAGCCTGGTGATGGATGTGAATGGAACACTTTTCGTTTCTGACATCATTTCTGTCTTCTTCTTCTTCTTCTTTTTAACTTAAACAGAAATCGTGTTTACACAATACATCCTTCCTTTTTTTTCTCTTTTCATTTTTAAAACAACCTTCATGTTCCAGAATTTCGACAGCCTGCTCTGGGCATGGTTACCTTCAAATCATTTTTCATACTAAAATATATTATTGTATCAATTCAAACTACAGTATTGTACACTACAATGTGTAATAAATAACCATTAAAGAAATATAAAAATAAGACACATAAATATAAAATGTCCTCTAAAAACTAAACAGGTATGCTTTATCAGTGAAGAGGGTTCTAATACTGCCATTGTTGAAAACATACACAGGACATACATACATAAAAACAAAACCAGAAACCAAACTGAAAACAATTCTTGTAACACTGTTAGGTAAGATCAACTGAAACACATCATAAACGGGGACCACATTCACTAACGTTTGTTACCTGAAGTGCGGGGTCCAGCAGCAGTGAGACTCCATTGGAAGAATTAACATAATAGCTATCTTGGTGACCATGAGCAATAGCCATCTGGTGTCCATTCTTGAACAAGGCTGCTGTAGTTGACACAGTAGAACTTGATGCTCCGTAGATGTAAAACCTGAACAGGTAGAGTCCTCTCACTGGAGCTGTGAAGATCCCTGTATCACAGCAAAACATTTAGACAGAAAAAGTGGTTTCACAAAATAAAAAAATTAAAATAATGTTTCTTTCCAATACAGAACAAAACATTAACATTCAACACAATTCTGAATAATACCTATCAGTGTTCCTTTGGCATTTCACTACGTGTATTATACATTTATTGATTTAATCTAGATTCATTTTCAAACTGGTTTTCATTCCATTGGCTGCTGTTAATCTCTATGACTAAAGACTTTTTCTGCTGAGTGTATCACTGTGCAGACAGGGAGGGACTATACAGAAAACAGGAGATTGAATTCTAACCAGATATGAAATCAGGATGAATGATCACTTCTAACTACAGGTACACAGGCTATTAGATACATGCATGTACTGCACCTGTAGTGGGGTTATAGGCGTTGCCAATGTTAGTGTAGATGTTTCTGTAGACCAGGGTGGTTTGGAGCGCCCGCTCCAATACTGTAGAAGTGAATACGCACCTACCAACGTGATGGAAGAAAGAGGACGGGGGGTCCAATGTTTAATGCAAAAATAGACAGGCTTCTCTGCAAAATGAAAATAAAATAAAAATTAAATATCCCCGTGTTCCTCTCAAGGAACCCAAAACCATTTCAATGGAAACGATCGGAGTTTCCCTTCTAATGTAGCGGACGCATGAGAGCGGTTTGGCAAATATTCAACACAGCGCCAGCTCTAATACTATCTAAGTGAATACGCACCGACGAGGGAAATCAACAGTGGATGAAATGTTTTCGCTGACTGGCGGCGCAAGGGTGTGGGTTGGGTGGAGCTCCGCTGTTTGAGGCGAAAAATGACAAGGTTCCCAGAGGAATAAAAACGAAATAAAAATGAAATATCCCAGTGTTCCTAACAAAACAAAGAACCCAAAACCGTTTCAATGGAAACGATCGGAGTTTACCTTGGAACGTAGCGGACGGATGAGCGCGGCTTTGGAATTGTTCAAAACAGCGCCCGCTCTAACACGATCAAAGAGAATACGCACCTACCAACGTGTTGGCAGGAAGTGGCGGGAGAGGTCCACTGTTTGAAGTGAAAAAAGACAGGGTTCCCAGCGGAAAAATAAATAAAAATGAGTTCCTCACAAACAAGGAAACCAAAACCATTTCAATGGAAACCATCGGAGTTTCCCTTAGAATGTAGCGGACGGATAAGCGCGGATTTGGATGGCAAACACAGCGCCCGCTCCAATACTGTAGAAGTGAATACGCACCTACGTGATGGAAGAAAGAGGGCGGGGGGTCCAATGTTTAATGCAAAAAAAGACAGGCTTCTCTGCAAAATGAAAATAAAATAAAAATAAAATATCCCCGTGTTCCAAACACGGCTTGTAACAAAAATAAATAGGCTTCAACGAAACACGGCTTGTAACAAAAATAAAAAAAAATAGCGGTAAACAGTAGCCTACAGTCTTCCTCCTCCTGTTCACTGAAACCACTGAAGTCATCTCCTTCGGTGTCGGAGTTGAATAGCCTCAGAATTGCTTCATCCGATGTTGGATCGTTTTCATTGTCGCTCTCGTCACTTTCATCCGGAGGCAAATTCCCCGCTGAGCTCATGCTGCTCTCTTCAACACGCAGCAGTCCAGCCTTTCGAAACCCGTTGATGATAGTGGATTTTTTGACAATGCTCCACGCTGTCAGGACCCACTGGCAGACTTGACCATAAGTTGCTCTTCGCATGCGGCCCGTTTTAGTGAAGGATTTCTCCCCACTTGTCATCCAAGCCTCCCACTGAACACGGAGCGCCACCTTAAATGCACGATTTACACTGATGTCGAGTGGCTGCAAATACTTTGTTGTGCCCCCAGGAATCACAGCTTGAATTGAGTTTGTCCTCTTGATGGCTTCTTTCCCAGAATCTGTTATGTGGGCCCTCATGCTGTCCAAAACGAGCAATGCCTTGTTCCTGTGAAAGAATCCTCCCGGTCGCTTGCCGTAACACTCCGTATGCCATTCATGCATTAGGCTTTCCGTCATCCATCCTTTCTTGTTGACTTTCACAACAATTTCTCTCGGGAATTTTTCTTTTGGCATCGTCGTGCGTTTAAAAATCACCATCGGTGGAAGCTTTTCTCCCGATGCCGTGCAGCTCAGAACACAGGTGAAGTGCGTTTTTTCATGCCCAGTTGTTTTCAGCGTGACGGACGATTCGCCTTTCCTGTTGACAGTCCGAGTGAGAGGCAGGTCAAACGTCAGAGGAACCTCATCCATATTATAGTCATAAAACACCCGTTAAGATAAGATCAAATATGACTATATACACATCGAAGAAACATTAAAATGTCATAATAGAGAAAACGGTGTGTTGATTTAATCGTTGACAGGATGTCTGCTAGGTGTGCCCATTCTTCTGTGACCCAATGAACCCAAAGCACTCAAAGTTGATCAAGGCATTCCTTTAGGCTCATAAACGCAGAGAGTAATTCACATGTTCATATGTAAATAGAATGTAGTGGTCACGATTTTAGCCAACAGCTGTTCTAGCATACTCATATTTTCACACCAGTTCAATAATCACCCTATCTTCAATCACCCTATCTATCTACACATTCACACCGATCCCCTGAGATGGTTAGTGATTGAACTAAAGACAACATTGCTAAAATGTTCTCATGGGCGGATGCAATTAGTTCCAGTATTTGCTTTATATTTTAGAACAACATCAAGGACTGTGTCACAAAATTGTAATAATACATTCAAGTTAAAGGCAAAGATATAGTCAGATAACTTGCACAGATCGCTTTTAGGCAAGAATACCTCAAAACAAACAACAACTGAAGATGGCAGCAGTACAGGCCTGGCAGAGCATCACCTGAGAAGACCTAGCATCTGATGGGGTCAATTGTCACGCCTGAGGTTGCTGTCTGGTGACTCTGGCGCCCTCCTCTGGCGGTACGGGGCCAGTGCCCTCCTAATCTACCAGGATTCGTTTCACCTGTGTGTTCTGTCCCCTGTTTGTTATTTATAGCCTGTGTGTTTCCCCATGTCCTTGTCAGAGATTCTCACTGTCTGTTCGTGTTTACCCTGCCTGCCTGTCTGCCTGTCTGTCTGCCTGCCTGTCTGCCTGTCTGCCTGCCTGCCTGCCTGCCGGTCCGTGTTACTACCCTCTTAGTTCATTGGAGCTTGGCATTCTCCACTTTTATTTGACCCTTTTCTCCCAGTGTTTGTTTGTGCATCCTGCCCCGATCCTAATTAAAAGAAACGTTTGGGTATTTACGCCTTCGTCTGAGTATTTCTCCGCACTTGGGTCCACCGCATCCGCATTGCTAACAGTCAATGGGTCGCAGACTTTAGGCAGTTATTGCATGCAAAGGATTGTCCACCAAATACAAAACATTTTGGGTAGCCTGAAATAGGGGGACGATTCATTTAAAGTGATGTAATTTTCAGAACAGTGAAACGAATATGTACACAAATATCATCAAATAAAAGCTGTGAATCTCTACTTTAACCTCTTAGTAATTGTTTGATTTCATATCCAAACGTTTGGAGTGTAGAGCTGAAAAAAGAAAAAATGCTTCACTGTCCAATTACTTAAACAGGGCACAGTATTTCATTTTCTAACACCGTTTTGGTCGTAAAAAGCACTTTGTGTCCTACCTGACACTCGGTTTGCATATAAACATGTTACTGCCAGGAGTGTTCTAGGGGAGTGGGGGGGAGGGGGGCTTATATTATTATTAGGGAAGATGTTGTTGTTAAATTTTGCCCTGCGCCTTTAATTCCTTGTACTGTTTGTGTGGTGCACTTTATTTTGTTGTTTGTGTAAACCCTGACCAAAGAAAATAACATTCTAATACAAATATTATAACAAAACGTAGTTAATTATCAACCGTTATTAGACCCCTAAATCTGCTACAACGTAAAACCATAAAAGTGGGTGGAAGGATGACCCTATGGATAAAATCCAGTGGTGTTTCTCTCCCCCTCACTTGCTGTCACACACACTCACACACACACACACACACACACACACACACACACACACACACACACACGCACTCAGAGGAGACTGCACTCCCTCCCCGTCAGAAGCAGATGACGGCGGCATCCTCTGGTGAAGCTCCATAGCGGCTAACCTCCTGCATCAGTCGGCTGGCCAGTTGAGCTCTTTGTGTATCCTCTATTGTGGGGCTTGGAAACACCACACGATGGACATGATGGGAAAGAAAGAGAGGCATTTCAAAGGCTTGCTAAAGAGGAACTGGCTCCTTATTGCCACAATTGTGTCAGTGCTGTTAGGTAAGTAAGCCTCTGTTTAACATGAAGCATTTTCCCTGCTTGATGTCACACACACTGGCTATCTGTCTCCCTCCTTTCTTGCTCAGATGTGCACCCTCCCCCTACCCTCTCTCTCTCTCTCTCTCCCTTCCTCTTTCTGTGAAATGTTCTCCTCTATTTTGCCTCATTCTCATTCCACGTAGTCTAGGCATTCAGGCATTGAACAAGCCTCTATTGCTCCTTTGTAAAAAGCTTCGGGCTTGTTGATGAGAATTATAATAATTTACATGCATGAATGGGTACAGGCTTGTTGTGTACGCATACTGCTGTGCATGAGTATGCTTCTGTGCATTTGTGTGCGGTGTGAGGATTTTTTTAAGATGGATGCAAACGGTGTGTGTGACTAGTAATGATGTGTGTGCACAGTCCCTGCTGCTACGCTGTTGCCCACTCTCCTGGAGAGACAGGGGTCCCTGCACTCACAGAGCCTGTCTCACTGCCACAGTCAAACGTGACTTGACTGAGTGAACACTGAAGTGGTTCTCCCTGGCTAAGTACAGGCATGGTGAAGTCCTAGGACAGTGATAGGCAGATAGTGGCTCACTGTGTGTTGAAACTATAAGCAATGAAATTGCCTGTCTCGCCCCTCATTGGCTGCTGGTGTTATTTTGCTTGGCAGCACATTCAGTGCGTCCACCAGTAGCCTATACAGAACAAGCTAGCAAGAGCTTCTCTCCTCTCATTGGTCGTCATTTAGCGATTTTGCTGAAAATGTTAAGATTGCAAAACTTTTGACGTTGCTGGCTATCGGGCTATGAAAAGAAAAGGTTCCCGGGAGAAGAGTACATATAATAGTGGTAAATAATGGAAACCCAGTCCAAGCTCGCTACAGCATTTCTTGTGGTCTCGTCTATGACGTTTATTCAGGAAGGAGCATACCACAAGGAGCATATTACAATGTATTAATTAGGTACTAAATATGATATACACTGTAATGCTCACTTTAATCATCAAAGCATACAAATGCAACATGAGCCCGTAGCAGTGTGATGGATTACAAATCAAGAATCCAGCATTAATTTATGAAATTTGATTGGATTGTTATTACATTGCTTTATTCACTTGACATTGCTATGAACCCGTGTTTACAGATGCTCACTGATTTTCATTACTCCTATAACAGAGTTCACCTTATTCATACCGTGGTAATTTTTCATTGACTACATTTATTTACCAACAATCGAATATAGCTAGTGTGATGTAGGTGGGTGCCCCATTCCAAGTTTAGAATGACGCATACAGTGTGCAAGCCTAACTTAGGCACCTGCTACATGTGTTCACTTTGTCCATTAGCTCACTTGGCGAGCTTTTCCATCCATGTTCGTGACACCATGTTAGTGTAACCGAGTTGAGATGGTAAATCTCATTCCTCAAGTTCAAATCCCCCACCCGCGCTGTTGAATTGCAAGCTTTTCGATAGCGTAGCTGGTTTACGTCAGGTATTTGCGGAGATGGTTATCTGTGTTGGCAAGTCAGAGGTCGCAAGTTCGAGACTCGGTCGGAGAAAGTCGAATTGCAGGGCGACTGTTTGCAACAACCTGACGGGTGTTTCAGTTGTGCTCCATTCATGACGAGTATTTGGATTCTAGTTTTCATTCTTGCAATTCCATTTGCTAGAATTCACAAAATGTCATGATGTTGCTATAGGTTGATATTTCCCATGAGCTATGGAGCTATGGATCAACATGCCATAAACAAATGATGACTAAACATCTTGAGATGCAAAGTAGCCATAAAGCCCCATGAAGATGGGGAGCCTGGTCAACTCTTTCTCCCAGAGAGAGACACATTTTACACACAGACACACAGATAAGCGATATGTGCAAGTTATCTGACTCTTGATCATTTCTTAACGCATTGGAAATGGCAACATATTACTTGTGAATGTATTGTTGAAAGTGTGTGTATTTCTTGCCTTTTACTTGAATGTATTATTACAATGTTGTGATACAGTCCTTGATGTTGTACTAAAATATAAGCAAATACTGGAACTAATTGCACACGCCCATGAGAACATTTTAGCAATGTTGTCTTTAGACCACTGGAATTCACATCCAGAGGAATAATGCAGACACCTCTCCCAGCCAATCACACTGGCACCTTGGAAAACAGTCCAATCACTAACCCTCTCAGGGGAGCGGTATGAATCCAATCGTAGACAATTCCACACAATAACAAACATACACATACAGTGCCCTGCGTAAGTAATGGGACGGTGAAACATTCTTTCGGCTCTACAACTCTACAGTTTAGATTTGAAATCAAATAGTTAGACTGAGGTCCTCAGCTTTTATTTGATTACATTTGTGTACTTTTTATGCATAGTTCCCCTATTTCAGGGTAAACAAAAGTAATGGGACTGATTTATCAAATTAAGCACTCATAATTAGTATTTGGTGGACAATCCTTTTCATGTAGTAACTGCCTGAAGTCTGCGACCCATTGACCCCACCAGATGCTGGGAATCTTTGGTGATGCTCTGCCAGGCCTGCAGCCACCTTCAGTTGTTTATTTTGAGGTCTTTTTGCCTAAAATCTTATCATCAGGAAATGAAATGCATGTTAAATCTGAAGGAACCTTTCCACTTTTTGACCCTGAGTTGCTAAACTCAAACTTCCTAATTGCTATGGCAGTATGTTTTGGGTCATTGTTTTACTGTATGATGTGGCGTCATCCAATGAAGTTGGAGGCAAGATGTTTCTGTACATTCAGAACACATTCTGCTGCTGCTGTCAGCAGTTACAATCATCAATTAAGACAAGTTAGTAAGTTCTAGCGGTAGCTATACATGCCCAAACCTTTAGCGACTTGAATGGCAATGTACCATTTTTTGTATCCTGATGGCAGTGGGAAAGAAGGAGTTCTTTAGATTTTTTCAGAATTGTAATTATTTGAGGAAATTGATTGATTTCATATATATGCCATCATAGCCAGCCCTCTGGAATATTAAACCTATCATACAATCTTAGATTATATGGGGTAACCTCTATTATGCATTTCCAAAGGCTTCCAATTACAGTGATACTTGTTTTTTAAACATATTGCAACAGTTCTATTTCTATGGGAGTAAGATCATCTTACCCATCAGTGTTAAAATTCAAATATATGTATATTTTTTCCTCTCTTTATCTCTCTCCTATTATCGTTAGACAATTCAAGCATTTCTCTAATTATTATTTCCTCTTCTCTCTCTCTCTCTCTCTCTCTCTCTCTCTCTCTCTCTCTCTCTCTCTCTCTCTCAGGGATTGGCCTCGGGCTTGTGGTTAGGGAATATGGATCACTGTCCCACCTCCACAAGGAATATTTTGGCTTCCCCGGAGAGATCCTGATGCGAATGCTAAAGCTGGTGATTCTGCCCCTCATCATTTCAAGCATGATAACAGGTAACATGGAATACATCTTAAGTTATCTTCTCAGTCCTGGAGGACTGGACACCCAGTAGACCATTGTCTTATGACAGATAGCGTGACACTGTCCACAGTGATTTGTCTGATAACTCGCAACAATTATGGGAAGGATAAAAAGAAGCCCGGCTAAAATATGCACTGTCAAAATGTTAGCACTGTTACAATGGTACAAATAAACATTTCAGTCATGACTATTTAACAAAACAATGAATCCATAAATAATCAATTCAAGTTTCAACTTTCTTCCAGCATTTCCTTCCCTGTCTTAGTTACATGATTGTAACTAAGCAAATCTGTAATTTAAAGTGTAAATCTCTGTGAATTTTTTCTTTAAGAGGAAGCCTCCTTTGGGTTAAAAACAGCTTAATTGTCTCTCTCTGTATGTCCACAGGGGTTGCAGCCCTGGATTCAGAAGTTTCAGGAAAGATTGGTTTGCGCGCTGTTGTGTATTACTTCTCCACCACCATCATCGCAGTCATTCTGGGTAAGTAAGGACCGATCTCAACCATTCCCACGCTCTCTGTAAATCATTGACAAATGTCCTTAATGACTAATAGGGTGGCACTACATGTTAATGCTCTACCATAATAGGCATCATTTCTGAATATGCAATAAAATTCTTGCCATGAAAGATGCATTTTGCAACCTCCAAAAGGGAAATACAGCTTACAAAAAAAAAGAAATGATGACCCAATGACGAGCGATGGCTGAAATCTTTTCCAGGCATTATTTTGGTGATGGCCATCAAACCTGGTGTTTCTCAGGCTGCAGACCACATTGAGAGGGCTGGCACCACACCCAACGTCACCACCGTTGACACACTGCTGGACCTCATTAGGTAACACAGTTTCTTCAATGGAAATGATAACTAACTGATGATTTCAATAAAGATCAATTCCCAATCAACCAATTTAAAGACATGTTAAACGTGTATTTGTCTTTTCCCACCATTTCAGATAGGGCTGTACAGATGAATTGATTGATCTAACAGATTAATCAACACATTTGATCAGATTTATTTTAGTCAGACCAATAAATTAAAGCTAGAATGGGTGTTGCAGTGTGGTACCTCAGTTCAAGTGATTAGCATCCTTTTGTCTTTATCTATTCCCAGCTTTGGAGACCACCATCATTCCATTGTTACCTTGCAAAGTACCATATTACTTCCACCACTCATTGTTGAAATGTTTAGAAAATCTCTGACCATTAATCAACTAATAGGAAAAAAATAATCCCTAATTTCAGCATATACTCCACCCCCTCATCATGTGTCTTATTCCATCAACAGGAACATGTTTCCAGAAAATCTGTTGCAGGCTTGTTTTCAACAGGTAAGGGCCATTCACTGCTTTTGACATTGAACTGTCACAATTTTTTTAGAACCCATTTACAAGTACAAATGTAACCATCTCATTCCAGTACAAGACAAAGCGCAAAGAGCTGGAACCACCTAAAGTCACAGTCAACACAACTATGTCCCCACCTCTCTCAGACACTATCATGACAACTGTGGAGGTAGGTGTCACAATCTCCTAATTTAAGTTACCTGTGACATAAACTACTAAGTAGGGCTATGATGCATTATGCACTTTGCTCTTATAATGAATCATGGTGCTATATTATGAGGATGTTATATAACTATTTATGAGCTTATAGCAGGTGTTATAATGCATCATAAGGCACTATGGATGTGCTATAAGGTAGTATGTGTGTGCCTCATAGCTGATATCCAATCACATTCAGTGCCTTTTTACCTGGCATCACAAGTGTCTCATTTCAGTGTGTCACATTTTCACATCTGTGTTGAAATACTGAAAACACCAAGAAGGATTTTGCCAAATAGCCTACATAGCTTGATGGGCATACATGGTGTTGGCCAAGGTTTGGCAACAAGGTGTCCTCCAATAGACCAATATACAGTGCCTTGGGAAAGTATTCAGACCCCTTCACTTTTTCCACATTTTGTTGTGTTATAGACTCAATTTAAAATGGATTAAATTAAAAGAATTTGCCATCAATCCACACACAATACCCCACAATGACAAAGTGAAAACACATTTTTTGAAATTTCAGTTAATTTCTTAAAATTGAAATACAGAAATACCTCATGTACATATGTATTCAGACCCTTTGCTATTACACTCTTAAAATTAGCTAAAATGCAAAAATGTCATCAACAAATCACTCATTAAGTTGAATTGAGTCCATCTTAATGCAAGGATAATAGTTCATGTAATTTTGGAATTAATATCTTTGTTTTTATAGGGTCTCTGATTTGCATAGGAATCAATTACACACCGCAAAGGATGTGTAGACTTATGCAAACAGGTCTTAAAATGTATTTTTAATTTATTATTATTTAGTTATTTTTTACTTTGAAAGTGTCCACTGTATCGAGTGAGGGTATGTGGTTAATCACATACATTTGATTTTAGAGTGAATATCCCTTCAAGCTATCAGTTGTGAGAATCTAATGAGCCTAATGAGACTAATTGCTCCCCTTTTTATCTTCTGTAGAACATAACCAAGGACTATAAAGTAGTTGGGATGTATTCTGAAGGGATCAACGTGTTAGGCCTTATAGTATTCTGCGTTGCTTTTGGGCTCGTCATCGGCAAGATGGGTGAAAGGGGACGCATTCTGCTGGAGTTTTTCGATGCCTTAAATGAAGCCACCATGAGACTAGTCCAGATCATTATGTGGTACGTACAACCAAGCCTCCAGGCATTATCTAAGGGGCAAAACACACACAATTCATGAGGAAATCATGTTGTTGAAATTCAATTAAAATGTTTTGCTCCATCTGTTTTCCTCCCTCTAACACTGATGTACCATGTTGTAATTTAATTGTTTTTGGAGAACAAACAGTCTTTGTGGCAATTGCATACCTGTGGTTTAGACAGCTTCAGAATGCATTCCCCAAAAATTTTCAGTTGACTGGTTTACACTGCATCTGTGAGTAAGTAAATCGTGATTGCTGTGTCAAATCAATCATATGTTTAGCTGATTCGCATGGAATGTTCACAGAGAAGTGTTTTCTACCATTTAACTGTTTTACATTCGATAAACAAAAATGGATTGCATCAGAACTCAATTGCTGTGTTACCCAGCATCAGCCTAGCTTAGCCAGGCTTTGAGCGTGTTCCCAAAAAACTGTCAAAGTTTACACCGCAGCTGTTGGTGAGCTTAATCGTGATTGCTCTGTCAAATTAACTGTCTGGAGAACAATGACTTGATTCAAACCTAATCTGGTTGGTTGTTCAAGATGTGCTCTTCTTCATTTTACTTCCTGAATTCTTCCTTGCACCTCTAGCAGGTCAGAGTACCCAACACTGTCAAGTTCAAGTTTTGACTTTATTTGTCCCAAATGTCAAGTTTCACATAAAAACATAAACAAACTCATAACACATAATAAATAGGTCAAAATAGGGTGGCACTGAATGCAATGACCAGATACACCATCACCGTCAATGTCAGTCAACAACATCTCTGTCAACATCAATATCATCATCATAATCAACACCATCCTCATCATCATCATCCTTGTCATGGCAATACAAGGAAGAATGCAATCTGTGTAATGACAAGCTCCTCCCCTTCTCAGCATTTAGAAGGTCAATGGCAGAGGAGATGAAGGACTGCTTATACTGTACCTGTTACTCTTGACAGGGGGGAACCTGAACTGGGAGCCAGAGGGTAGTGCCTCGAACCTGGAACCTGGAGTGGAGGGGATGAACACAATCAGATACGGTGCGGCTATTGCACTGACAGCTATCTTAGCATAGTCATGTCGTCTAAAACTAACTGAGAGGCGCATACAGATTTGACATTCACAGCTGCCATAAACTTATGTGCAGGTCTGTGGTTTTGGTGCTGTGTTCTCAGGTCTGTGGCTTAAGTTTGACCTTCAACTCCATTGCAATGCACTCCAAAAAATCACTTCACTTACCACTAGGAGTCAGGCAAATTGTGTTCTTGCGTAGATCTCATTCAGACATGGCTGAGGTAGAAATAGAGCAAATTGATATAAGAATATTGTGGTGGAAGTCTAAAGTTGTATCAGTCATATGAAAGTGTATAACCTGAAAATAGTTCTATGAATGTATTTTCCATAACAATCCCTCCTTTTAACATTTAATTCCTTGAATGTTAACAACACTTCAGCCTAAATATCATATTTCACTGGACGGAGGTTCTCATATCCTCCTCGTCCACATCAAATAAGTTAAACCGGGAAAGGGATCCGGGTTAGAAAGGTCATCCCCTGTCTCCCTTCATTCGAGTACCATGTTAGTTGTCATTATATGGGTGGCCGCCCTCCTTATATATGCCTTGCCAACCACCGACATCACTATACAACTATTTTTCATCAAGAAAGCGATAAGTGTACGTCTGTACACAGTACACTTGCTCTGGCAGTGGTTTAGCTATGGTGAGGTCGAATTGGGTTTGGTTTCCTGCATTATCATGAACAATCACTCTTTCCCAGATAAACTTGGCTTCTTGTCTTATTAGAGAACAGTATGTCACATTACGTAGCTCATATACAGCCACTCCGTAGGCCGCAATCGTCTCGGCGGCTTCATGGTGTTTCAATTATGTTGGAATCAGAGGTTACTAGCACGTGATTCTTGTTGGAGCCCTGCGGTGGCTCAGTGTTGTCCTTGTCTTGGGCCTTACTACTTCTCTCCTCCTGGCTGGTCACGCCTGGTCCCGTCGTGTTGCCCCTGGGCTGGCCGCTGACGTCTAGTCATGCTGGGTGGCTCCTGGTCCTCCCGCTGATGGCTGGTCTCGCTGGGTCACTCCGTGTCTGCCCGCTGACGTCCCCACTGGTCTCTCCAGTGGTGGTGCCTTCTTGCCTCCCTGGTGGTCTAGTGGTATGATTCTCGCTTTGGGTGTGAGAGGTCCCGGGTTCAAATCCCGGACGAGCCCCCAAATTGTGGTGGAAGTCTAGGATTTACCACTCTGTACTTTAGCTCTTCAGAGGTAAGAATCAAGAAACAAGTCCTGAGTAGCCACAATATCTGAGTCCGGTATTTATTGCTTGCAAACAAGAGACAAGAGCGTAACAGCAGCCCAGCGTAGAACCGGGGGTCCGTTCAGCACAAGTCTAAAGAGACAATGATCAGGTTTGTCTTTTATACAGTTTGAACATAATAGTAGGCGCCGCCACGGCTACTGGCTGATGGGCTTGTGTTTACGTGAGAAAGGGCGGGAGAGAATGAACAATGGGGAGACTCTCTTACTGATCAATCAGCGCTTTCGTACTGATTAATCGCCGTTCAACATTTCACACCTATCGGCAGGATGCGCCTGTCCCCCCATTATTGCTCTCTCCCACCACTCCCTCAGAGATCACCGCTGTTCATATGGTAAATCATACAGTGCTTCTCAGAACAATGGCCATAGAACCTTATAGGTGTGGCAAGAGAAAATGTCATCACAGTAGTTACACAAGTTGTATCAGTCATATGAAAGTGTATAACCTGAAAATAGTTCTATGAATGTATTTTCCATAACACGTCTTAGCTCCGTTTGCAAGTGTGACAACTTTTATCAATGAGTTTGCAATCCACCAATTCCAAAACAATTGTGTAATTATGTGAATAATGGGCAGTCTAATTCGTGAAAATCACAATTACACAAAATCAAATGCGCAATAGTATATGAATGAAAAATTAGTTGGTAGAACTGTAAGATAAGAGCTTGTAAATGCGAGCCCCGCTGTTGCGTAAAGGCGCATATTTGAACCGCGCGTTTTGCGGTTTAAAGTGTACCTTTTTACACATGATTTCAGCTCTTGATTGTACCTTAATCAATCTGCAAATAACATTGATTCAATTGATGAAATAGTGATGTTTTGTTTACAGTATATGTACATACATAAATGATATCCGTGCTCTTCAAAATACAAACGATGGTATAATTATTCTTAAGTCCTGACTAAACGGATTGTTTAGATGCCACACGGAATGGATTTGTGCATGGTATTTATCTAATTGAATGATTACACACTAACGTCAAAGAAAACGGGAAATCTCTGGCGGCATTAAGTTAGTGCGGAGTGGCAGGCGCTCGTGGTGTTCAGCAAGAACGCAACTCACTCACAATTTGCATGACCCCTAGATTTTACACCACAACTGAGTTCAAGGTAAAACTTAAGAATGCTTTAAACCACAGGTGTCAAGGACACAGCAATCACTATTACGCAGCTGTCAGTCTAAATTCTGTCCACGCATCTCACTTGGGTTTAGACAGCAGAACAACGCTGAGCTAGCTGATGCAGCAATAGCCCCATTGTATTTCCGATGGTGATAACAATTATTATGATGATAACAATGATGTTAGCTATGTTGTGTTTTTTTATTTATTATTACAGTTATATGCCAGTAGGCATACTCTTTCTAATCGCAGCCAAGATAATTGAGGTGGAGGACTGGGAGATCTTCAGAAAAATGGGCCTATACATGGTGACAGTGCTGAGTGGGTGAGCCATCATACAGTAACTTATCTCTGCTTTCTTGCCACAGAAGGGGATTAATAGCTGGTATTTGGGTCCAGTTTTCCCTTCAAATATCCTGTAAAAGATAATAATAATGTGTGAGGAAAAGCTTTGATACTATTTGAAATCAAATGCAGATAAAGGTGTGTGTGTGGAAGCATTTGGATGGACGGGCTCTGCTTGACTTTTTATTATATATATACTGGGGAGATCTTAATTAGTAATAGCTAGCAGTATCATATGATTAGCAACATTCCAAATACTGATGGTAAAATAACCGTGACTTATACTGACAGCATTAAGGAACATTAACCAATGAGTGACTACTGTGTCTGTTGTCATAACAATAATTTAATACTGTGTCTGTTTTCTCTTCAGTCTGGCCATCCATTCCACCATTTGTCTGCCACTGATATTCTTTGCCATTGTGAGGAAGAACCCTTATACCTTCACCTTGGGGATGGCCCAGGCACTGGTGACTGCTCTCATGATCTCTTCAAGGTACGCCTCGACTACTAATCTGTCTGTCCGAATGTTTCTTGTAGAGCTAATGACACTGGACTTTTGCATTAGATAGCAACATGGTTGTGGGGCATGTACACTATAAATTAGAATAATTTTAAATAATACTAAATTACACTGTCAGTGCATTGTTTGTGTGACAGGGTGGGGGGGGTGGAAGTCCCAGGGTCAGTGAGAGGCAGGGGGGACTCCGGTCCACTCTTCATGTTTCTGTAATTCATGACCTGATCTGCCAATCAACTCTGTTTGGCCAAATATAGGAGATATTCTGTAATTCGGCAAGGGATAAAACTATTCTCTCTCTTTCAAGTTTATTTTCGTGATTATTTTGTTACCTGGAAGGAACGCAATGTCATGCATTATCATGCCATCTGGACACAAGGTGGAGCAATACCATGAAATTGAAAATGTACATTTGAAAAGGCCACAACCTTCATTATCACACCTGTATGACACAGAATTCATAATTCAAATACAGAATTCAAATAATGAACAAATTTGTCTGAAGGACCCATAACTTCCACCATTATGTATTTTCCATTTTTAATTTTGTGAAAAACACAAATATAGCTTAGACCCCTGCTCGCAGCTACATGTGTTTTTGTCTTTGTTTTTATTGTAGTCACATAAAAACACATTGATGACTGTGATGTATGAGAATGTAAAAGACTGCAATATTGAAAGAAATGGAAATAAATGATCTAAAATAATAAAAACAAAGTAATAGGTCCTTGTTCTGGTTATGATAAGGTAATGTAGCCTACTCTCATTGGCTATCCTTTTAAATCTACATGTGATGTCATCCTAGCTCTGCCACCCTGCCCGTCACCTTTCGCTGTGCTGAGGAGAACAACCGAATTGACAAGAGGATTACCCGCTTTATGTTGCCAGTGGGTGCCACCATCAACATGGACGGCACAGCACTTTATGAGGCGGTTGCCGCCATATTCATTGCCCAGCTAAATGACTATGATCTGGATGTGGGTCAGATTGTCACCATCAGGCAAGTCACCAATGGCCCCACATTGAAATGGGAATTTTACTCTATGTACAAGTTTTGTGGAGGTTAAAGCTTCTGGAGACCAAATCATCACATTATCTAGGGCAGGGTTAGTGCCCAACCTTATTGTAAATGAGATCTACTTGGTCTATAGCCAGCCTAAGAAGATCCACTACACTGTCCAAACTCACGTGTGAAACGCATATGAAAGAGAAACACAGCTACTGGTTGTGTGAGGGTACCATTATTCACGATTGATCCATATTTTAGAAGTGTTGCCGAATAGTTTTATTTGTGTGCCCTAACTATTACTAATATTTTCCCAAGGCTAAGCTTGATATTTAGTCTGTATCTACTCAGAATATGGATGATTTCAACCAAGAATATTGGTACCCTCATACAACTGTTTCTCTTTCGTCTCAGCCAATTTCCCAATAATTTTGGTGCCAAGAAATAGGGGGTGTCCTCCAATAGACCAATATACAGTGCCTTGGGAAAGTATTCAGACCCCTTCACTTTTTCCAAATTTCAAATGGATTAAATTAAAAGAATTTGCCATCAATCCACACACAATACCCCAGAATGACAAAGCAAAAACAGGTTTTTAGAAATGTCGGTAAATGTATCAAAATTGAACCTTAGACCTCTTTGCTATGACACGCTATGAAAATCTGTGGCTAATTATTTTAATTTAATCCATTTTAAATTGAGTCTATAACACAACAACATGTGGGGTCTGAATACTTTCTGAAGGCACTGTATAAACAGTGTTGTAATTTACTCATAGTTATTGTTTAAAATCCAAATTTTGGGGTATAGAGCCAAAAGAGAAAAAAAAATGCTTTACTGTCCCAATAATTATGCGGGGCATTGTGTAAATGCTCAGCGTATAAGTCTGTTGCCAACCGATTGTCATTGTAAGGCAATTGTTAGGATTGAAAGGAACTGCAGTAATATTGTGTTTACTATTTTTTCAGTATAACTGCAACAGTAGCCAGCATCGGAGCTGCTGGGGTTCCAAATGCTGGCCTTGTTACCATGGTGATTGTGCTGACTGCAGTAGGACTACCGGCAAGTGACGTCACTTTAATTGTTGCTGTGGATTGGCTGTTGTGAGTAATCCATCAAGCCTGAGTCAAAGATTTTCAAAATAAATGATGGCCTCTAGTTCAGCAGTTTTAATGGTGAATAAATACAATGATGTACAACTGACGATTATCAATGGTTGCTCTACCCCTCTGGCTGTTTCAGAGACCGCTTCCGCACCATGGTCAACGTGCTGGGGGATGCTTATGGAGCTGGGATAGTCCAGAAACTCTCCAAGAGAGAGCTGGAGAGGATGGACCTGACCTCAGACGTGGATGTAGCCAATCCCTTTGCTCTGGAGACCACACTGGATGATGAGGAGTGCGAAAAGAAGTCCTACGTCAACGGTGGCTTCACCGTTGACAAGACCGATGCTATTTCCTTCACCGAGACATCCCAGTTTTAGGGATCCTGAACTGGCTGGGGATGGGGGGGAAAGAAGTGCCAAAAACGTGAGGAAGTTACAACATCTATTCAACCAGTGCCATTATGAGGGAGGAAAACCATTACATGAGACACTTTCAAGCTCGGACCTTAGCAATAGCCACCATAGTTTTGACGGTCATATCTTCACCGTGTCTGTGTGTGTGTTGCTTGTTTGCAGGTGTGTACTAGAAGCTGTTTGTCTGACTGTTTGGCTTCATTTACACAGCAAGCCTAAAAAACAAATTCCGATATTTTCATCATATGATTTTTCTGTGCATTTTACATGTGACCAACATGTGAGTTTAGACATAGGTTGAATTCTGAAATTATGTGTCATTATTGTTTATGACAGTACGGAGCCGGAGACGTCATGCAGTTTGTTCGTAGCTCAACTCTTAGTTCAACAACCTTTCTTGTAATGTCCACCAGAGGGCGATATTACGAAGCGAGCTACAGTATGCATATTCAGGATTATCCAAAGTCAGCGGTCTTGAGTCAGTGTGAAGAGGCGGGATGGCTATGCTAAAGAGCATGTGCCAACAGAAAAACTGAAATTGCATATAAATTAACTCAGAGCAATATAATGTTTCTCAGTTGATTCTGTGCATTTCAGCAGTTGGCTTTATGGACTCGGCACACTCGCAATGCACAGAGCGCAGTTTGTGTCATGAATTTTCCGCTCTGGCACCACAAGTTCACTTTGACCATATTTAACATGATTGAAATGAGAGCTTTCATGAATCGATCAAAAAATCTTTACGTGCCATGTGCAATTACAATAATAACTCTTAAGAAGGGCTCAAGGGATAATGACAGTGAGCAGTTGGAGCTGGAGTGAGGAACAGAGAGGGAGAGTAGGCTATAGCCAGATCAGCTCATGAAGAACATGAGATGAAGAGAGGAAATTGTTTAAATATCAAGGTATTTTAATGGGGACCAACTTGTGTTAAAAAAAAGTGCTGCCTGAGAAGCGGTGTTTTGAAATGAATAATGCGAAATGTGCTTTGATAATGCAAACTATGCATTACAGAATGAAGTAAGGATTGAGAGGGATTGGATCGTTGGGGATTGGACAGTTCCCTAGGCTCTAGGACAGGAGACTTTCCCCTGCCAGTCCCATGCCTCTACTCTGAATATTGTGTGACAGAGACAGGTTTAGGCCTACTATATGCACAATGCACTACATAGGCACACTAAATGTGTGACTTAAGATTCACAATAACAGCTCAAAGAGGAACAAGTTTCATCTCATATAGATCTACTGTAGGGGTTTCCCCTGTATCTTTGGTGGTAATGTAACTTAACTGTGAACCCCCCAAATTAGCTAATACGGTTCCCTGATCCCCCTAACCAATAATAGACAAATACACGCGCCTCACAGAGCTACTGCGGACACCCACCTAAAAAAAATGTCTAGGGGAAACACTGGCTTGAGTTATCGCCATGTTCAGGTTCAGGCTTCCTCTATATCACACATACGAACCCTGATTCAACACCTGCCGCTAATTCAAGCAATACTTCAGTAGTGGTGCCCTTCAGTGGATAGTCTATGTTCAGCGAATCGAACACTGATGTCAATGCAGAAAGAATTTTCATTGTTGCTGAAATCAATGAACATCAGCTCTCTCAACAGTCAAGACACTTCCTTCCTTTATTATGCCATAATAAACTTTTAATTGAATAAACAATAACATTTTACATTAAGATCACATTTGTAATAGGTTTATAATTAGTTATTAAATCACATAATCAGTTTATTATTAAATTATAAACCATTTACAGTTTAGATTGATCGATCTTCACTTGCTGCTTGCCAAATAGGGAGCTTGCAATCAGGAGTCAGTTATTAATGCTTTATAAATGCACTTATAAATACTTAATAATAAAATAACCTTGATGTTAAATAATGCAACATTATTTGCAATTGTTGCATAGTGGTTGCACAGTTGGGAAATTGTATTTGCTAGTTTTTACAACAGATTTGTGTAATTATGGGTGTAATTACTCTTAATTAATGTACTCCCTCTCTATGCCTCTATCCTACAATTACCACCATGACTACCCTCAGCAGACCAGTTATCCAAGCCTCTCTGGGCACACTTTTATAATAATTGAAAACATTTTGAAAATTGATTCATTAACAATAATATTTCATGCTAATTGTCTAGTACTGTGATATGTCTCTATAAAATGTCTCTATAGTCCAATGAGTGCTCTATGTTGTCTAAATGGTACAGTGGTATAATGAAAGAGACATAATGCACAGGCAACGCTGTGCTAAGAATAATAGTCTGAAGCAATGATGGTCAAGGTCTAGATTTAATGGCTGCTACTGGGACACAGTGTACAGGTCACTCTGTCTGTTACAGCAGGTTATCGGTTTACAATTCAGCATGACTAGTATTTAAACCGTTACCCAGTACTCTTATTTTGAAGAGAAAAATAACTATTTTTAAGGACTTTCAAAAAACATCACGAACCATGAAGTGGATTTGGCATCCTAACTATATGTGCAAGCTCTCTGGTGTTGCTATCTTCACTTAGTATTTGGTCAAAACTATCAAATGATATATAACATTTACAAACAATCGGTAGGCTATGGCCAGCTGCTGCCTCCAAAAAAAAAGAGAAAGCTGTAACGAACATAGCGCTAGCAACTTACTTCAAAAGGTGATGCTAGATACACAAGCTATATGCTTATTTTGATACTGTCATGACTGGCTACGGTACAACTACCAAGCTAGCTCCACACCTGTCTGGCTTTGTCATAAGCTTGAAACAACTTGTAGTTTAAACACCGATAGTACACAGTTTGTTATATATGCTGTGTTGCTCACCAGCTAGCTAAAATCAATGCCAAATGAGGCTATGTAGTAGTTAGTTAGCCAGTATCACCTGTAGCAAGCCTGTAAGTTGATGCCAATGTAAAACACACCTTTCAACTGTTTATTAACTTATCTATTTTCATTCCGCAACAGGCCAGTAGCCTTGCTGCAGTTTGTTATTGGGTTATGTTTCGTTAAAAGTGAATGCCAGCTCTGTCATTACTATAGTATAGACAAGCATGAATAAACAATTGATGTGAATTATTTGTTTAAGAGTACTTATTATGAATCATGCAATGTTGGATCACTTTACTTGATGTCCCCTATAAACATTCATTACTGTTCATAATTGCTTGTGAAAGATGAAGCTACTTCACTTGGAGCTACTGTTCGTGTGATTGCACGTCGGAGTACACATGGCACATTAGATAGACAAAAATGACTGTAATTACATTTACATTACATGTTATGCACATAAATTATGCTTGTTTACAAATGTTTGCAACTCAGTAATTAATGTTAATAACTCATTCATAAATGGTAAATGGTGTCACATTTCAATTACAAATGTTGCTAACTCATCAATGAATGTGTTAACTCATTAATAAATGGTTAACGGTGTGTCATTCCATCAGTTATACATTGGTTGGTACCTCTAATATGGTCAGAGGTTTTCTCCATAAGTACACAGGATAGAAGAGTATGTGACTTAATTATTAATGTGGTCTACTCATTGATGTATCCAAACCAGCTCAGAGCACAAACCACACATCGGTGAACACAGAGAAGGGGTAAGTAGTGGATAGATATATCAACAAGTAAAATCTGTGAACCTGCACAGTGGACATGTTTAAATGAAGAACGTGTTGACAAGGACATCAGGATTTCAAGGGCCATGGTTAAAAAAATATGACAGCTGTACTGTACTTTGGGAGATCTTCACATTGTACTGCATGTAAAGATGTGTTGAATCGGTTTTGTGCCAGCCATATCATCCAGCACAATTCAGGAAATAACTTAAAGCATTTAAAAGTGCATTTATAAAGCATTAATAACTGGCTCCTGATTGCAAGCTCCCTATTAGGCAAGCACCAAGTGAACTAATGAGTTATAACTGTTTGTAAATGGTGTATAATTGAATAATAAACAGTTATAAGTGATTTTTTAACTAATTATAAACCCTTTACAAATGTGACCTTAATGTAAAGCGTTATCCGTTATCCTTTCTATGATCTCACACTGTCTGACTTGAAAATGGATAAGCATTTGTTTACTATTACTCTAAAACACTCAGTCTGATAGATTTAGCAGAGGACATCACTGTCATTTCTCAAAGTAATACTGCATTTTGTCCCCTCTTCCATCTCCCACTATTTGCATTGTTGACCCTGGGCGTTGCCTTCTCTAACCGGAAATACTTTGAGGTGAATAAAAGCCTGGAGAGGATGTGGAAGGCAGGTAACTTAGAAATCATAAGTTCTCTGGAAATTAATATGTTATGACACATGCTATGATCCAGTCTCAACTTTATTCACATTTTAATGAAAAGATATGCAGAATGAAGTAATTTCAGTCCAGTAAAAAACAAAACCACAACTGCATTTGACTAGTTCACTTAATATAAGCACTTAAAGTTTCATCTTTTCCATAAAAAAAGCAGATTTTTCTTTTTTTACATCAACAAAAATCTAGCTAAAAATAATAATTTAGACATCAAAGTAGTGATGGGCACCAATACTGTAATGATATAGATATTAGCCTATCACAATATCACTTTTCTTTTCTATTATGTAAGCAATGGTGGGCGCATGATTCACGGTCTTTGCACATTTCGCCAGCCAGTCTGAATCAAAGCTCAAGTTCACAACAGACCTACATAAACCAACTGGGAAAATGTAAGTTGATTCCCTGTGGTCAAAATGTAAAACAAAGTAGTAAGCACAGCACAGGCAGCACACTGTATTCAGTGTGTATGGTAGCTGAATACAGTGAGTTAAATTCTGTTGTGCTGGTAAGGGTTCTTGTTAGCCAAGTAGTTAGAAAGCTTCCTTGTTTTATCTCACCACCATATAGCAACATAACAGATAAGTGATTAGTGCAATATCATGCCTTTGGGCTACTTTCTTTTTTATTCTGATATGGCGCTGTTTATAGCTCTCCTTATTTAAAGCTTTTCCAACCAATCATGTATATCAATATTGTATTGATATACTTTCCATATCAGTGCCCATACCCATCAATAATCAAAACATCTGGGACTAAGATCATTGTAAGTTAATTCATTCTAGGCAATGTCTAAAAGAAAGACGTAGTCCTACAAAGTCTACTGTAGAATTCTACAAACAAAATGTACAAAACATGACCTTTATTTTCTCTCCTGTTGTTCCTGTGTGTTAATGCAGTTCTGTGACTGGCTCTGCTGTCTCAGAGTCTCGGTCTGAATCATCCTCCTCCTTGTCTTTGCCCTCCTGGTCCACAGGCAGAGCCCCTTTTCTTTGGGGCAGGACAGTGAAAAAGGCCTCCTGCCAGTCCCCCTTTTCCAAGTAGGCCAGAATGATCTCAAACACTAGGGCAGGGAGAAGACACAGAGACGGACAGAGAGACAAAGGTGTCATTTCTCTCACTCTTCGTCCACCTACTACTAACAGCCTCATAATGACATCTTGTTTTAAATCAGCATTTTATAATGTGTCTTACAAATGACACAATACATACTTGTACAGTGTAGTACTAAACGGAAGTGTTCAACCAGGATTCCTCACCATGGTTGACTGCTAGCACTTTGCGGCTATTCATTTTGACGAAGCTGCTCAGCGGGAGTTGTGCATGGTTGATCCCCAGTTCCTGAGCCCGCTCATAGGTGATCCCCTACAACACAACGCAAGAGGTCAGACATTACGTTCAACAACAACTACTCTTGTATGTGAGGCTCCAAGATACAGTTATAGTCTTTTTCCACTAACAAAAACATACTTGGAACCTGAAGGGGGCCAAAACTACATTGAGTCTTAACTGGTAAATTACACCATTGATTCTAAAAAAGGCTTACACACAAAAATGTATGCATGTTTCATTCATTCGGACAGTAACATTTTCCCAAAATAAATGTCAGGTTTTGGATGGAACAGTTTTTTTGTTGTTGTTTTTTTTACACATTTATGGCACTTAGCAGACGCCTTTTTATCCAAATGACAAGAGTAGCACCCAGACAAACTGTTTCATTTCAAATTGCTGCTCAGGTTTCGTGGGGGGCAATTCGATAGATATGTAGTCCTGACCTTGTGGTGGTTGTGATCCACCAGACCCCCTATGACATAGGCCTTGGTCTCGTCCAGCTCCGTCAGCACATGGGGCGAGTCAGAGGTGAGGTACACAAGCTCCGCTTTGCCGAGGATCTCATGGTAGTGCTCCGTTTTGATAGTAATATCCTGGCACAGGAAAACACACACACACACGTACGTCATTTCCCCCTCTCGGCCATTTACTACCCAGAGCTAAAAGCTTGAAGCTGTTTTTTTAATATTTAAATTCATGACATACTCATTGATTCTTGAAGAATCTTACTTATAAATGCCTCATCAGCTTAATACAACTATCTTACCCCATCATAACCCAAAATATAAGGCTGTTTACATTGTTTACAAACAACAGGAACGTAAACAAACACTAAATGTGTTTAAAACCCCCATGTTGATGTCACAGACTGTCAGGCCTGGCATCCAGAGTTCTGTCTATGAATTTGAGAATGTTAACTTTGGTTAAATCCATCGTTCAGCTTTAGCAATCTATCAAGACCGCAAAAACTACTAAAGCCTGGAATTGGAAGGCAAGTTGTGAATACACCCAGCATTCTGCTTGAATTACTGACATAAAACCATACAACTACCGCATTTATGTCAACACCCTTGGGTTCATGTATGGTTGCCTGCAGTAGTAAAACCAGAGATTATTTCTATTACGATTTTGCACTGAACTCTAACCTTCTATGGATTTAACTCGTCGCTCAGACAGGCCTGCACTGAATGGTTTTGCACTGGAATAGCCCCCGCTCAAAAACGGCTCATGCTCGGACACTAGAATGGCACACGCTGAGATACAGATCACGGTGACATTGATTTGCACGGTTACGGGGTGGAACCGCAGAAATACACCTCGAGTCGCCTTGCATCGTTTCAATATCACATGTACAGTACGAACACAACTGACAAGTGATTTCTATGACTTGATTACACATATGCGGAAGACTGTAAACTCACCTTCCAGTTTACATATCCTCTGTCGGTTTCATCCATGTTTTGCTTCAACTGTCCACCGAGGCTCGTTAGATAAAACTGGGAGAGAGGAAGAAGAGATGTTATAAAACAATGAGAGAAGATGAGCTCAACGACGGTTGATGAATATGATGCAGGGGATTCTGTGAGGCAGTCAGACTCACTTGTATAGGGTGCAAAGCTCGTCTGTTCTCTGCATAACATCTCTGGATTTGCTTATGGAGCTTCCTAACATCCTTCACAGGGGAAACAATGTATATAGCATGAGATAAGAGATTTAACACAGGTCCTTTATACAACACATAGCAAATAAATAATGTAGTGACACACCCAGACAAGCAACAACTGTTAATCCGAGATATGTAGGGTATTTAGAGTTAAGCCGGTCAGTCTGATGTCAGTCTGTGGTACTGAAACACCCTACCTTGAACGCCATGAGGCTGTCAAAGCCACAGTCCACCACCAGCCTCAAGGGGCTGGGCTCCACCTCCCTGCACAGACGCTTCTGGGCCACCCACTCCACTCCCTCTTCTCCCTGTGTCTGCCTCTCAAGACGCCTCTTCTGCCTCCTCTCCTTACGCCTCTGCCTGGGAAACACACAACAGACGAACTGAAAAATGACATCTGAGGGGTAAACAGACAAATATCCAACCTAAAAAACAACAGCTAAAAAGGAAGGAAAGATGCTGTATCAAAGTAGGCTGTGAAAACAGGGGGATGATTTTACACTTTTAAAATGAACAATGTGAGCTAATTATACAACATGGTCGAGTTTTTGCTCTTTGCTCCTCAACACAGACAAGACAGATGCTCATTCTCCGCGCAAAGAAACAGAGGAATCATTCTCCGCGGAAAGAAACAGAGGCAGACACATCTGACGTTCAGTCTTGACAGCTGCATGCACAACATGGACAGGGTCCTATAATTTTATGCGATGCAAAAAACACGGACAGAACCACAATTTAAAAAAACTAAACTAAACAATATGGAAAACAGCATTGAAATGAAAGTAACAAACATAACATTTATAAATAAATAAAATTGATTTTAAGAGGAGTAGACATTTGTGATGCTTTTCTACCCTGCTACATCCAATTGTTCTGCAGAAATGCCCCGTGTGTGTATGTATGCATTGTGCTCTCTGGATTCTTGTGTGTGTGTGTGTGTGTGTGAGAGAGAGAGAGAGAGAGAGATTGCGCGGGTAATTGTGGGATTTGTCTCATTGGACAGGTCAGTCAATGTTGGAAGTTGAGGGGTATGGAGGTTTTTGGCATTACACTGTAGATGTATGTGTTTCAGAGTAGAGAGAGTCACCCTAAAGTAAGCCCCCAAAGTCCTCCAATCCTAGAAACACCCCTGGAGACCAAGGATTTTTTTTTTTGTCTAAACCATTCACAGTTGACTTAAAAAAAGGCACTGTAAACAGCAGTGTGGTGGTCTTTTGAAACAGGTCGCAAGTAGACCTTGTGGCCAGAAGGCAAATTTGTTTATGGAGGTTGCAGAGCTGAGTGGATGGGCCAATAATATCAATATTGCAGCTACAGGACAAAAACATTAGCGTTCTGAAACTGAGAAAAATCTAAAATCAGAAAAAAATAAAATGGAATAAGGGAAAAAATAAATCATTTCATAGGGCCCTACAATATCACACCAGCTTCCTTCAGCCGCACAATCCTGCACATGCACTCTGACAAGACAGGGAAATTAGACATTCCTGGGTGTCTAAAGCCCATTCTCAACTGTATCGTCTGTCCTCGTGCTCCGTGACCTGGAGTCCGATAATTGATTGCCATATTTAGTAGCGTAGTGGGTGGCTGGAGGGGGTCTCCTCCTCCCCAAGCTCTCCCCCCCCAAAGGTTACAAGCTAGTATGCTCATGCAAGACCAGGCATTCTGCTTACGTATCAAACCCACGCCCCTTTTTCTACACAAGTTTGAAGGTTGACGCGTGGGCTTTCACAGAATCGCAGATCCATAATGTCTTTGATCATATCAAAATGAATCATAAAGAATCAAGATAATAATAATAATAATAATAATCACAGTGAAACACATTATACACGCAGGAAATCAACTTTTTTACAACCCAAAGTTACGCTTTATATTAAGCCGAGTAGCGGATGAGAAATTAGATATCAATTTGCTCTACTGTAAATCATAGAATCATCCCTTTTGCTTGTGATAAACCGTTCATGGGAAATAAATATTTACCATTTACAGGTAAAGGTAATGGTCAGTATGTCCCTGA
The DNA here is from genome assembly GCF_951799395.1 of Argentina silus. Classification (NCBI taxonomy): domain Eukaryota; kingdom Metazoa; phylum Chordata; class Actinopteri; order Argentiniformes; family Argentinidae; genus Argentina; species Argentina silus. Next base: position 13,906,347 of record NC_139672.1, on the reverse strand, counting down.
TATGTTTATAAAATATCATGTTTTCATAACATTGACAAAACGTGACAAATTAGTAGATATTAAGATGTATTTTTTTCAGTGCAGTTGCTACAGTCATCCACATCATTTATTTGGTCATTTAAATAGGCGTAATCCTAGGCGGAAGAGAATCGCGCAGAACATGTCATTACTTACAAGCTTGTTTCCTCACGTCATCTCCTCGATTCCTCTCGTTTCCCTGTGACGTTTTGAGTGAGACGCGAGTGGAGGATGGAGGAGAGGAATTGTGTTTCTAACAATTGAGAAAGAGACTACGTGTAGACAGGTGCAGAGGTTTTTCCTACAGAGCGCCTCATCCCTGGAATGTCAACCAAGACTTCGTTTCGTCAGGGACAGCCCTAATTTATGCCCACAGTTAGGGAGCGGTTACAAATAAGAACATAAGGAATTCTTGACCACCTGACATGTCACGATATCAACGTAACGTAATTCAAAGCTAATCACTTATTCCGAACAGTTATCAAAATATTGTTTCAGAACTTTTACTTTGTTTATATGATTGAAATCCTCATATGAATATTGTTAAAATAAGTTTATATGCATTCTGGGTCTGCAACTTGTGTATCAACACATGGTTTCAGAGGGCGCCGTCGTCCGCTTGGTGCTGTGGGATGGAACTATAAGAGAAAAAGCAAGTCAATAGTTCCTCAGGTCCGTAATTATAAACAACAATGCATACATAACACAGCACAGACAGCAAACTATTTACTTGCGAAGGTCCCTCTGCTCCTCCCATTGCTGGTGTTTCATGAGCCTCTTCCTCTGTCTTTTTGAGAGATTCTCTGTTTCTCCATTAGCACAGTTCTTCCCGTCCTTGTTTGCAGAGGCAGTGTCATCCTTCTCCTGGATCGGTGCCAGATCTTTGACATTGTTACTGGACATTGGTGTTGGATTCTTGCCTATGTAAGTAAGAAAATAATTAATGCAAGCAATGAATGTGAGCGATAGCTGGCTAGAAAATAACCCAAACTCTGGACGCAGTGTTGCGCTTCATTTACGAGTCACTCTCCGCTGCATCCAGTAACAGACCATAGACGGCCAATTCAAATATCCTAGTCGTAGTTTTCAATGAATTTCCCTAACTCAATGAAGTTTTTATATTGCTGATTATATTGCTATATTTTTTTTTAACTAAGTTTACGTTTTTGAGTACTTTATCATCCCAGACTCTGGATGCAGAACCCAGACTTGGAAAGCATCCAGAGTCTAGGCTAGTAGTGATGCGCAGGTCAGCAATTTATATGCGTTTGTATTTATGGATCGTAAATTAGTTGTAATTTAGCTAATATACGTTTGCATCGAGTTAGCTTTGTGTAATGTAGAGAGTTACTACAGTATGTATCCAATTAAACATTAGGCAGTCATCAGCGCTGTTCAACTCGTTCAATAAAATGAAATCATTCGAGTAAAACGTTGGACACATTCACTAAGAGGGACAAATTAGTAGATATGTATATGTTAATGTTTCAGTGCAGTTGTTACAGTCATCAACAGCATTTATTTAATACATTTCAATAGGCGCATTCCAAGCGTAAGAGAATCGCGCATGGCACATCTCATTACTTCAAAGCTTGTTTCCTCATGTCCTCGTTCACTCTCCTCAATTCCTCTCCTTGTTTCCCTGTGGCGTTTTGAGTGGGACGCGAGTGGAGGATGGAGGAGAGGAATTGTGTTTCTAACAATTGAGAAAGAGCCTAAGACTAGATGCAGTAGGTTTTTTCCCTAGAGCGCCTCATCCCTGGAATGTCAACCAAGACTTCGTTTCGTCAGGGACAGTTTGAAGCAGTTAAGTGTAGAGAGCAGTTAGATGACATACAAATAAGAACATAAGGAATTCTTGACCACCTGACATGTCACTTTATCAATGTAATGTTAAACATTATGCAGTCATAAGCGCTGTTCAACTCGTTCATTAAAATGAAATCATTCGAGTAAAAAGTCACACCATGATAGATCATATACACGTGTTGCCTTCCTTTCTCACGTAGTTCGCATAGCATGATAGAGATGTCACTGCTCTTTCACGTGTGAAGTGGAGAGTTCAAAAAGATGGTTATGGCTGCCTAATGTTTAATGTATTGATAGTATTATAGTTTTCTACATTTTGCCGCCTATTTATTCAACCATTAATTTAAATATATCCGACCATTCCACCTTTGTTCTTTTTGCAATAAAAACTGAATTGTTTTGTTGAACTTATTGAGCCAACTCAGTAATTATGGACATGACCCGGAAATAGACGCTACCTGAGCATCCTGAGACGGATTTCCCGCTATACCGGCACAGGCAGCTCGTATTGACATGGTTCCCTGCAGCAACTATGCTAGTTAGCTTTGCCACGGCAGCCTTGTGGTTGTGGTTACTGTCCCCCACAATGAAATCAGGGAGGGGACTATGGGTTGGTCTCTGAACGTTCGTATGTCACAAAATTCTGTCTGGTGGTATGTTCTACGCTTGATCTCTGACACTACTGAGACTTTTGGCCAATTTTGAAAATATATGTTGACCAAAAAAGACAACGCGTCTTGCCATACAGATGCAGCATTTACAAAATTACACTAATTGGCCAATTTTGACGAAACTTAGTGAACGATGCGTCTTAACATAGGGATCGTAAGGAGTTTAGAGGTGACGCCGATTCATCTTGTGATGCCTTAGGTTGTTATTATCATTAAAAAAACGTCATAAGCAGCAAACACAGCCACGTTGTTGGAATGTAGTGTCAACTTACTCCTTTTGGTAGCGGCAAACTTGTGAGAAGGTAGCCATTACATACCAATGAACTTTTAAGGGTCGCGACAAAAGTGTGCAGCCTTTAGCCTACCTGGAGATGACCGATGGACAACCTTGTCAGGGGACGGAGGCAAGTTGACAATGTAGGTCTTACAAAGGTAGTAGTGTTTGTGGGACCAATAGGGGTGTAACGATTCACCGATACATCAATGCGAATCGGTCCAAGCATCTAAGATACGGCTGCACCGATTCGAAGACCCCAAACTGAGGTGGAAATCGGTCAGACCAATTCGGCCGTCACAAACCGACCATACACCGATACGGCAATCAATTAATTTTGGGAAGCGTTATGCCAACTCTTACTTCTTGCCATAATAGAGCTGTCCCTTCGAATCGGTGCAGCCGTATCTTAGATGCTTGGACCGATTCGCATTATGCTATAGCATATAGGCCTATTTGATGTGTAGTTCTCTCTCTCCTCCTCTCTTATAACCCATTGTATCATTCTTCGTGACGGGACAAATGGCTGTTGTGATGTAATCATTTCTATATTATTCGGCAATGCGTTGCGCATGCTATTTTGCGACATTGATGCGCCTGTCTTGGACAAGGCGTGTAGAGCGCTCGCTTGTTGCCACAGATAACATACACACACATTCATAGTTGCTGCGTGCGTCAAAAAAGCTTTCTGATTTGGGACTGCCGACCCAGCCTGAAATCGTTACTGCTGAAAACAAGTGTACAACGTTATCCTTTACGAATGATGCAGCGCCCCTTGTGTGAATTAGTGACAATTATACAGACGTAGGACGTGCTTATTTGATTCATTATCAGTTTTGCTACAGCGTTGCGTTTATTTTAAGACAGTCCACGGATTTGAGGTAGGCTGAAAAGTTACCGGAGCTAGCGGAGCTTATTTCCAAGAATTTGACACTATTATAACAGTCAATTGAAGCCAAATTAAAAACGGGGCATATTTCTGAAAATGTAACTTTCCGGTGGCACTATGAGATATACAGGAATACAGCGAAACCTTAAATGTCTGGATTTAGCAAAGTTATACGGCTGCAGGGACCCATGTCAAGTACCGTGCCGGTTGAGTAGCACGCTTCGACGGCGCAGTGTGGAACAAGCAGCCGTCGGCTATGATGGGACTAGCTCTCATGACAAGCTATCCACCTAATTCTATGCGTGTTACAGTAAATAACGAGATTCACCACACTCACCCAATATATCAGCCAAGTCACAGCAGATGTAGTCACAGTGAAGCCAAGCGCAAGAAAATAGCTAGCCAATTCCTTGATATGTGGCTAGTCAACACACTTAGCTAACAACAGCTTCTGTGAATAATAATCTGCAATACGTCTTATACCGCAAAGTAGAACTTACTAACCGTATGCATAAATATAATGTACTATTTAGCAGAATGTACACGTTTCCATGCCAGCCTTTTTTCTACGGTAGCCATTCTATTCCACATGTATCACTTCAAGCTGTCGCTCAACCAAATCGTCATCAACGGGATGTGTGCTCTGACAGTAGAACTCCGCCCACCTACTTCCGGTCAATGTGAATGTAAATGGTCTATGAAAATGTGTTTTAAATGACGATTTCTTCACAATAAAAGCGCCCACGTTAAACTTGTTTAAGCATTTAGAAATACAAAATATGGATAAAGGAACCACAAATTATATGTAACTATACCTGGGAATAAACATTTAATCCTCTTAATATATTATTTGTGTTTTTAAAGGTTTGTAATTCTTCTAATATCCTAATGACCATGATGAAAGACTGCTGCACTGCATATAATGAACTGTAGACAAATAATTTTCCAAGGCTAAACATGATTGTTACGACCACTGTACTCAGCAGCAATTCTAGAATATGAATTAAGTCTAGACTGCATAGGGAATCCATAATGGACAGTACACAAGATATTTGTGTGTGATGTGGGTTCTTTTTTATTCTAACTGTATTAAATCTGTGCTCATGTGTTTTGATGGGGTGGTTGGTCTGGCACCCATGGATCACATCATCTTTGCATTGGATGTAATAGTTTTATAAACCATGTTATTCAAGTGAAACTATATTAGCAATAAACTAAATACTCTAAGCACTACAAAGCACTACAAAGACCTTCGGACAGTCATCTCACAGAACCTGCAAAACTACAATAGCTAGAACTGGTTTTTCAAAGCCCTGAAGAAACACATCACGAACCAGGACTACCACAATATCAATATCACCAAGCAAGAAAAGACACCTCCACCCATCTATGCAAGAACAAGAAAACAGAGGACCACATTCTTTGGGGATGGAAGGTAGAAAAATCCATCTGGCCAATGATCTATGGACCACCAGATGTAATTCACTTCCCCATGGAGAGGAACGCATGGAGGGTCAGCAACATCACAAAACAGGTCATCTGGGATGTAAGGAACATCAAACTCTTCTAAAAGCAAGACCATCTCCCAAGTCACAGCACAAACAATACACAGAGCCATACAAAGAATACAGCACCCTGGACACCGCCTTAAGAACTGAATTTCTTTTTGGACTGTTAATACCACATTAATCAGATCAGACAGAATCGATACTGACAAATGTTTTTAATAATGAGCAGTCAAACATATGCCAAGTAATCTGTCATAATATTCTGCCAAAACTAAAGATATTTGACTTTGAATATTCAATTACAATGGTATTCATATTACAATTGATAGTGCCTTTAATACAGAATTCTGAGGAGTGCAATAAATATTAAAGTTCAGAGACATTTCACAACCATACCATTGAAAACAACTGCAATATCTAAACAAAACAGATAATTGAGGCTGTGAATATGCAGGTATTATATAATGGGCCAATATCCCCCTAACAATGTGGGGGGGGGGCACTACAAATCAGGTGCAAGACAAGCTGAATTATAACATTGGTGTTAGTTAGCATAGTGCAGTTTGGTGTTACTGTTTGTCTGGGGTAACCAGTTCCAGTCAGGGTGTCGCTTAGATCTGGGTGTCAGCATTTCCACCATGGGGTTCTTTTGGAGTTTTCCCTCTTCGAGTGTGTAAGCTTCCTGCAATTGATCCTTCCTGAGGGGATGTGCTCCCCGAACTCGTGTGGGACGATTGGCTGCTTATGGTAACTTCTGAGGACTGACTTTCCGTCATCTTCAATTCGGAGGATATTCTGGTTTGGGTTAGTGGAGTAAGGGACAATAAAAAATGTTATACTTGATTTTAGATTTTATAATCGCATGACAATTTCTGGAATAATCAGTCCAAACTCTACTCCTATTGATACTGTATATTGATAACTCCAACTTATTTTAACATGCAAATCTGGAATGGGATATTATATAAAAAAAGAGCTTGTGTACACCACCTTGAGTCAACCACCTCACTGGTAATGACGGCAGTTTCTTTGAGGGCCAATTCATCCATTTTCTCCAGTTCCTTCTTGGAGAGTTTCTGCACTATTCCCACACCGATGCTATCCCCCAGGACATTTACAGAAGTGTTGCAACGATCTCTGAAAACATAGAAAACAGGATATTTGAGTTTTGCTTTGAATGACACATTCTGTTAAAGGGGCTATGTACTGAAAACATGTTTTATGACTTGTAATGGAAAAACCAGTATGTGCACTTACAACAGCTTAATGATCATTTATTATGTTAGCACACATCTCTTTACTAATAGTACTGTGTGGTCTTTTCTTTTCACGTAGTGTTAGAACATTCCAGAAGTTAACCTCCTAACCCATAAAGTGACCTTTAACATGATAGAGACATTGTATTTACCTCCTAACACATTTGTCGTATAATAGAATGTAGTCCCGACACCTCTAACTCCCATGGTACCAGGCGAGAAGGGACACCTAGCTAACAAAGACTGAGATAAACACATTCTAGTGTGACATTGTATTTACGGCCTGTAAAGGAGTGGTCGTCAACTCAACGTTAAACTGTCTAAAAACTTGCCATGGTAGCACTTTGAGAATACACATCTCTTGTTTTTCCCAAGTTCAGAATGTTCCTAGCAGAGAGAAATGTAAGATTTATAACTGTGGAACCATTGTTCACTCTTTGCCTCCCCAGAATGTTATCAGAGATTGCTATAGATCATGCCACCTGTTTTTCAAGGTTGTCTACAAATGTATGCTCATGTGAAAACCCTGCCTTACGATCGGACCATCTGATAGAGTATAAATTGTATGCTGTAACTTGTATGGGGGCTCTCTGTTCGTACGGTGCAGATTGCTATGCTTGCAACCATTATTAAAACCTACTAAACAGATATTGTGTTCGTGCATTTTTGTCTCACTGAAATCGTTCTTGTGGTAAATCCCCTAGACAAAGATTTCCACCACAATTTGGGGGCTCGTCCGGGATTCTTATTTGGCTTGACGCTGGAAGTTTCTTTCCTCGAAGGTCCTCCAGAACGTCTGAATACCTCCCCGACCGTGAGACATCGTAATCGAGGCACAACAGGGTGAGAAGCACAGACACCTGCCTGAGGGGACGGAGGCTTCCGGAGGATAGCCAATACAGGATCATATCAAATTGATTTCAGGTGAGAACACAATACCTGTAGAAATCCTAAATTGGACTTAGGTGATTTGAATCAGGGGTTCAAATCCGTCCTATCAATGAAAGTCTGAAGGACACATATGTTCTGCTGGTGACAATCCAGAGAACGGGTTATCAAGTGTGTTTGATTAAGGGTTGACGAACCCACTACGCCTATCACGTGGATAGACGTCTGGTAATACATTGGCCGCTGAGTCTCGGTTGGACCGAGTGCGTTTAGTTGATTAGATAGCAGCTCATGAATTACAGGAAGATGAAAAGTGGACATTTTTTAAATATCAAGTTATCTTAACAGGGACCAAGTGGTGTTTTTCAAATATCATTACCTACTCTCATACCATTTGTTGTAGTCATCAGGCACATCTCTACCTAAGCTCTCATATGGGCAACAAGGAGAATCAGGGGAAATGTTTTAGCTGTATTTTGACATGAATAAGAGCGAATCGGCTTTGATAATGCAACCTATGGATTACAGAATAAGGTTAGGATTTTTTTGGGAAATTTAGGAACTAACTAAGGACACTAATTCCCACTAATTCCCTTCTCCACCCTGCCCTACGGTACTGTGCTACCCATTAAAGATGGCCATTGGGGCGCTCAGTGGTGTAGTACATTAAGGCGTATACCACATCATCGCAAGGTCCCTGGTTTGATTCCGGCCATCTACATATCCTGCATGTCATCCCTCCTCTCTCTCACCCTTCCTGTCAATCTCTACTATCTCTGTCCCAATAAAGCAGAAATGCCGTGCAGATCATGAACTTCACACATAAGATCTCTCTGTATAAATAATGGATAAATGCTTTTTTTAATCGAACTGTCCAAGGCTATAGGCTGACAGTTATTTATTTGAAGCCAACTATGATACATGATATGCTGGACAGGGGCGAAAAACAACTGTAAAATGACCAACAGTTAGGCAACTACAAAAACGACTCGTTGGTAAAAACATAATTAGTTTACAGATTCACATTTGTGAGCGATACAAACAAGTGACACAAACATGACAGTTTACTTTCACTGATCACAGTATACCAGCCACACAACTACCAGCGATTTTCACCCAGCATCATCATACCCGGCCACACACCACTGGGTCATGATACTGCTGATACCCCCTCAGAGCTTACACCATGTAGCCTACTGCAAATGAAGTACAAATTAGGCTGCTGACGTGACCGATTTGCACAGGATTAAAATTACAGAGATGCACTGGTAATGATTACATTACCCTGCCTCCCCTTAAAACTAATCCCGTCTGAATAGGGCTTTGATTGCTTTCATATAATACTGTCCTTGAGCTGCTTTCAAATAATTGCCTATAATACTGTAAATAAGCACTACTAATTGTGTAAGCCTACATGCAACATCCTAGGAGAGACGGTATGGACTGGACAGGAGGAAAATGTGTTTTTATTTAATCCATTGAATAGGCCAATCTTCATTGGCATCTTCCCTGACGAATGAATGAATTAAACAAAATGGAAAAAATGAAAATGCTTGTCAGATCTGAAAGAGCTTGGCTAAAACCCCTCTTCAACAAGTCTGAAAGTGATCCTCAAGGTAATCACAACTAACGAGGGCCATCTACAAATCTCAAATAATAGCCTACTGTCCTTGGGCTGATAACGAATCAAATAAACACAACAATGTAATTGTAAAAATGGCTAGGCCAAAAGGTAGAATAGCATTAAGTCAAAGGAATCAGATGTTTGACAATCGTGGGAGAGTGGCATGCGAGTCTGATTGGCCCGCTCTCACTGTCCCTTTAATCCCAAACTAACCCTCACTTGGACTGCTTTCAAATAATACTGTCAAATGAAACAACAAAGAATAAAAGGCTATAGTCTACTGTAATATCCAGGCTCTGTTCTTTGAACTGTACATTAAAAAAGAAAAAAAAGAAAAAAGAATAACCCTAAAGAATCCCACAAAGATAGTATGTTCATACTACCATGTCTAAAAAAGACTGACACTCACAACAGCCATTCTACAGCAATCAGAAGAGTGGCGTCACGCACAGGCAAGTCCACCGCTGTCAGGACGAGCAGAGTGGTCACAGCACCTGCAGTGGGGATCCCAGCAACCCCCAGACTGGCTGCTGCTGCTGTTATGCTACAGTTAAAATACACAGAGATGTGTGATTGATTATTAAACAATTTAGCTCAGCAACTACAGACACTTTGTATTCAACACTTCAAGACAGTCTTTCAACAGCTATGAACAATGCTAGGTTAGTTTATCATGGTATGTGTGGTAAAGGGGCAATCTTGGATTCAAACAACAACAAAGCGGTCTCTCTACCACTTTTTTTGGTAAACAGCTGAGGGGCGGAGTTGCACAAATAAAACCACTCTCAAATTCAAAGATGGAGCTAGGGATGCAAGGACTGACCATCCACGAGATAAAAAATATAGTTTTAAATGTTTTAAAGTTTTTTTTAAGATTCTTCAAGAATAAATGGCTATATATCATTAATTTAAAAGTACACAATTGTATGTACCAATCCCAGGTTGCCCCTTAAATGACAAATTAAGACATTTCAAAGTAAAGACAGACAAACAATTCTAAGATCAAACGTTGCAGCAGCAAAACATCTGACACACTAGTTAAAATGACAAAGGAATCCTACCCAATGGTAAGAATCTGGCCCGCGTTAAGATGGATATCATTTAGCTGGGCGATGAACAGGGCAGCGACACTCTCATAAAGGGCTGTGCCGTCCATATTGACAGTGGCACCCATGGGCAGCATGAAGCGAGTGATTCTCTTATCAATCTTGTTGACGTCCTCACAACATCGGAAAGTTACAGGCAATGTAGCAGAGCTGAGGAATACAGATCATTTGCTAGTTAAGTCTTACCAACTGCTTATGAAAATATACTTGCAGGCAAAACATTCAGAAAACAACAATAGGGGAAAGGCCTTCCAATGAATTAGATTTCCTCATACCTGGACGAGATGAGAAGTGCAGTCATCACTGCAGGGGCCATACCCGCAAGTATGTGGTAAGGGTTTTTCCTCACAAAAATAAAGTAGATCAATGGGAGCATCAATGTGGCATGGGTAATAAGCCTAACATTAAGAAAAAAACATTACAAATGAATACATGTACATGAATCATATGAATTAACCATAATCAGTTGGCAATACTATGTTGTTAATGTGAAAATGAAAAGGGGCAGGTCTTAAGACACATTTAAGCGGAATACAAAGTGTAGTAGCCTATGAAGATGCATTTCAGAAGAAGATTACTTGTTCTCCACATACCCTAGAACAACCGTTCCCATGAACATCCCAAGTTTAAAGATAATATCCCAGTTGTCAACATCAATGATCTTGCTGGCAATTAGGAACATCACCCCAACAGGCATGTAGCTAGAAAGAAAATGATAATTGAAAAGAATTACTTTAGGTGGGAGAAATTCAGGGAAAGGCTGTCACTTCAAAAGCAGCACAGTCTCTACTACTGAAGGTCATCTCCATATCACCTCGAACAAATAGAACTGCACACACAAAAATAAAATTCAACTAAACATGGAACAACATAGCCAAGTCTTTTAAATCATTCTTACTTCATAACAATTTGAACCATGTTTTTGGTAGCTTCATTGAGAGAGGTAAACAAGTCAACAAGGGGTTTTCCTCTCTCTCCCATTTCTCCGATGATCAGGCCAAAAACCAGACAGAAGACGATAAGTCCCAAAATATTGACTCCGCCAACATATTCACCCACAACTTTGATTTCAGAGGTGACATTCTGAAATGAGACGGGAGAGTAAAGCTTACAATGTGGCATATGGTTACACTGTGTGACAAACCATATGAACTTTAAAAACAGCATGGTTAATGGACAACAGCCTAGGTACCACCATCACTCATCATTCTGCAGATGTGCTAAGTGTGAGTGTCAATGGAGACAATGTTTATCATCTGTGCGTCTGAGTATAGTTTACCTCATTGCCACTAATTCCCATTGAGGCTAACACAGACGTGTTGTCTTCAGGTTCAATCTCAAACTCCTTTCGCTCAGACTGGAACTAAAGAATGAAAAGGATAAAATGCAGAACTAAAATGTCCCATAATAGAATATTTTACATACAGATTGAACATACTAGAAGAAATGACAAAGGGTTGCTTATATCAAAAATATCAAACCTGTTGAAAGCAAGCCTGAACCAGGTTTGAGGGAACCATATTCCTATAGGAATAGAAAACAACAAATAGCCAATTCACTTCTAAGTATATGGCTTAGTGGAAGCTCCTTTGAGAGCAAAATGTCATTAGACTGACTGTCCACTAACTGGTGAATTCCACACTCATTATGAGATATATGCCAAGCAAAGTATTTCATATTACACAGATGTATGTTTTGCATTATCAAGATGCCACAAAACATTACGTAGGCAAATAATACATATACATTGAGTTCATTGTGGTGATAAAGTCTTCTGTATCTGTAATCCTGGAAATGTACACCTTATAAGATCCAACATGGCATCCACTGTGGAGATGCCATCTTCCTCCCCCCTTTCATCTCTGCCGACAGTGTAAGTAACTCCAGGCCTAAGGGTCAACACCAATGCTATTCCTGTAATAGGATTCCAGAATACAATAAGAGCCTCTGTTTAATAGCTCATGCAAATATGATTTATTATTAATTTAGTTGATAGGGACAGTACACATTAACTCACAATCCAGCTATATCTGGGGTTAACCCCATAGAGTCAACAAATTGTCAGTTGTTAGGTAAGTCGATTCGTCGCTGGCAATAGAAAGAGTGAAAAAGCTGCCGCCTATCTGTCCATTTCAACCTGTCATAGGTGTCGTAGTTGTGAGTGCTGACACCTCAAATAGGCTTTTCTTCTGATATCATCATTTGAGCCGCCACTCGCGAGTGGCTGAGGTATGTGTATGTGTAGAGTAGACTTCAGGAGTGAATTTCTCCAAATCATGTTCAGTAATACTTGCACTGTAACTGGCTCTTTCTTGTTCATTGATTCCATTACTGATTTTTGCCAAGGGGGGTGCTACATCATTTGTGGGGGACAACATGTTTACTGTAGACTTGTTTCCTTCTAATAAGGAACATATTCAGACCTGTGGTCAGGTTTCTCAAAGTTGAGGAAGCAGAAATTGGGCTTTAAACTATTTCAACGCAAAATGTCAGATTCATTAATATGAACAGTTATACAGTCTACAGAGATAGTTGAAACCTCACCCAAGTAAGGTCCACTTGTATGATCGGCATGCAGTTACATATAAAAATAATCACAATCTACAATTAGCGCATTAGTAACTACAGGAGAAATTGAAAATATTCAGTTCTACCTGTATACTGTAAGTGGCTTTGGTTTTTCGTCTTTGTTGGGGGATTACATTCAAAAGTTTAATAACTCATAGGCGGTAAAAATAAATAAATAAAAAAGAAGTTACATCTTGCTCAGTATAAACGCGATAGAAGTCAGATTTTAGTTGTGTACGCTTTTTGGGTATGTTTTGGTAATTAGTGGATGGAATATTTACATTAGCGAATATATGCTACACTAGGACACAAACTGTGGATTGAGACTCATTTTCCACAAACTCCATGGAAGATAAACTGCTGATTATGAGAATGTTAAAAAAAAGTTAACAAATTATCAAATAACAACACAGACTACAGTAAACCAGCAGTGCTTTGACCCTTGATGCCTTGAACTGCATAACCCTGACCTAAGGTAAAGGCCATAGGCATGTTTCTTACCTATTGTGACAGCTATTATAGTTGTTGATATAAAATATACTGCTGCGCGTAAAGCAACTTTGCCAGAGATTTCAGAGTTCAGAGCGGCAACACCTGTTAGAATTTAAAAAGTAAAACACATAGGAAGCTGTGAATAAACCAAATACAGTACATCTTAAAATACAAGAGACAAAATAAATATCTTAATAATTCTAACATGTAGCCTAGTATAGGACAATGGAAATTTGCTAACCTGTTATCATACTTGAAATGACCAAAGGAAGAATAACTAATTTGAGCATCCGCATCAATATTTCCCCTGGAAAGCCAATATAGTATTTGTCCAAGTCTGAAAGGGGGATGTACTCCCGGACCAACACACCAGATCCAATTCCTGTGAGAAAAGAGTTGTTATAGACAGACAAATACACAGACAAACCTATAGCATGATGGACAGACAAAATCATCAAGAGATTGTGACACAATAAAGTTTAGGCTACATCTCAGTTTTTAGTCCACATAAGGTTATGACGAGCTTAAAGCTGAGACACTCTGTAAAATCAGCATACCTAGAGTGTGGGCCACGTGGGAAGAGTGTGGCATACATTGGAGATAACATACAACAATTACTTGAAATAATAGAACATTATGAAACATCAGAGAAACCAGACCTGGCTTCATAAAGGATTTCGAAAAACGGTATGATAACTGACTTGTGGTGGCCATGCGTTCATAGCGACATTGCTTTTTGATCCTTCGATTTTATTTATTTAACCTTTATTTATACAGGGGAGACACACTTAAGACCAAGGCCTCTTTTGCAGGTGCACCCTATCCACAATATTTACACAATAACAAAACAACACATACTGTACAAAATACAACACAGTTCAATACAGAAATCGATACATCATATAAAACCTAACCCTAACCCTAAATATTAGGCGAAACAATCACATCTTTCACCAAGGAGGTCCTCAATTAACACCTTAAATTGCCCAAGTGGCACCAGAACATCCAACCAAATTATTTTCTGTAGATTGTTGCAGCAGTTAGTTGCACCATTACTAAAGTGGATTTACCCAATTCGGTGGAGACCCAGGAACCTCAAGAGTTAACCAACTCTGAGAACGGGTTAGGTAATGTCGGCTCTTCCTATCATTGTGTAGTAGAACTTATTTATAAATGCCTTGACTTCATTAATTTTGGAGAATCTCTCATTAAATGGGTTAAAGTTATGGAAAGCAACCCCAGGTGTAAAATAATTAATGATGGATACTTCTCAGAGAGTATTGAACTGTCCAGAGGTGTTAAACAAGGTTGTCTGTTATCACCATATTTGTTTGTTATGGCCATCGAAATGCTGGCCATAAAATCAGATCCAATAATAGGATCAAGGCTTAGATATTCAGGGCTTAAACACAAAAGTGTCAATGTATGTGGATGATTCAAGCTTTTTCTTGAGTTCACAATCCAGATCACTGCTAGGTTTTATTAAGGACATGGACAACTTCTCTAGTCTCTCTGGATTAAAACCTAATTATGAAAAATGTACTATACGATTAAATCGCTGAAAAATACAACATTTTCATTAACATATAGTTTACCGATAAAATGCGCTGATGGAGCAGTAGACATACTTGGTATTCATATCCCCAAATATATAAATGAACTTCTCTACGTTTCAATAAAAAGTTAACTAAAATAGACAAGATATTGCAACCTTGTAGAAGTAAATAGCTATACACTCACCGGCCCCTTTATTAGGTACACCTTGCTATTACCGTGTTGGACCCCTTTTGCCTTCAGAACTGCCTTAACTCTTTGTGGCATAGATTCAACAAGGTGCTGGAAACATTCCTCAGAGATTTTGGTCCATATTGACATGATAGCATCACGCAGTTGCTGCAGATTTGTTGGCTGCACATCCATGATGCAAATCTCCCGTTCCACCACATCCCAAAGGTGCTCTATTGGATTGTGATCTGGTGACTGTGGAGGCCAATGGAGTACAGTGAACTCATTGTCATGTTCAAGAAACCAGTTTGAGATGATGTGAGCTTTGTGGCATGGTGCGTTATCATGCTGGAAGTAGCCATCAGAAGATGGGTACACTGTGGTCATAAAGGGATGGACATGGTCAGCAACAATACTCAGGTAGGCTGTGGCATTTAAACGATGCTCAATTGGTACTAAGGGGCCCAAAGTGTAGGTCTGGTGTGCCCCACCTAAAACCTAAAAGTCAATCATGGATGCTGATTTGGTGTCACGCCCTCCACTTCCACCTAGCCTGTGTGTATCCAAAACATTACCACATAACAAGTGAAAAATGAGAGGAAAAGGATCCTGTGGACCGAGTGCAATGTACAAAGCATTTGGACTATATTGCGTTGTCTGTCTTCTATTTATTGCAGTGTGTCAGTGAATGTAGAGTTCCCCACCATGGTAGGTTGTGTGGCAATAAAATGAACTTGTAACTTATCATGCAAAATATAAATCACTGTCTTGGAGAAAACATACTCAAAGAGTATGAATTAGGCTGTTTGAGATATGCTTTGAATCCTAAGCAACATGCCCAGTGGTGAGTACATGTTGTTTGAAGTACAGTAGACCAACATTCAATACTGTCGAAAGTCTGACCCTCCCCTGACCTGCATCTCCACCTGAGCATTCCGCTCAGAACTTCATAGGGGGGATTCTGCGCTTACATCATGGCAGGCTCCCTTATGGACGAGCGGGGATGGTGGTGTCACGTGGGTACCGGTGGATTCCTGATGGAGCGCCCAGGCGTGGGGGGCTGGCTCCATCTAGTGTCCTCAGGCTAGAACTGTCCGGGAAGCTGAGAGCTCGGCTCACGGGATGATTCAGGATGGGCTCAAAGAAGCGGTTGTTGAGCCAGAGGGGGGAGAGGAAGATGGTGACGTCAGTGTCTCTCCTGGGGACCTCCCTGGGACGGTTCCCACTCCCGTTCCGCTCTCTGAGGAGGGGCAGGTGGGTTTGGGGGTGGAGGATGGGGGGGCACCTACGGAGGCTGTGACTACGGAGGAATATGTCGTAGGGCTCCTTTGTGACCTGGAGTACCCGCTGCTGGATTTTGATGCTGAGAGTATGTACTACTAACACACTGAAACATAATCTGCCAAAATATACTACATTGAAATATTACCAGCAAAGAAGCACACTATATACTACTGATGTTATGTACTACTAATATGCTAAAGTATAACCAGCAAAACATATTATATACTACAAGTGATATGTACTACTAAGGTACTGAATGTGTAATGGCAAGAAATACTATTCTGACATAAAACTGATCAAATAACTTGGGGTTGATTTGTGTTGAAAGGAGGTTTTGCCTGTTTTATGATTTGAAGAATGAAACTGATCTGTCTAACTATGTGTAACAAATAAAGTTGAAATGTAATAAATTGGAAAGGGAATGAGAGAAAGGGGAATTACGTCAAAGTTGAGAGAGGTTTGGGTTGAGTCCAGAAGGCAATGGGTTCCGATAAAGTAATAATCAAGGACGACCCGGAGGGGGGGTAAGGTGGAACTATAAATGTCAAGGGGACCAAGAAGCTTTGCTCAGGTAAAGCAGTTATGCTCAGAGGAGCTCATGAAGGGGGGTTATACAAAACTGGTTGTTAGGTGTATGTTTATGGGCATTTTCCACAGATCTCCCTATAGAGACCAGGAGGTCTAGCCCAATCGGGGTTCCACAACCAAAATCCTCTCTGGAGAGAGTTTTCGAAACGGAAAGCCCCCAGTCTGAATTGCTGTTAGTATCAGAAGTAAGCTCACTCTTTTGGCTGCCTATATTCAGCGAAAGGGATTGCTAGGGGTTGAGTGACCACTTCTCTTGTACTGGGAGGTGGGCCTTTGTAGATCCTCGGCTGAGGGTACAGTGCTGCTTCGGAGAAATCAGCCGGGCTGATAGTAGATTTGAGAGGATTTCGGCCTGTATGGAGCCTCTCTAAAGTTATTACAAGTTAGACAGACTAGGGAAAAGCCAGAGCGAGACTTATTTTCCTTATTTCAAGAACTATAATGTCTTATCAGTATTTGGTTTTATTTCCTTTAACTCTTTGGTAAATCCTTTTATTCCAATCTATTTACTTTCACTTTAATTTCTTTTAATTTGTTACCAATTTTATTTTTTTTATCGCGTGGGTTTACTTTGGATCTTCTATTTTTATAATTTTTTCCTTAAACCTTTCTTTTTACTCCGCTGGGCATGCGTTTCTATTGCCTGTAGCTGTATATTCCTATGGACAACGTGTCGTACTCACACTACACGAGCGACGACCAACATTTCTTACATGTCAGAAAATAATCGTAATAAAAGTTATTCCATGCTTACCTAAAACAACAGCAGCAAGGTTGGAGATGAGAAATCTGTTCTTCACAAGTGACTGTGTGAAACTTCTGATATTGCAACAACACCCATTGTTGCTCTTCAAATCCTTAACTTCATCGACAGCGACAACCGTGGAATCCATGTTGATTGAGTTTATCTAGATATCCTCGCTTAAACTAAGGTTCAACAGCTAGCTTAGTATCTAGCTAGCTAGCTCCGTTATAGCAAAAGCTAGCTAACTACCTCCTATTCCTTAATAAATGTAGGTCGTTGCATGACCTAAGGTTTGCTAGCAATAAGAATTTGCTAATTTAAATAATATCTATCTAAATTCCTGGGTACACCTAGACTATTATTTGCAAGGGTAAAAAGAGCTACTTTGCTAGCTAGCTATTAAGATTTACCCGATGTCCCAAATAACGGTTGGTGTGTTGCCATGGAACAGAACCCCATGTCACCCCATTCTATTGAGAGGGAAAGGCGCACGTTCAACGGCGGGGGTCGTGTCAATGCATTCCAGTGTCAGATATTTCCCATTATTGTAAAATAGTGTTTCACGTTTCATGATGACTTTCAGTTTCAGATGACTAATTACGGTTATTGATTATAGCCTACCAGTTATATCCTCAATTCAATATGTAAGCCCTTTAAAATACAAAATGTGGTATTGTAATGATTCTTACATCCTGACTAAACACAACCAGTGCGTTATTGTTTGTATGGTATTGATCTAATTCAGTGTGTGACATGTTTCAGTCAAATGTAGTATATAGCCTGTGCAGGTCACACATTATTATTATGGGGGGAAAGGAGCCCATTCAGAGAAAGGCCTAACTACGCAGGTTAAGTAAGTTTCCCAATTAATATGAAGGATATGTCTGGTCTGTTCTATGTATGATGTTTTCATTTATGTTTTTGTATTTCATAAAATATATGGTGATAAAGTGTATGTGACTTTAAATGTCGGACTGATGGGTAAATGGAAAGTCATAAAAAGAGGGTTTGCCTAGAGGAGGGGAGACAATAGGATTTCCTGTCAGAAGTTTGAGTGACCTGGGTCTGCGAGGACGATTTAATCTAAAAGCCGACAAAATGAAATATAACGTGTTGCGGAGAACCGGTGGACAGACCTCCACGGTGAAACGTTGTCCCTGTATATAAAAACATCGGCTAGGAATATAGGAGCGGAGATATTGGAGTTACGACGGCAGAGATCGGGTGAGATCTCTTCAGTTTTGCACTGCCAGTGTGTTTTTGCCAAGCCGCTATTGCCTAGCCAGTGGGTTTTTGCTAAACCGCTATCTGTTTCTTTTTTAAGGCTGGTGAAGGTTCCTTTTTGTTGGGATTATTTTGTTTGGAGTTGCGTCACGGACGGATCCGTTTTCTATTGGGACTGAGTTGATTAGAGCGGGATTTGGATTTGAATAGGGAAAAAGCCAGTGAATGGTTGGACGTTTAGGGTACTAGGGACTACCTCATGAAGCTGATTGAGAGAATGCCAAGAGTGTGCAAGGCTGTCATTAAAGCAAAAGGTGGCTACTTTGAAGAATCTAAAATATAAAACATATTCTGGTTTGTTTAACACTTTTTTGTTTACTACATAATTCCATATGTGTTCCTTCATAGTCCTTCATAGATGTCTTCAATATTAATCTACAATGTATAAAATAATACAAATAAAGAAAAACCATTGAATGAGAAGGTGTGTCCAAACTTTTGACTGGTACTGTATATTATTTACTTGATTGCTGAAATACATATATTATTTACTGCACTTCTCTATGTCTATTAGTTTTCTCTTGATCACCATTCTATTGTTGATATATAATGTAAATGCTATACAAGGAACAGGGTAATAACAGTAGATCCTAATTCTATGTGCCACAATCTTGATAATATTCATTTGACCGTTACATATGATAACACTATTACACTAATGTCAATAAATCTTTTAATAAATTGTCTCCGGACCACACACTGGGTACTTTGGTTAGTAATGAGGGCCCAGGGTGTCTAGTGTTAAGGGCTTTATAAAGGATCTGTCTTCCGAGGATGTAATTAATGAACTGCATTATGTTTGGAATTCTGAATGTACATTTATGATTGTTTCATGTTTGTAAGCAGGGCTCTTCGGAAAAAGAGACCTTGGTCGCAGTAGCCTCCCTACCTGAAGAAAGGTTTAATAATAAAAGAGAACATAATTTTCAACAAAGATTACAGATGCAATGAATGATGTCACCTGCAAAATCTGTCTTAGAGATGAATAAATGGAAAATATGCATATTTTTAATACAGAATTATTTTCATACAGGCAATCTAAAGTATATAGAAATAGCACAATCATTGTTATACTATACAAAAATATGTGCTGAACAAGGGTATAACATGATTGAAAATCATACTATGAAATAGACCTTGTCATTTATCGTAATTGCAAAAGGTGAGGGTGGTGTAACTGTTACCTATCTGACCTAGTTGGTCACATTTTGGCGTTGTCGGCAGGATTGTAAACAGGGACGTAAATGTGACCAACTGGTAGTTTATAAGGTCTTGGCTCTAGAGTGCACGACAACGCCACCTGGGGCCTTTCACACCAGGATATTACAGAGGTAAGCTGTTACACCCCTTGCTTGAGACAAGCGGGTTCCCACACAGATACGAAACAAAGTAAGGACAGTGACGTGATCTCAATTATAAAAATAAACAAGATTTATTTATAAATAACAGTAAAAGGCCACTCTGTCATTTGTTTAGTTATGCCTTTGCAAAGAGAGGGGGGTAATGGCTGCCACCAGATAGGTAACTGTTACAACACAGCAAGGATATGGTAGAGCTGTTGAGGAAGGGGCGGTTACCTGTCTATGAGAAGTGAGCGACACACCACTCGTGCTCTCGTTTCCAGTGCCTATCCACACAAACACACACACACACAGGCACAAGACACTGCAAAATGTTGGTGATCACAGACATGGTGAATAAGTGCAGATTACCACTACAAAAACACGGTGCGCAGTGCAGGGGGAAGACTCGACTCCGGCGACCTGTCCCATGAACAGCTTCACTAGCTCTGGAAGGGAGAAGGGACAAGGAAAACTGGACATTAGATGATGTCTTACATATAGCAGACTACCGGGACAGCCAATACCCCATGTATCTCAATGCCGTGGGGGAGGGAGCCAAAAAGAGGCAACTAAGTCGAAGGCCGATTCAAATAATACAAAACTACACAAAAAGAGAAAGAAACAAAACCAAAAGGGGCAAACGCTACTATTACATTGTGAACTTATGGTCGGCAAAACAGCAGTGGCAACTGCTTCCTCCGAATCTCCCAGATACCACACAATATGTCAATGGACCCAGGGCGGCAATCACTCGAGACCTTCAGTAGTGCTAACGCCGACTACTCGGAAGCGTCTGGTGACAGTAGAACGCCTTTTTACGTATACAGAACCCAGGAATGTGCAATAGCCTACTTGGGAGCTTGTTTTATAGAGTGGCGTTTGCCGCTAATAGATGATTAGCCGCTGACTGGCTAGCTGAGGGGCGTGTCAGAGGGAACTTGGGCTACGGCACCAGCAAGAGGACAAACCTCATATGGCAGCGGTTCTGCCGGTTACACTTGCACATATGGAAGTGTAACCGGTGTCAAAAGTGTCAAACCCATCAATATTATTATTGTTCTGTAACTCATCCAAAAGTAGCTGATCAGAAACCGGGCTGGAAAATGCTATATAAAATAAAACAAATGTTACGTATGTAGGCGTAATGTTATTTGTTTACATGACTTGATCTTGAAGCGATTTTGAAGCATGTCGTTTTTTAATTGGTTGAAGTAAGAAAAACGGGTAATATCATACATAATACCAGAGAGTAAACCCTCTGAAAACATAGGACTTTTTTTCTTTTTTTTTCTACTGTAGGGCGTGTCACAAGTTAGGAAAAAAAGAGCTTCTGTGACAGCAAGAACCAATCAACGACGAAGCCACAGACGGTTCACTGACACTGCGTGGATCAGACATTTTTTATTATTGCGAAGATCTTAGGTAGTATATGGCACGGGCAGACGACGTAGCTGTACTAGGAAGTTATTCTTGCAAGAATTGAAGCAGCTTATTATCGGCGTCGATGTGGATCAATACCAGCAGACATATTTTACAATCATAGTTGCGAGGAGGGATATTTCGACGGAACAGTCTACGCAGGTTGAAATCATCCGCGACGACATCATTCTGGAATAGGAGATATTAATATTGTGTTGTGGCAGCTGGTATTATTGCCGGGAGACGAATCGGCGTGGCTTAGGTGGGCCTTGCCTGGGTATCTCCAGCCAGCCAGCTTGCTAGACAGTTATAGTCAAGTGTGAAGCGACGTAGCTCGTTATAGCTTGCCTGCTTTCTCCGCCGCATCCTGATTTGAAACTGCTTGGACTGTATCACGCACTTCAATAGCCAAATGGGTGAGTAAGCTAGCAATCTCATTCTGCACGCTTTTTGACGTTGTTCACGAAAAACCTCAAACATCGTGTTCCGTTGTTTAATATGCATAGCTAACAGGTAAAAACAGGCACTGTAAACGAATGACAGGTTGTCTGGGCTAGCTAATCAACTGAGCCATCTTGCTAGCTGGCTGGCTAGCTAGCTAGCATAGAAGGGGCGTCAAATGATAGCCCCTCAGTCTGTCTCAATGCATTTTGGTCAAGATGATCACTTCCATGGCGAGGGATGTGGTGGTGTGTGAACATACAAGCTGCTAGATAACGGTTCGCATGCTCACTTGTCTGGACATGGCATGATTAACCAGCGAACGCCCATTGCTAGCCAGGCGACAGACACGTTTGGCAGCCTTTGATCCCAGATTGGCACGTACGCCAGCTACAATTAAATTTGATTTCGAATGGCATGTTAAATGGACAGTTTCTGGGCGCTAATGGTGAGACGCTAACCACATGGCAGACTAGTAGCACCACGTCTATCCGGATAGCAGCATCCTCCTCTATGCAAGTCCTCCTAGCTCCGACGCAACACTCCATCATTACATGAGATGGGAGTGTCGTGCATTGCTATTGCCTTGCCGGAACTTGCGACTTAATTCAACATGAGTGCCCTTACCTGTTTCGGCATCACTTATCCCAGTTTTGAAAAAGTATACACGTACTCTCCATCATCTGAGATCTTCTTCGGCCCGACGAAATATCCCAAAGGCAGCTAAATATCCATACAAATTAACTTGGAGTTTCAGGTGGCTTCAGGTAAAGACAGGTATAAAGTTTGTATGGATATTAAGCAGCCTTTTGGATA
This sequence comes from Argentina silus, assembly GCF_951799395.1. Lineage (NCBI taxonomy): Eukaryota > Metazoa > Chordata > Actinopteri > Argentiniformes > Argentinidae > Argentina > Argentina silus. The sequence continues at coordinate 13,883,599 of NC_139672.1, read as the reverse complement.
TTTCCTGGGGCCGAAGAAAATCTCTAACCCTAACCCTTTTTTTTTTAATTAACATTACTAAATACACTTCATGAATAAATAAGTAAATAAAACGACGTAAAGAGGCCTAACAGGAATAAAGTGCCCTGCCCCCTTACAGGAAGTCCACCTGAGCTGGCCCCTCAGATGGCCAACACCTATAATGTGGCCTTTTTGCCCTTTGTCCCTGGGTCTGTTACACTTTCTCTAGCATCAAAGACCTCCAAGCTAGGCCCGTCAATACTGATCCGAATCAGGTCCCCCACTGTGTCTGTGTGGAGAGTTGCTCAGACATCTGACTTGATCCTCTTCTGTGAAGAGATACCCCTTTCACAGATAGTAGATGACACTGGGAGGACCAGCATGATGTGGACCAGGTGCAGGATGTTCTAAAAGAAATATACAAGAATAGAATCAAATTTGATGTGGGCTTCAGTAAGTCAACATTGACAATATCATGTTTTATAAATACCAGATATACCTTGTAGTCAGAGCAGTATGGCTCTGTGGTTATCATGACCTCCCAAAGGGACAGGTAGCTCTTGTCAATGAACATTCTGGATATGAGCATTTTCATAGTCTCAAACTCCTCCTTTGCCAGATCAGTGTTGGCACCATTTCTGAAGTTAACTAGGAGTTGGAGAGGACGATGGAAGCAATTTATTTTAATTACAACAGTTTGTAGTCTTGCTACCAGTAACATATTTGTGTGGTTCACTAAGTCACCTGAGGATAGTGGAGAAGTGATCCAACAGAAAGGTGAGGCACCACCTCCTTAGCACCATGGTCTGGGACCTGGTCTTTGTCCTCTGAGCAGGAGTCATTGATGTTGAAGCATCTTCCTGCCTTTGCTGTGGTAGATTCTTTAGTGTCCTCTCCTATCGGCAAAAGAAAGAGACAAAGAAACACAAATAAATAATTAAGAATATGTCTATTAAGGTGAACATAATATTTTTGGATATGTAATGGAGGTCTATCAATTATGTAACTTCACTTGAAGCCTAGAGGGCTACAGAATTGGGTCTTCAGTATATTCCTGCAGTTTGGGGGAGCTCTCGCTGATGGCTTCGTCTTCTGCCGGCTTTGAAGCTTCACCTTTAAGGGTGACTTCCTAAATGTACAGAATTAAAACCGTTTAGTAGTATCATTATGTTTTCTTTTAAACAAAAGTTATAACGCAAAAAAAAGATGAGAGTGTTACCTGAAACTTGAAGACCACTTCACCCTACTCTTGCTGTCTCTTCTGTTGCCTAAGGGCTGTCTGGAACTGTGACGATCCGCCTTGCTTCCCTCGACTCAACTGTTAAGACAGTCACTGAAAAGATGATGAAGATTCTATCTATTTTCACCTCTCCCTTACCTGAGGTAGGATGATGTCATTCCGTTGCAGGAGTAGGCTGAACTTGCTAATTCCAGCAAACAGGTCAGCAAGGAAGTGACAGAAAGCTCCAAAAGTGCCGTCCTCCATGGTTTGCTTGATCTGTATTATAAATCCAAATCAACAATATTCACAATCCAAAAACTCACATACACAATCATCAAATCAAGTTAAAAATGAAGACACACAAAATGATCCATATACTCTCTGATTCCCGTTTAAAACAGTGAACTGACCATTTTGGCTCTTCCAGCGACATCTGCATTTGCAGAAGCTCCTGCCAAGTAGTCCATGTGGAAGTAGACTGCAGTGAGCTGTCCATGGGCCTGAAGAGAAAGACAATTCCCAGGTCTCAGGAACATGTCCAGTAGGGTAGGGTTGTATAACGGTAATATAGTATCCCGCGAAAACGCCCATGGTGTGTTTTTTTAATACAGTCATAAAATGTATTCTCAATTATCTATCAAACTGCCAAATTAAGCGCTGTTTGTCAATTCACAATGTCTAACAGCGTGGTTGGCGAAAGAATTACAATATTTCACTTTTGGGTTGTTGCACAAAAAAGATGAGTAGCGCTAATGACTTGGTCCCTAAAAAAAAAAAAAAAAAAAGCCACTGCTGCTCTATGGGGGCATTTCGAGTTCTGACCCGGTAATAAAGTAGAGCCTGCAGATTTGGATGAGGTTATTTGCAAAGATTTGCGTGAAAAAGATGACGGCCAGAGATGGGAACACTAACGGGAACTAATCTATACCCATCAACAGCTGCACAGATGGGATAGGATGTCTGTCTGTCTGTCAAGTGCTGCTGTCGGGTTCAGACAGCTATCCGTTGACAACGGACACGTGTTGTCAGTTAACATGACGCCATACATGTCATTAATGGTCCACTTTGTCACACCCGACTGGAAACAACAGTCAAAATGCCTACAGACTAGCTTTTTCCCAGAATCCCCACGGCGGACAACATCGTTGATGGACTCTAAAAATGGAAATTAGATGCGAATAAACTCTTGGCCATAACGACAACGCTGCTAACCTGGCAGCCGCCATCAGGGCCCTGAATTGGCCATGGCTCAACTGTTTTGGCCACAACCTCAAACTGGCGTGACAACACAGTGCAGGACCAGAGGCAACAGACAGACCGGGCCCTTGGAGTCTGCTGTGCCATTACCGCCGCCTTCTCTCACAGCTGGCCCCGGAGGAGAGAGCTCAAAAACAAGCAAGCGGAATTAAGACTCCCAGAGCATAGTCTCATGACGATAACTAAACCAATATTTTATAGACAAATGATAGCCTATAGGCTATATGACATAGGACATGAGACAATTTATATTATTACGAATGCAGCGTGTGATTCTTCTGTAGGAGTTTCACCCTTGTGAAATAAGATGCAGCTCCAAAAGCGTTTCGTCAGACAACAACTTTATTGTCCAAGCAATAACTCAACTACAACTACATATTTGAGAGGCACACATGATATACAAGAGACCCTAAAGGTGTGGCTACCCTGGAGGTGGGCAGTGGTTAACAATGATGGGGGGGGCAAGGTCAGTAGTAGCCTGTGCATGTCATTGAAAGGAGAACAACAGGCCTTTGTCAGTCAGTATCAGGCAATCAAGTCGTTGATCCTATCAATAGCCATGTGACTGACTAGCAGACCCCTTTCTTATCCTAATGCCTACAGATCACCTTGGTGTCCATATTTCCTTACACTTCTTATTAAGCTATAATATTATGCTATCCAACTGTTTAGTTTAGTTTATCAAGCTGTGATTGGGATGTAAAGTTTAAATTATTGTTTAGGCTAAATCTCATACGGTATAACAGTCACCACAAATAATTCTGTTTTTCAATGTAGATTAAATATATCAGGAGCAAAGATGGCTCCTGCCAGCCCCCACAACGTTATTTAAAAAAAAAAAAAAAAAGAGATTTGAGACACTGATAAAAAAAAATTATACTGCCCAACCCTAGTGTCCAGGACCCTGGTAACATGTGGAAGCCATCTCACATTCTTTCGTTAATGTCGGTGTCACCATCTGTCATAAAAAGACAGGTAAGGAGACGCAGCAGTTTGCACACCGATCATCTTTTTCAGGGTGTCCGTTATCACTCCAATGAACTGCGGTGTCGTTGCTGTATTTAGGCAATACATTTTTCTTTTGAAGTAGTATTTGCGGTTTAAATTTGATAAAAGGCAATTCTTCCTTGGCTATGTTGTATGCCTTTCTTGCCATTGAAACGGTGCTGAGAGGGTGGTAGCTCTGCTGTTCATACAGCTGTCCCTGCATTGCGTGTGCATTTTGCTGTTATTATGAACTTTGAGGGTCTCATGCTTGAATATAGTAACTGCAGCTGTAAATGATGTGGACCACATTGTTTGCAGTAAACACAGTACATGTGCTTCATGTCTTTATCGAACCTCTTAAAGCCGTTTGGGGCAAAAGGTATACAGTAGGTAGGAGTCCCGCGATGTTGCGTGTTCAGATCATTCACCTTGCAAAACAACCACCAGGAGGCATGATGGATATGTTTATATTGCAAGAATGCACTGTAATGTAGCTTGCTAGAGTTGTTTCAAACGTGCTGTGTTTTGTACAGCATCATAGCTCGGTAGGCTAAAAAGTTTGATCTAGCTTTATACAGTCGCTTAACTTTAAGGTGGTGATAGGGCTGTGAAGGATGTTTGAGCTGCATTTTGAGCCATATAAAAAAGTTTGGTCTAGTTTGTATGGCTTAACTTGGATGTCCAATGAATTTATCCAGCCCAAGACACCAGCAGTCCCCACTTGTATTCATCAAAAAATCACTGACAGGTTTGTGTGGTGATTTATATATTTTTTACTTCAATTAGTTTTCAATTACTACTGACAAATCTTTTTTTTTCCGATTTGTGCATACATTGTATTGGACACGTGATGTGTGTAAAATACTTTTTGGAAGGTGGTACTCATCATAATAAGATAGCCTTTCGCAATCGCTTGCTTGATCGTTTCAGATTAACAATGAAAGCAGAGCAGTTGAGGTATTGTTACAATGGGAGGGGGAGGGGACTCGATCACACAGTCACAATCAAGCAAGACAGCGGGAGAGAGAGAACAGGAAGGGGGATGATGATAATAATAATAGACTAAATTTAAAAGACTCAGACTCAAGGACACTGTACAAAACACTGTACAAAAAGATAAATCAAGATCAGATAAGTAATAAAAAAAATAAAATAAAAAAATGGTCGAAGAGCTCAGGCAACAGAGAATAGTCTTACTCAGGACCCATGCCGTGCTGTAGGAAGTCGAGTCTGAATAAATGGGTCTTGAAAGTATCAGAGCATTGGATGGCTGGTGAAAGGGTGTTCCACAGCATGGGTGCAGCAGCAGAAAAGGCTCTTTCGCCAAGTGTGCGGGGTATGACGAGGAGGTCAGTTAGGTAGGCAGGAGCTAGGCCATGGAGTGCCTTAAAGGTGAGGGGGAGGACCTTGAAGAAGATTCTGTATTTTATGGGGAGCCAGTGAAGTTGTTGCAGGGTGGGGGTGATGTGCTGCCATGGTTTAGTGCGTGTGAGGATCCTGGCAGCTGAGTTTTGGACATATTGTAGCCTGTTCAGGGCCTTGCTGGAAACACCAAGAAGGACTCCAGGCGGGATAATCCAGGCAGGCGGTGACATGCGTGTATTATTGTTTCAGCAGAGGTATCAGAGAGTGAAGGGCGGAGACGGAAGATGGTTTTGAGATGGAAGAAGGCAGACTTGGTGACTGACCATATGTCGGGTTCAAAGGAAAGGGTTGGGTCCAGGAAGACGCCCGGGTTCCTTACTTCCAAGGAGGGGCAAATGGAGCAGCCGTTGATGGTGAGGACGAGTTTGCAGATTTTTTGAAGGAGGGTCTTGGGCACCACAACCATGAGTTCCGTTTTATTGCTGTTCAGTTTGAGAGGATTGGTGGTCATCCATTCTTTGATTTCACAGAAGCAGGAGGTGAGGGAGGGGGGAGGAAGGGCGCCAGAGGGTTTGGTGTGAAGGTAGAGCTGGGTGTCATCAGCGTATTACGAATGATCTGGCCAAGTGGGAGGAGATAGGTAGTGGAAAAAGGGCGGAGCCCTGTGGGACGCCTTGTTTCAATGGTGCTGGGGCGGATCTGGACCCCCAAGGGACACGTACTGCCACCTGTTGGACAGGTATGATTTGAACCAAGCCAGGGGCAGGGGTGTTCTGGTGATGCCGAGGGTTATCTCATGTCGATCGAGGAGGATGGTGTGTGAGATGGTGTCAAAAGCCGTGAAAAGGTCAACGAGAATGAGTATATTGATATTGCCATCATCAGCAGCCAAGAGGAGATCATTGACCACCTTGACCAGAGCTGTTTTAGTGCTGTGCTTGGCCCTGAATCCGGATTGTAGTGGTTCAAACAGTTGGTGGCGTGACATATGGCTCTGGAGTTGAAAGGCTACTGCACATTCTAGAATCTTGCTGAGAAAAGGGGAGGTTGGAGATAGGTTGGAAAATACTGAGCTTGTCTGGGTCTAGGCCCTGCTTCTTTAAGATGGGTGTGACACCAAGGTGGCTGATAGGGCTTTGTTGTCGGAGATCACCATCTCGGTGGGAGAATACAGCTGGGGGACAGGGATGGGGTGGGAATTAAGGATGTTAGTGAGGTCCATGGGGCTGATGTTTTTAGTATTCCTGTATGTCATGGTGTGCTGCAGGTGGTCAGGGGTGGAGGGAACAGGAACAGTGAATTGGATGGTGAGGTGGTCGGCGATGTGGAAATTGAGGCCACAGAGGTTGGCGGGGGTGATGGTCTCCGTAGAACACACAACGTCAAGTGTATGGCCTTTATTGTGGCTGGGGAAGTTAACATGCTGGGTGATGTTGAGGCAGTCTAGCAGGGACAGGAACTCATTGGTCGAGGGTCGTCACATGGATGTTAAAGTACCCGAGGAGGAGGATGGAAGAGGTGGATGAGCTGACGGAAGTGAGCAGATCAGACAGTTCTGACACAAATGCAGGGAAGTGTCTGAGGGGCTGGTAGACCAGGATGGTTAACACGGGTTGAGGGCCAATCCGTTTCAAAGCAAGTCATTCAAAAGATGTAACAGCAGGGATGGGGACTGCCTTTACCTTTAAACAGGCACGGTGGAGAACGACAAGCCCCCCACCCCGACCCACAGCACGGGGCTGTTGCAGGTGGGTGTAGCCAGGTGGAATGGCCTGGCTGAGTGCCAAAAATAAATGTTGGAGCCAGGTTTCAGTGAGGCACATGAAATTTAATTCATTATCCAGAATGATATCATTGATGCAATGCAACCCTCACTACCCTGAAATTACCTGAAATTTAAACTGCATGCTTCATATGCACTTCAAGCGATAGTTCTTCATAGACAAATCACTCTAAGTTGAATTGAGTCCATCTTAATACAAGGATAATAGTTAATGTAATTTTGGAATTAATATCTTTTGTTTTTATAGGGTCTCTGATTTGCATAGGAATCAATTACACACTGTGTGGATCAGGTTGTCATTGCAAACTGAGCCATGCGTTCAACCACTGAGGTGTTAAAGATGTCCGTAAACACTAGAGACAGCTGGTCTGCACAGTGCTTCACTGTGGAGGGGGAGACTGCGTCTGGTCCAGCTGCCTTGCGGGGGTTCTGACTCTTTAACAGTTTGTTGACGTCTCTCTCCTGGATGGGGGGGGGGGGGGGGGGGGGGTTCCATTGTCTGTTGACTCTACAGTATCTACAATCTACACTGTTCCATTGTCTGTTGAATCTACAGTAGAAGTCATTCAGGTCATTTGCAGTCTGAGGTCATCCATAGAGTGGGGGGATTTGGTTTTGCAGTCTGTGATCTCTCGAAGGCCTTTCCAGACTGACAAGGAGTTGTTGGCTGTGAATTGTGGTGCCAGCTTCTTTGAGTACTGTCATCTGGCCTCCTTAACCTCCTTGCCAAACGTGTACTTAGCCAGTCTAAACTTTTCCTTGTCTCCACTCCTGAAAGTCCCCTTCTTCTCCAAACGCAGCTGTTTGAGTCTTGCTGTGAACCAGGGCTTGTCATTGTTGTAACTCGCCCTGGTGCATGTTGGAATACATCTGTCCTCACAGAAACTGATGTATGATGTCACAGATTCTGTGTATTCATCCAGGCTGTTGGAAGCAGTCTTAAACATGTCCCAGTTTGTATTATCTAGGCAGTCACGCAGCTCCTCCACTGCTTCTCCGCTGCTCCAATTCTTAGATCTCCGCGCAGCAGGTTGAGAAAGTTTTAGTTTCTGCCTGTATGCCGGGATCAGATAGCCGCGCGATAAGCTCTGCTGATGGTGCTGTAACAATGATCCAAAATCGTCTCCTCCCTGATTGGGCATTCGATCAACTGTTAATATTTCGGGAGTTTGTGAGTTAAGTTGCCCAGTGTTGTCTGAATTACACACCTAAATCTACTCATATTGTTTTTAAATCGAATATTACAGCAATATTATCCGTTCTGAATCAGTGTTTACCTTTTTCGATATCGTGTTATCATTATTATCACTATTTTGAGATATATTTTGAATGCACTGGCATCTCCCAAGCCTACCTGTGTATTCTTTTCAAGGTCCTGCAAGCTTTGTAGCTACAGTGAAATAATAGTTATGAAAAACATGAAACCTAATCAAACAAACTTTTGCCATTTCTTTTCAGCCATAAAATTATAGTCTACACCGAAAAAAAAAAGCATATGGGGAAAAAAAAATCGTAATTTTTGAATAGGTTAAGTAGGCTTATTCAGACAATGCTGTTGGGCTGAATTGAGAATCAATGTTAAACTGCCAGCCAAAGCTATATGCTAACGTATCGGCTGCTGTTATGCAGGCGACTTGCAGAATGTGTCACTACTCGTCATCTAAGGTATGTGAAAGAGTAAGAAATTATGATTTTTGGGTGAACTGTCCCTTTAACATATCATATTAGAATAGAAGCATCTATTATTGTATATATTATATACAATATTATATTGTATGACGCTATTAAGCTTTTGTCAATGAAAGTACAGGCTGCTAATAATTGATAGGATAAAAAATGGAAATGTGCACCAATTATTTTGTAAAATCCCCCCCAATTTTGGACTCAAGGCGGGGGGAAATCCCTTCCACCTAAAATTAAATTCCAACCCTGTGCCAGCACTACAGCTAATTAATGCTTATTTTTTCCCCAGCAGAAAACCTGAGCGAAGCCCTGAAGAAGCTGAAGCTAGCCTCAGCGGAGAGTGCAACTGACAGTGTGGAGGGCTGCCTGGACTGCCTGCTCAAAGCACTGGCACACAACAGTAAGTTCAACACCAATGACGAGACATGTATTTTCTTTTAGGTGTTATGGCTGCAGAAGACAGGAAATTCTAAATGAGTACAACCACCCAAAACTTACATTTACAGTGCCTTCGGAAAGTATTCAGACCCCTTGACTTTTTCCACATTTTGTTGTGTTATAGACTCAATTTAAAATGGATTAAATTAAAATAATTTGCCATCAATCCACACACGATACCCCAGAATGACAAAGCAAAAACATGTTTTTTGCAATTTTAGTAAGTATTCAGACCCTTTGCTCTTAAAATTAGCTAAAATGCAAAAATGTCATCAACAACCTAACCCTAACCCTAAACAAAATTACATGAACTATTATCCTTGCATTAAGATGGACTCAATTCAATGTATTGAGTGATTTGTTGATGACATTTTAGCATTTTAGCTCGTTTTAAGAGTGTCATAGCAAAGGGTCTGAATACTTATGTACATGAGGTATTTCTGTATTTCAATTTTAATAAATTTATTGAAATTTCACAGAATGTGTTTTCGCTTTGTCATTCTGGGGTGTGTGTGTGGATTGATGGCAAATTATTTAAATTTAATCCATTTTAAATCAAGTCTTTTAACACAACAAAATATGGAAAAAGTGAAGGGGTCTGAATACCTTCTGAAGGCACTGTAAGGCTCCAGACCACCAGTAAAAAACAAGTGCAAGTCTTGGCTGGCTGGTGATTCTTATATTATAGATGTGTTTATTTATATAATTATTACTCAGTTATTGTTTCATCATTTTCCTCTACTCTCTCTCCCTACTCTCTTTCCTCTCCCAGATGCTGAGGCCAGTGAAAAGATTCAAGAGATGGGTGTTCTGCCCCTGCTGCCCACGCTGCTGGCACCAGAGTCCTCCTTCACACCTAAAGTAGCCAACATTATAGCTGATGTGGCCAAAAATGGTGAGGCTTGGTTTTCCACCACTTCCCACCAGAAAGAAATACAGTTTTATTTCTGCTACCTGTTAGTATACCATTTGTTTGACTTTTTGTTATTTATTTATGGTTGTATTTGTTTGTCATACATATATGCAACAATGGTTTCAGTTATTTCATATTTTAATGACATTTCCATGATGGGTACATTTGATGTGATTTGTGATTTATTTGTTGGCTGATCAGGAGGAATTACATGATTATGGGATTATCTGTACTAATTATGTAATTTTTAATTTAATTTAAAAAACATCTAAAATTTAATCCATTTTAGAATAAGGCTGTAACATAACATAATGTGGAAAAAGTGAAGGGGTCTGAATATATTGCACTGTATCTGATATATAGTGAATAATATTTGGAGGGCCTATTCATGATTTTAATGACTGCTTAATAATGGGCAACCTTAATCTAAGCCACAAGTCTATGCAAAGATAGTGTCATCATATGGATACAATAATATAGGTAAGACCATTCTAAGAAGAGACAGCCCCTACAGTTAGTAGCAAAGAGTAAACATTTTCTTTTAAAAAAAATCGATATCGATCCTGAGGAAAATAATCGGTGATCGGTGTCGGCCCCAAAAATCCAGATCGGAGCATCCCTACAAACATCTATACAAAGCACAAATGTCCGTCAAGTTTCTCTAAAGCAACCTGTGTAGCAAATGTATGTTTTTGCTCCTGATAGATGGATTTCATGTTATGAAACAAACATGATACTATCAGAAGGTAAAGTGATTGCATCACAATCAAAGAATACCATGAGATTGACTATATGGAAAATGATACAATTATGGTTAATTTCTATGAGAGGCTAGCCTACTTTATTTAGAGTTTTGCCCCAGCCACATCGATAGCTGAAGCAATCACACAAAGTTTCTTCAGAATCTCCTTTTCTATAAATGAGTAGTTCAATAATATACAGTGCCCTCAGTAATTATTGGAAAGAGGAAGCATTTTGTCTTCTTTTAGGTCTATACTTGAAATTAAACAATTACTATGTGGTCAAAGTAGAGATTTTTTAAACAGATAAATCGTATGATGTCCAAATAAAGCACTCATGTTTAGTATTTATTTGACAATCCGTTGCACGCAATAACTGCCTGAAGTCTGTGACCCATTGACCCCACCAGACGCTGGGTATATTCTTTGGTGATGCTCTGCCAGGCCTGTACTGCAGTTGTTGTTTGCTTTGAAGTTCCCTCTTCAGCAAATTAAATGCATGTTCAATTGGCCACTAGAACTTTCACTTTTTGGCCCTGAAAAACTCCCTAGTTGCTATGGCAGAATGTTTGGGGTCATTGTCTTGCTGTATGATGAAGTACCGTCCATGGAGATTGGAAGCATTTGCTCGTACTTCAGCAGACAAGATGTTTCTGTACACTTCAGAATTCATTCTGCTGCTGCTGTGAGCAGCCATGCATACCTAAGCCATAACATCCCCTCCACCATAGTCTCAGATGACGTGGTATGGATTTTGGGCAGTTACTTTTTTTTCTCCATACTTTACACTTGCCATCACTCTGGTACATGTTAATCTTTGTTTCATGCAAGCTCTTTTTGGTACTTTTCAGCAAACTGTAATCTGGGCATCTGGTTTCTGTTGCTAACTAGTGGTTTACACCTTGCAGTGTAGCCTCTGTAGTTCTGCTGGTGAGGTCTGTGGATGGTAGTCTCTGACACATTCACACCTACCTCCTGGAGAGTGTTCCTGATCTGTGGGACAGTTATTTAGTTTTTTTTCTTAATAATGGTGAGTATTCTTCAGTCATCCACTGTAGAAGTCTTCCTTGGCCTTCCAGCCTGTTTGCAATTGCTGAGCTCACCAATGTTTTTCTTCTTTTGGATGATGTTCCAAACTGTTGTTGGCAAGCCTAAGGTTTTTAATATGTTTATGATAGTTTATTTCTGATTTCTCAGGCCAATAATGGCTTCCTTCACTTGCAGTGACAACTCTTTGGTTGTGGATGGATTTGAAGACAGGCGAATTATTCAACTGGTCTGAAAATATGATGAGTATGGGAAATACAGCTGTTGGCCAAATTGGTGACCACTACATTCTATTTACATGTGTTTACATGTGAATTACTATCTGTGTTTGTGAGCCAAAGGAATTTACAAATGGCAAGGTGCGTATTCTTCAGGATGTCTGCCAAGTATGCTCGTTCAACTGTAAATATTTTGAGAGGGGCATTGATCACCATTGACACTTGGAAGATCTCTAAAGGAAAATAACCAGGCTAGAATCATTTACGTTACATTTTTGACACTTAGCAGATGCCTGTATCCAAAGTGACATACAACAAGTACATTTTTCTAAAGTAAGTGAATCATCTATAGAGCAGTCATCATAAGAAAACAAATCTATACTAGGACCGGGGGCCATTGGCAGTCACAATGCTAGAAGAAGGAAGGGTTACTTTTTTTTAAATTATTATTTGTTAGGGATGGGGATCACGCTCCCCAGTGCGGTTCCTAGGTGTCTTCTTCCATCCTTCCACTGTGCCACCCAATCACAAACTTATTCCTAGCACCTGTGCGTAATTGTCACCAATGCTATGTACTCTCACTTCCCTTCACTCCCCGCTTAGTCTTCACCGTTTGTTGGCCGCGAGTTATCAGAGTATATCAGTACTATTTGGAGACTGTGATCTCCCATTTTGTTTTTCGAGCTTTGAGTCCGTGTTTTGTATCCTGTTTTGTCTACTCTTTCTAGTAAAGATCCTTTTGTTTGGCACCGCTAACTACTCGTCCGCCTCCCTTCCTCTGCACCACACCTGGGTCCGCTTACAATATCAAACCCTTACAATTATTATTATTAGTTACAGTAGATAAACTGTACAGGGGGGTAGTGGGGATTAAGAGGTCTTTAGCAAGGACAGTCAAGGTGTAGTCTGAAGAGATGGGTCTTCAGTCTACAGCGGAAGATAGGTAGTGACTCTGCAGTCCTGACAGCAGTGGGAAGCTTGTTCCACCACTGGGGCGCCAGGACAGTGAAAAGCCGTGACCGGATAGCGGGACCACTGCATCCTTATAGAGGTGGTGGAAGAATGGAGTGATCGGGCAGGAGTTTGGGGGCTGACCATTGCTTGCAAGTAGGGAGGGGCTGTTCCCTTTGCTGCCCGGTTGGCGAGCACCAGGGTCTTGAATCTGATGGGGAAAGTATTGATCGGGCCAGGGTTTGGGGACTGAACATCGTTTGTAGATGGGGACGAGCTGTTTCCTTTACCGCTCTGTAGGCGAGCACTAGGGGCTACTACTGCGAGCTGCTACTGGGATCCAGTGAAGGGTGCGGAGGAGGGGGGGAACAACAGACGGGCAGCAGCATTCTGGATGAGTTGCAGAGGTCTGATGGTGGAGGCGGGGAGCCCGGCCAAGAGTGCGTTGCAGTAGTCTGGGCGGAAGATGACAAGTGCCCTATTCTGCAAGCTTGCAGGGTTTCAGACAGCCAAGGAGCGCGTGGAGAGGATTGTGCTGCGCCTTGAGGTCAGTGGACAGAGAGAGCCGAAGGATGAGGAAAGAGTGGGCAGGAGGGTGGAGGAGGCTGCATCAGTGGATAGAAGGGAAAAGGATAAGACGGAGGAAGAGAGAGCGGTGAGGGAGAGGGTACGCAGAGGGTACGCAGTGTGGGTAGAATCAATACTAGACATTGACAACCTGCACAAATAATGTGACAAAACACACCTGACTAACCAGAAACACATGTGAAGCCAAATTTCCAATACTACTGGTTCCCTGAAATAGGGGGACTATGGATAAAAAGGGTTGTAATTTCTAAATGGTGAAAACAATAAAAAAAAACATTTAATTAATGCTGAGAATGTCTACTTTAACTTAGTAATGTTGTAAATTGTTTGATTCGAAATCCAAACTGTTGGCGGATAGAGCTAAAAGAAGACAACATGCTTCCTCTTTCCGGTACTTATTGAGGGCACTGTAAATAAATAAATAATAATAAATATAATAATACACTATCTGCAAATTCACATTGTAGTACAATACAATAGCTAAATGGGCTGTTTTCGTTTGTGGGAGGCAGCTCCCAACTGTTTATTCACGTTTCTAACTATGCTTGTTTTATTGAATACATTATCGCACATGGAGCATTGGTGATGCAAATAGTTTGTCCTTCTCTTATTCATTATCCACATCATTACACTGTTGTTCTCAATTCAATCATGTTGTTTTTTGATTATTAGCGTTAGTATTGGTTTCTATATGAATTTCGATGGTCCATTATCATCAGTGAGAAGAGACAGGTTGACGCTTGGGGGGGAAATCCATGTTTTGTGGTATTTGTAAGGTAGAATGATCTATGCTTCCAGATTCTATTCTGTTTGTAATTTGAAAATTCTAACAAAACCGAAATGTAAAAAATTAAAAAGAAATCGGGGGGAAAAGCCAGAGGACGTGGCTTTCACAGTGGCAAAGCTGTTTTAATTATAAATGATTGAAAACAGGTGAGGTTAAGGTGAAAAACAGTAAGAATTTCACTGATGTTGTAAGCCTACTATATAGTTTATGGTAGTACTGTGCCTGTTACAAAGAATATAATTGCTTACTATAAATATACATTATTTTTTTTATTTTTTTACATTTTACTCATTTACCAGATGCTCTTGTCCAAAGTGACTTACAATAAGTACATTTGTTTAAGTAAGTGAATCAAGTATACATCAGTCATCGTAATTAAAACCTTTCATAAGAACAAGTGCCATCGGCAGTCACAGTGCTAGAGTGCTTTTTTCTTCTTTTCTTTTATTATTATTCTTTTTTTTTTTATTCCAAGGTCTGATAATGTAGGGTGTTAGAGGACTGAAGAGGAGGAGCCCAAGTGTACCCTAAAGAGATGAGTCTTTAGTCTAAGCCGGAAGATAGGTAGTGACTCTGCCGTCCTGATAGTGGTGGGAAGCTCATTCCACCACTGCGGTGCCAAGACAGAGAAGAGCCGTGATTGAGCAGAGCGACCACTACGTCCTTGGAGATATGGCGTTGCCAAGCGGCCAGCAGAGGTGGAAGAAAGTATTGATCAGGCCAGGGTTTGGGGACAGAACGTTGTTTGTAGATAGAGACGGGATGTTTCCTTTACCGCTCTGTAGCGCCAAAGTCTGCTACTGTGAGCTGCTACTGGGATCCAGTGAAGGGTGCAGAGGAGGGGGGGGTGACTTTAGCGGGAGATGGAACACCAGACGGGCTGCAGCGTTCTGGATGAGCTGCAGAGGTCTGGATAAAGGCGTCTGCTAAACGCCATAAATGTAATGTAAATATAGTTAAGATTATATATAAGATGACAAGTGCCTGGACCAGGAGTTGTGCTACTTCTCTCTTGAGGAATGGGCGTATTCTTCAAATGTTGTAGAGGAAGAATCTACAGGAGCGGGCCATCGCTGTGATGTTAGCCACACAGGACAGTTGGTTGTCCAGGATCACCCCAAGATTCTTTGTTGTCTGGGAGGGGGACACAGTGGAGTTCTCCACTGTGATGAAGTCTTGGAGAGGGCAGACTTTCCCAGGAAGGAAGAGTAGTTCTGTCTTGTCAAGATTGAGCTAGAGGTGGCTAGCAGACATCCAGGCAGAGATGTCTGTGAGACACGTGTCACCACCTGTGTATCGGGGGGGGGGCGAGACACACCAGTGGTGAGGGTGTGAGATGTGGACAGCGACCCTCTGCATGTTACCTGGTATGATACAAACCAGTAGACTGCAGAGCCTAAGATGCCCAGCTCTGAGAGGGTGGAGAGAAGGATCTGGTGTTAAACGCAGCAGACAAGTCCAGAAGAATGAGAACAGAGGAGAGGGATGAACCTCTGGCAATCACATACATCAAATTCATCTAAAAATTCAGAATCAAGCAGGTAACAACAAAAACATTTGTAGAACAAACATTACAGTAGAACACAAAAAGTGCCAACAACCAATTTACAGTATTCTATTCCCTCTGTCTTTCAGGCCACATGTAACCATACTGATGACCAATTTGATATGTGATTACAGACTCAGTTGAACTGTTGAGCAATGAGAGTTCACATGTATGGAATAGAGATTCACTATAATGGGAGAAATATGTTGTATGTTGTAAATCTGGGTGGATTTCAAGTGAAGTAGAAAAAAAACGATATACTCCGATTACTTAGAAGAATTTTCAGGTAATATGTGCATGCACAGCCTCGGATGACGTATTATTACAACACTAGTAAGTTTTGCATTTCTGAAAGGATCTTTTTGTGTGTATGGGAGCCAATGTCCGATTGTCACAGCTGCTCCACTTGTAAGCTTCTGAGGGGAGTCTCTGGTGCAGTAAGTTCCTCAATAGCAAGCCAATCCACAAAAAATGTCTGTAACCATCTTATGTCTTATTAGTGAAAAATAAATTATCCTTTTAATAGAGTATTTTCAATTAAGTTATTTCAAAGTCCATTTCCTAACTTTTTTTTTTTTCCAGTCCAGGGACTTTCTATGGTTGTATGGGGGGGAAGGTGGTGGGGTGCTAACAGGATTCCTGTCTTATCAAGATTCCTTTTGCTCTTCCCAGAGTTCATGCGTAGCCCGTGTGTGGAAGCGGGCCTCATCCCCTCACTGGTGCAGCTGCTCAACTCCAAAGACCAGGAGGTGCTGCTGCAGACAGGCCGCGCCCTGGGCAACATCTGCTACGACAGCCGTAAGTAGCCCAGTGTTCCCCTTAGATATGTTTTCAGGCTGGGCTCAAAGACCCCAGAACCAGGGTCCATCCAGTGCTGCTGACATGATAATTTGTTATTGGAGTAATTTGTTGACACAGCAACATTATCAGGCAGGGGCATCTGTATAATGCAGGCATAGTCGTTGTTTAGTAATATTTCTTTCTATTTTTAAGTTACAGACTACCAAATGCAGCACAATCTGTGCAGCTTGTGTGCAACAGTACAGTTGTGTGCGGCCAACAGTTGAATGAATAAGTTAAACCAGGACAGGAGGACATCATTTCCCCTCTCATGCCATGCCATGCCATCCTTGACTCTGAATGGTTTACAGACTTCATGGCTATGGTGTGACAGGGACAGTAGGCCTATGAATTTAAAGTTCCATGTAAAGTTATGGTATTTAATAAGATATTCTTTTACTTTGCCTGATGTTTTTGTCGAGGTATTGTTTGATAATCCAAATCATTACACGCTTGTATTGGTATTCAAGTAAACATGTTGGTATCGTGACGGGTGAAGAAGAGTCAAGGAGCAGTAGGAACACTTCCACTCATCAGACTAAGTATGTTTGCTCTTCAATAGGGATGTTTCTACATCTTTGTTTTCACTGACCCTCTACCTCCTGTCCATCAAGGGAAACAGATGTCAGTGGAATCAACATCTGCTCTTATTGATTGGAATAGGCTATTTGGTTTCACAATCATCAGCAGGAAAATAGGTTTTTTATCTTAGGCCTTCTTGACATCAGAAAGTGGTATGTATAAAAAAATATAAAACTATTTTGGAGGCGGGATTACTCTCTGTTTGCCAAATATGTCCAAAAACCCTGTTTCACCTCTTGTGGTGTGAGGCGATGAGGATATTGTGGTGTCTGTGGTTTACTATTGTCAATGTGAAGCAGATGTATTCCTCTGGGCTGGTGATGGGCTGGGAGAAACTGGTCAGGTGTTGCAGTGACTAGCATCTCTCCATTGTATTATGATTATTACATTATCATTAATCAACTCTCCCTTTGGTATTCTGGGTGCCAGAGACAGTTTACCAAAGCTCACTGTGCTATTGAGAGCAGATGGTGTCACACAGAACAATCAAGAATTTGGAGAGAAAAGTTAACTTGCGCCTACTTGCTTTGTTGTTACTGCTGTGTGCTTTATTGACTTACATTGAGTTGTTCACTGATTTTATATATCTGTCATGTTGACAATCAACCCAGATGGTTTAAAGTGCTTACCTTTGTAATTAAGTTATGTCTAGCTGCTGCGATCACTCATCTTGGATATGGAACAAAAGTTTGGAATAAACTCTTTTTTCTAAAATGACGTTTTGGTGCTTAATGGAGCAAGAAGCTTCCCTGTTTACTCCCGTTCTTTCCATTCTAGTCCCGATTCCACTACCCCACAGCGCGCTCACAAAGCAAAGAACATTTAACACTTTAATACTAACGTTGACCCTTACTCACTCCCTCTCTGCTCAAATACTTGGGGAAAGGGGCGTACTGTGGGAAGTATATTTCGCGAGAAGGAATAATACATGGAGCAGTGCAGTATGGGTTAGCTGTAATCAGTAGCGGGCCGGTCGATCTGTCGGTTTTGTTGTCCCAGTCCGTCCTTGGCTGTAATAGAAATAACACCTTGCTCGCAAATAAAAGAAAACAATTGTCCACCCTGATCTTGGACGGCACCACCTGTCACGTCAAATGTCACCAGAATTGCTTGTTTAACGTCTCATATGCAACACAGCCCCGCGCCCCCCTTCACCCCCTCGTAACATTTTAGGCTGTAGCCCCTCACATAAATTTGTCGGATATCCAGTACAGGCAAAATTGAAAATAAAGTCAAACCACTGTATACAAGCTACAGCAACCTTTTTAGCCTTACCAAGGCTATGACAAAGAAAATGATTTGCCTTATCAGATTGTATGTTTATTATAGTTTCTTATTGTGGCTCCTGAATTGCAGAGATGAATGGTGGAAATGGTTTAAATATCAGGTTATTTTAACGAGGACCCAAGCAATGGGACCAACTCCTATCTACTCTCATACCGTCATCAAGCTCAGTTCTCACAGAGCAGAGAAGCGGGGGAAATGTTTAGCACGGTCTGACATGATAACCGTGAGTCGGCTTTAATAATGCAAGGTATTTTCATGCCAGACAGGAGTAAGGATTTGGGGTTTTAGTGGGATAATAATGCATTTGTTTTGTATAGCACTTTTTGATGGATTGTTTGAAGCGGAGCGCGTGCTGGATAAATTGCCAAGCCTTTGTTTCTTAATCGGAAATGATCAAGAAAAAGATTACTCTCCCCCATCAACCATACAGTATATATGTGTATATATATAAACGTTCAACTCCTGGCTGGCTCGGGAACATCTCACTCAGTCACACTGGATTTTAGGTTTTAGTCTGTGAATAGAGTGAGATTTGTTGACACACAGGTCTGTTTGATACAGTGATAGAGTTGGCTACCAGTTGGCTAAATCTTGATTTTCGTTAAAACATGAAACAAATAAAATAATGTAACGTAATCTTGTTTTGATCACACATTATTTATCATAATGCCGAAGCCCACAAAGTTTCTTCGGGAACTTCTTTTTCTAGTTTTAAATTATACATTTGTTGTATCTTAGAAAACTTATGGCCTTGGGGGTTTGTTTGAAAGTTAGGAGAAGCATGGTAGTGTGAGAGTGTGGCAGGGAATTAGATGCGGTCGGGCCTATGATCCGTGTACGGTTTGTAGCAGCAGTGATGTCGAGGTGTCAAGCGCAGCATTTAGAAGTTTATCAGCAGTAGGAGAGTTTTCACACATTTTTAATCAAGGGTGACCATAATTACGACTCACACCACGCAAATTTAGTTGCAAAAGCGTTTGGACAAAGATATTATGATGTGCACGTTTTTGGGTGTTGTGTTGGCATTGATTTTGCCATGGCAGAGTGCCGTGGCTGAAACTGATACAGCAGAAACACTGCTGTATCTCTGGGCAAATCAAACACTTCATGTCACTAGTATAAGAGCACGGTCATGTCCTTGTACCATAAACCAAAACGTGTTGCTGTGGGCAACATAAAATCTCATGAATTTCAGTTGTGGCAGGCTTAGGTTTTGCTTTACTATAGATGATAAATTGTTAGCAGACTGCCTCAAGTATTTTTGTTTGTTTTGTTTTGCCATTAGTCAAAATCCTTTATGCTCCTTTTTCATTGTTATTATTCACTATGACTATTTTTTATGATCATATTATAGCATGTTATTCATTTATGTGATTGTTTTTACTGCTTGATTAACGTTCTCTCCTTTTTATAAATTTATTTTTCTCAGGTCGTTATGTGATTTTCTTTGTTGCTGATTTTCCCTGACTTCTTTGTTTTGCAGATGAGGGCAGGAGTGCAGTTGACCTGGCAGGAGGGGCTCAGATAGTAGCTGAACACATAAAGTCAATGTCCCAAAATATTGACCCGGCCAATGGGAAGCTCTTGACTGTCTTTTGTGGCATGCTGATGAACTATAGCAATGATAATGGTAATGACCAACCACTGGATGAAGAAATTAACACAACTAAACACAGGATTTCTCAGAAAAGCACAGAAAATTATTTTGACCACTGTTTTGGCAGTGTGTGTTATGTGCCATAGGTCATTGCAGAAAGCCCTACGTCTGACTTTGTTACATCAACAACTGAGCTATCAGTATTACCCACGTGTTAAAGCCGCTGTCAGTGATTTTTTCTGAATGTTCAAATAATTAAATATACCACTGGGCTATAATGAATATGACTTGAGAGTAGAACAACAGTATTACCTCATCATAAATGCAATAAGGACGTATTACTCCCAGACCTGGGTGAAAATAGTTTTTCAGGTACTGTAAAACTTCCAATAAGTGCAGTCTTTTCAACAAACGTCTGTCTCCAATAATAGCCCAGCCCGTAATACACACACAAAAAAAGGCTTACCAGTATGTATTCTCTGTTGATAATAGCAGATGATTAAAGCGTTGCATTTGATTCTGGGTGACCGTGGCAACATTAACCTATCTAGTTAGTCTGTGTAAACAACAGAGCTAGAGACATAAGAAACTTGCTAGCAAGCAAGATGGCTAGCTAGCTAATTTTTCCAAATGGCTGTTTTTATCAGTGAAAAGTCATTTGTAGGACTATAAGCAACATGATGTATTTGTGTTATTTTGAAAACATTTGCATAATAAAATTAATTTCTTCAGTTTAGTTTTTAAAAGTTTAGTTTTTTAAAGTTTCAATCTCAGTTAAGTTTAGTTTTTAACTACATGTAAAACCAGTAGGACTTTTTGGAGTTTAATAGATTAAAAAGTATTATAGGTATCAGAAAGCGAAATGCAGATTCGGCAGTTCTAATGCTAAATTATTGTATTGAAATGATTGGATACCAACACAAAGCAACGTTTTGGAAAGATGTTTGTCACTGCTCATTTGTATTCACACATTGTGAAATTTGTTTGGAAATGTAAGAGAATTTATTTCCAAATCTTAAGCCATATTTACTAATATTTTTTAATGTATTCAAAAAATGGTTTACAAATATAAATCAAGAGGTGTTTGTGTGTGGATAGTAAATTATATTTGTATTTTTTGTTTAGGGATCATGGTACATATTTGCGAGTTGTATTTATTTACAATAATATTGGCAGTAATCTAATCTCCATCGTCCCTTCCTATTGACTAGGCAGTCGGAGTTGATGAATGAAATGAAAACAAGCATGTGACAGAGAAACAGGAAAACGTACCGGTTGGATTGGAACTTCTTTAGTTAAAATAATCTTCAAAAGTAGGTTTAGAAATTACTTACTTAGTATTATTATTTTTAGAATGTAATTTGAAATACAGGTATGTAGTTTCCAATGTTGTTCAATAGTTTTCAAGTAATTTTCAAATGATCAAATACACTGTGTTTCCAATTATATCTACCAATACTTAAATAGAAAAGTATTTAAACCCTAGTCTGATTAAGATTAGATCTTAATTGTTTGCTTTTATGGTCATTATGTTTTGAATAATGCTGCCCTCATGTAATGTCATTCCTTGAGCTCAACCAATATTCACAGACGGTGCTTTTAAGCCATATTTACTGTATCTGACCTCAATGTTACTATATCTAAACCAAGGTGGCAGGAGGTGTGGAACAGTGTATGTGGCGTCCCATAGAGTGTATTCTCTGTCTGGTTGAACTTTACTTCTACCTGCTTTCTGTTGTGTCCTGCTGGGGCTTTCACAACTTTCCTCTTATGGCAATGACTGCTTATCTTCTCCAAAGGAGTGTTGTTGGTGGTGATGGTGGTAGGTAGTGGTGTCCCTGCTTAAAGCCAACTCTCTCTTCATCCTACCAAGGGTGCAAGGTTATGAACAATAAGTAATGAATACATGATCAGTTTTGTTGCTCTTCAAGTGAACCCTTTGGTAAATTAGATTTACTATATACACTCACGGAACACTTTATTAGGAACACCTGTTACACCTGGTTACTTCCAGCATGATAATGCACCAGGTCACAAAGCAAAAGTCATCTCAAACTGGTGTCATGAACATGACAATGAGTTCAGTGTTCTTCAGTGGCCTTCCCAGTCACCAGATCTGAATCCAATAGAACTCCTTTGGGATGTGGTAGAACGGAAGATTCACAGCTTGAAAGTGCAGCTGAAAAATCTGCAGGAATTGCATGATGCAATCATGTCATCATGGACCAGAATCTCAAAGGAGTGTTTCCAAAATCTTGTGGAATCAATGCCACGAAGAATTGAGACTGTTTTGAGAGCAAAGGGAGGCCCTACCCAGTATTAGTATAGTGTTCCTAATAAAGTGTTATGTGAGCATATATCGCATTATTTCAACATTTCATTCACAGCGCATTGTTTCCACCCTTTAACTTGCTGCATTAACTGCTGCATAGACTTACTAGAATGCAACATTTGCATAGCTGCACTTTTTTGTTTGCAAGTAGCCGTTACTGCACTAACACTGCCTTTAAACAATATACTGAAGCTTCTCTTGAACCCATCCTTCCCCAAATTGGAGTGTAAGTGTTTTTTTGGTACAATGGGTTTTCCTCTGTCCAGTCTCAGGGTTTGGTTGGACTGTTCATTCACCAGCCTGGTTTAGTGGCATAGAAGGAAGCATGGCGAGTATTTATGCCATCTTGTCAATGTTCTTCCCCCGAGGTGCTGAAACTGCATCTCTAAATAATTTATGTATGGCCATTACTTTTTTCTCCTCTGTTGTCAAAATGCGGAACAGTAATTACATCAGTGAAATCTAAGCACGATTGTGCATAGAGCATGCTCAGGACGCATTGAGTGTACTTTGAGCGTTGTCAAATCATTCTCAAGTTTGGTCATTTTCGTTGTTTTACTGCAATTATAAAGTCATCACGCTTTGATGTGGGCAGAAATACACGTGACAATGCAGACAAGTAGTTGAATTGTTTTAGTGCTATTTTGACATGAATAAATGAGCCGGTTTTTATAACGCAATCCAGCGCCACCTTGTTGAAAAACCCTGGGGAGAACCCACCTCATCCCCTCTCATGTTTAACTGCTCATGAGTAGTAGTAGACATTTGACTAAAGGGTATATGCGTCATGAGCCCTTTTTAAAAAAATGACCTCCACACTCCGCAGTTGACTTGTAATGCCATTGTGGGTCTTAAATTCCGAATGTCAGCCTGCTAAAATAGGCCTTACGTAACACTTTTGGGAAAGCTGAGGAGGTGATTATTTACTTCAGAAACGCAGAAATGCTCAATAAAAAAGGGCATTTGATCCTTGATGTAATTGTCCAATCGCCCAACCCTACAGGGCGATGAGTGTACCATGTTTTGTCGGAGGTTAAACAAAATGTGAACACACATCTATGTTTTATCCAGTTACATGATATTTGCATTAGTCATTCTGTTGTTGATAGCTTTTGATGTGATATGAAACCTTTCAGAAAGCTTTCCTAGTCACCCTGGAACCGGGAAGAGGAGAGAGAGTTTATAGTCCTGTACTCTGATGGTTAAGTCAGAGTAATGAGGTCACGCTGCATAACACAGACAGTGTGTTTGCAATTATACAGTGCAAATTCGTTTCTGTGGCCACCAGCAGCCGGCTCCTTGCAGCTGGGGTTTGTAAACTGTCACCACTTCTAATGCAACCTCCATTGATATTGATACCTCCACCTGTCTTCTGGTCTGTAAAGGGGCTGTGGGGAGAGTGATTGAAAAAGGCCTTCTTTAAGAGACAGAGGGGAAAAAATATGTTCACTTTCGGCATATTTACAAAACTTTGAGACCCTTCTTTGTTTACACTTGGATAATTCACTTACCTCAATAGGAGCTATGTGTTTTGAGGCCTACTGAGAATAATTTTTAAGCCTAATGTTTTGCATACATAAAAACCATGTCAGATGAGAATTCTGTTAATCCAGCAAATAATCTCTGTTTATATTCTGCAGGAATCCTCATATCCTTGCCAACCTAATGATCTATTACTCATTCTCTCATATTGGATACCTATCTCACGTTCTCTCACTCGCTTTTTTTCCCTTCTCCACCCTTTAAATATAAGAAGTGGCTACCGGTATGGGAATGTATCCCACTTTTCAGACTTTCTAACCATCCGGTCATCACCAAATTCCACCATACACGAGCCGTCAACTGACCTCTCTGGGCTTTGCTTCTGGCGCTCTTGGGTGCCAATTTAAAATGGCCGATATTAAAGGTTTGAGCAGGCAAACTTCACGCAGCTTTACTGCAGGGACTAAAGAACTGTGGATTCTATACATAGTAAGCTAGGCTATGTATTGGTTTTTGTCTCTTCTCCACTGTGGAAATAGAAGCACTTGATTGCAATGTCGTTTGTGACAGTGTTTTGTTGGGAAATATAGTTTTATATTGCTGTAGGATTGCTAATAAGATGTCTCTTAATCAACCAGGGCAACAAGGAACTAACTAACAAGCCTAGTCCCATATTTGTGCTGTAGCCTTCTCTTCTCTTGTCATACTACACTCACTGAGCACTTTATTGGGAACACTATACTAATATTGGGTAGGGCCTCCCTTTGCTCTCAAAACAGCCTTGTGGCATTGATTCCACAAGATGTTGAAACGTTCCTTTGAGATTCTAATCCATTATGACATGATTGCATCATGCAATTCCTGCAGATTATTCAGCTGCACTGAATGGGAGATTCACAGCTGTGAATCTCCCATTCTACTGCATCCCAAAGGTGTTCTATTGGATTCAGATCCGGTGACTGGGAAGGCCACTGAAGAACACTGAACTCATTGTCATGTTCATGAAACCAGTTTGAAATGACTTTTGCTTTGTGACATGGTGCATTATCATGCTGGAAGTAGCATGGTATGCTTAGAAGATGGGTAAATTGTGGCCATGAAGGGATGCACATGGTCAGCAACAATACTCAAATAGGCTGTGGCATTCAAGCGATGATTGATTGGTACAAAGTGTGCCAAGAAAACATTCCCCATACCATTACACCACCTCCACCATGAGAAGGTGTACAGGTGTTCCTAATAAAGTGTTCGGTGAGTGTATAGTCTAGCAGATGGAGAATGGTCTTGTTAGGAAGAACATTGCTGAAAGTCAAGCGACTGTACATCATAAATCTGGCACAAGTTATGATTGCTACCAAGTGAGTAGGAACATTGGCGAACGAACGGTAAAGATGTGGAGTCTTTTTGGCTCAAGATAAACCAAGTTTGCCAATGCAAGCGAAATAATTAATTGGTTAAAGCTGAGGTATTGCTAGGTATGGTAACAAGTTTTGTTTACTTTCTGCAGTTTGACAGCAAGCTACTGTAAGCTTTAGGCTTTAGCGGTAGTTTGCTAGCCAACATTAGCATGCTATCATCATCTTTGCAATGGTAGTTTGGACAGCAGTGATCTAATGATATTTTACCCTTTTGGAAAAACCTATTGCGCATTTTTCATTAACACTTGCTTATTCATTCTACCCTCTTTTCCCCTTTTCTTTTCTTCCTTTTTTTTTTCTTATTCGTGTACCCTCTGCAATCACCAGTCCTTTCCTTTTTCAGCCTTGGTCTCTTTTTAAAGCAAACTAACTCAACAATTTTTCCTATCTCTCCTCTTTAGGCGCTTCTAGTTGCTTTTCCGGGTCCCTCTAGGGAAATACATCTGCACACTCATTGTAAACTGTGTGTACTAATTTTGGCCCAATGTACAGTGTCCTGCATAAGTAATGGCGAAGCAGGAAAGCATGTTTTCTTCTTTTGGCACTACACTCTAAAAGTTTGGGTTTTAAATCAAACAATTACTAGAAAACTAGAGATTATCAGCTGTTATTTGATTGTATTGGTGTACATATTAGTTTGACCATTCAGAAATTACACCACTTCTTATGCATTTCAGAGTACCCAAAAGTAATGGGAGAGATTTATGAAATGTCAAGCACTCATGTTTAGTATTTGGTCAACAATCCTTTGTGTGTAAACTGCCTGAAGTCTGCGACCCATTGACCCAACCAGACACTGGGTATCTTCTCTGGTGATGCTCTGCTAGGCCTGTATTTTAACCATTTTTAGTTGTTTTGAGGCCCTTTTGCCTAAAAAATGATTAATCATTGGGAAATTAAATGCATGTTCAATTGGATTTAAATCTGAAGAGTGACTTGGCCAGTCAAGAACGTTCCACTTTTTGGCCCTGAAAAACAGGGTTGCAGTTACTATAACAGTATGTTTTGGGTTATTGTCTGATGTATGATTAAGTGCCATCAAATGAATTTGGAGGCATTTGCTTACACCCGAGCAGACAATATGTTTCTATACACTATAGAATTCATTCTGCTGCTGCCGTCAACAATCATCAATAAAGACAAGTGAGCCAGTTCTAGTCTCTAATCTCTACTAGTAACCTCATAGTAAGTTACATAGTAAACTCATAATAATTGTTTGATTTTAAAACCTAACTTTTTGAGTGTTTTTTTGGAGCCAAAAAAAGAAAAAATGCTTCACTGTCCCATTACTTACGCAAGGCACTGTATGTCTTAAAGCAAAATCGGACTTCTAAAAAACAAGTGCAGATTTGTTTCCTTGATTGCATCGAGGAGGCAGTGCCTTTACTTTCCTGTGATTGAACAACTGCTCTGTCAAGAATGGATAGACTCTCCTACTTTATCTTCTATGGTGAAAGTAGTCATGCCCAGCTGTCAATAACAGTTGGATGTGTGGAGGAAACAGGGGCATTCAGGAGAGATTCATTAGCTTTTAGAATATTTTGAGAGGACACAAATGCTTAATCTCTGTAATGTGGTGACAGCAGAGATGGCACATACGTTTTGATTTTAACTAGTTGCTCTGAGTGTATTCACTGTTTTATGCACACAGGTTGAAATCTCATGTTGAGTCTTTGAAGTGCAGTAAGCAGGAGAGCATGACCCCCCCCAAACCCCCCTAGTTATGTTTCGTTGTCTGTATCTGCCTCACGTACCAGAGGCAGGAAACCCTTAAAAATAAAAACTTAGAATCTCTACTTTGACCCCATAGTAAAAAACTGTTGGATTACAGAGCTTAAATAAGGCTTCCTCTTTCCAAGAGGAGCAAACCGACAGTCAGCTAGATATACAGTGCCGAGATAACGTATGTTAACCCCTACACAATTTTCACATTTTATCACGTTGCAGCCTGAATTTGAAATGCTTTTAATGTGGATGTTTTTAAGCTGGTCTACGCAATCTACTCTACACATTCGAAGTGGAACAAAAAAAAATAGAAAATGTATAGAAATAGTAAGAAATAAAAAAACTGAAATGTCTGTGTGAATACGTATTTGAACCCATGGCAATGGCAAACCAAAAGTACTCAAATTAATTGACAAAATATTTTGAACTTGTAACTGGGCTAGACAAATATTACTTTCACTATTGGATATTAGCTTTGCTGAATTTCACTGCAGATGATTGTCCATATAAATATTGCATACGTTAAATGAAATTGAATTAAATGTGAATGTGCTTAAAAGGAAAAGCTGATACTTTTGACTTGAAAATGTGGTTGACAAAAAACTCCTCGACTTATTACTTAATCTATCAAACCACCAAGAAAATGTGCATATTTTGCTGGTATCTCATGTACGGAGATTACTCTGTAATAACCTGCATAGTGAGCTTGAATTAAGTAGGGGCAAGGGGCAACATAGGATTTCGGTCTGTGTAAAGATGTTTGGGTGATGAGTTGATTATTTTTGAATCATTTTGAATCATGTTAGTCCAGGTATGTTTGATCTGAACAAAAGCCTGCCCGCCCTGTGGCGCTACAGACCCAAAGTTGCCTGTCCCAGTCAAGTACGTGCAAGCTGACCTCCTGACCTGTAGATGGCAGTGCTCTAACTACTTTTGTTCTTCCCTCTTTCATCCAGATTCCTTACAAGCACAGCTGATCAACATGGGTGTAATCCCCACCCTGGTGAAGCTGCTGGGAGTCCACTCCCAGAACACAGCCCTGACCGAGATGTGCCTAATCGCTTTTGGAAACTTAGCCGAACTCGGTGGGTACATCAGTCCTCTCTCTTCTGGTGTAGCGTTTCCTGAAGGCTTTTGTAATGGTTCACTTTTCTTAAACATGTATTTTTCTGTACTGTTGTCCATTGATCCAGATCAAATGAAACTGTATTTACATAGCACATTGCCAAGTATAAAAGTGTTATAAACATACAAATACAGAGTAAAAAAAGATTGGACACATAATAGTGGGACGCATAATGCTGGACTGAGCGATTAATGCAATACAATGGATACACATGGAAAAAGTAGAAACAATTAAATTAAATAAAAAGAGTAAAAATGAAAAAGTAAAACACCACAAGGTTAAAATATCCATAGTTTCTGTCCTCAGAAACTCTGATCTGTTGTTCAAGAGGTTGTGGCTATAAAAACTAAAAGCAGCCTCACTGTAGGTCTTGGTTCTTGGCTTTTGGACAAGGAAAAGACCAGTACCAGAATTCAACTGGGTTACATGCCTTAAAAAACTGTCAGAGATGTACTCTCCAGTACATTGGGTTAGGGTTAGGTAATTTGTAAACCAATTAAAGAATCTTAGGGCTGGATCTACTAACTACTAAATTCTACTATAGTGACGCAAAAATCTTTTTTGCATCTTTGCCTTTGCATTTGTGGGAATTTCAGTGTGAAGACCACCTCCACCATTGTCTGTTGTATCAGTTTGTGGGTTGAGAGTATTTGACTTGGAGAAGGGCTTATCATTGAATTGTACAGTGCATCGGAAAGTATTCAGACCCCTTCACTTTTTCCGCATTATGTTATGTTACCGCCTTATTCTAAAATGGATTTAAAAAAAAAAAACCTCATCAATCTACACACAATTCCCAAAAATGAAGCGAAAACAGGTTTTTAGAAATTGTTGCTAATTTATTAAAAATAAAATAATAAAATATTACATTTACATAAGTATTCAGACCCTTTACTCAGTACTTTGTTGAAACACCTTTGGCAGCGATTACAGCCTCGAGTCTTCTTGGGTATGACACTGCAAGCTTGGTACACCTGTATTTTGGCAGTTTCTCCCATTCTTCTCTGCAGATCCTCAAACTCTGTCAGGTTGGATGGGGAGCGTCGCTGCACAGCTATTTCTAGGTCTCTCCAGAGACTGGCTGGGCCACTCCAGAGCTCTAGCTGGGCCACTCAAGGACATTCAGAGACTTGTCCCGAAACCACTCCTGCGTTTTCTTGGCTGTGTGCTTAGGGTCGTTGTCCTGTTGGAATGTGAACCTTCGCCCCAGTCTGAGTTCCTGAGTGCTCTGGAGCAGGTTGTCATCAAGGATCTCTCTGTACTTTGCTCTGTTCATCTTTCCCTCGATCCTGACTAGTCTCCCAGTCCCTGCTGCTGAAAAACATCCCCACAGCATGATGCTGCCACCACCACGCTTCACCATAGGGATGGTATTGGCCAGGTGATGAGCCTGGTTTCCTCCAGACGTGACACTTGGCATTCAGGCCAAAGTGTACAATATTGGTTTCATCAGACTAAAGAATCTTGTTTCTCATGGTCCGAGAGTCCTTTAGGTGCCTTTTGGCAAAATCCAAGTGGTCTGTCACATGCTTTTTACTGAGGAGTGGCTTCCGTCTGGCCACTCTACCATAAAGGCCTGATTGGTGGAGTGCTCAGGGATGGTTGCTTCTGGAAGGCTCTCCCATCTCCACAGAGGAACTCTGCTTTATAAGCAAATAAAAAACAATGATAGGCCCTTCTTGAAGTCAGACTCCCAACCCATCGACTGATACAAAAGACAATGGTGGGTGTGGACACTATCCCCGGAGATGAACCGTAGAGCAGAGTGATAAACCAAGTCTAACAGTTTGCCACATGCATGTAAATTGTCACTATAATTAAAGACAGGGAAGAGCATTGCCTGGACAACCCTCCTTTTATCAAAGGTGAAGCAGGACTTTATTTCTCTACTAAAGAACAAGCTTAACTCTCAAACTCTTAAGCAGTTTTTCAACATGTGCTTTAAAATACATTTTATCTATCCAAAATACAGGTACTTTATAATGTGGGACTTGTTTAATTTTGGCTCCTATCATGGTACAAATATGCAGATCATTGTAATCAATATTATGGGATCTAGAAAAAAAACATACTCTTGGTTTTGTCCTCATTCAGCACCAGCTTAACATCAATGCGTGATTTATGAATAGAATCTAAACCTTGCTAAGGTCAAAAATACCCTGCTGAACTGAGGAGGCACAGAAGTAGAAAACAGTATTATCAGTATAAAGATGCAATTTACAGTTGTTCAAGGAAACAACAAAACATTATTTTATCAAATTGAACCTTGCGGAACACCTTTATTAACATTGAGAAAACTAGACTGAATTCCATCTACTAAAATACATTGAGTCCTATCCTGCAGGTCATTTTGAAACCAATGACAGATAACCTCTGTATTAGAAGGTCATGATCAACGGTATCAAAAGCCTTGGAGAGGTCAATGAAGAGGGCTGCACAATGCGTTTCTTATCAAGAGAGATCGCAATGTAATTTATAAGTAGGAAAGTGGCAGAGATGGTGCTATGCTCTGACCTAACACCTAACAGGTGCGCATTTCAATTGCTATTAATTGATAAAAAGGACTGCATCAGAATTGATCAGGGACTTTCAAGTAGCTGGGATCACCCCTCTTATGATGGTAGAAAGGTTAAATGAAATAAATAAATACAGTTATTGATAAAATTCAGCATTTCATGACCTTGTGGTGCATCCTGCTACAAACCTATATGCCTTCTGCATTGATGTTTTCCCTTTCATTTTCATACACTAGACTGTATTCTTGCTCTGTTGAAGAAAAACATGAAAACTTAAAAATACGAAAACAGCATGAGAAGCATAACTATTTGACTTGAAGCACAAAACTAGTGTAACGACAATAATGTATGTCTTCTGAGGCTGTGTGTTAGTATATCACTGGATAAATATCGTAAAGTGACGTTTAAAGCTGCCCTCCTCAAGTGGGAATTGGCTAGCCCACCATTGTGGAGTGGTCACTCAACCCCTAGCAATCCCTTTCGCTGAATATAGGCAGCCAAAAGAGTGAGCCTGCTCCTGATACTAACAGCAATTCAGACTGGGGGCTTTCTGAATCAAAAACTGTCTTTGGAGAGGATTTTGGTCGTGGTTTGGTTTATGTTGCACAATGTTTGCCAAATCTGTGAAGACACCAAGCATAAGTAAGGTTTAAGCATAGGTTTCCAAATCAATTCATCAATTTTCTTGGATGTTCCTCATTTTATACCTTGATGTAATTAGGCTACAGTACATGAAATAAAGTGTCTGGTCATCATCACTGACATGTTATCAGGACTCCAAAGTTGTCCACAACAACAAATCCCCACTGGCCTTATTTATGGACTGATGACCCAGTTACAGTACTGCTATTGAGATATTGCATGTCTACTTGAAAATGAAGTTGCTTTTTTTTCTGAAATGTGATGTATTTAAGTGGCAGAAGGCTGGTTTGTGGAAATCTGCCCCCAATGTGCAGTACCCAGATCTTCTCTCCTCTGCACATCAGTGTAGCTACTCACCAAGGCCCGCTCGCTGCGTTATCGTGGCTCTTTGTACTGCGATATTATTGCTTAGTCACCCACTTTCACTGCCAAATAGTGACACATACATACCATACCAGGGTCATTTAACAATATTTGAATGATAAACCTTGCCTACTGCCACTTTAAGAAGGTTATGATGTTTGTTTGTTTTTCTCAGTCGACGTACATAAGCGTTGTTACACGATTATACAATTACTGTGCCAGCCTTTATTTAAAAAAAAACGAACAAAAAAAAAACATGCAAATCCGGCAACAGGAAATGGATTTTGATGTCATCAGTCTTTTCTGCTTTTTTCACTTGCTGCAGAGTCCAGCAAGGAGCAGTTTGCATCCACAAATATTGCAGAGGAGCTGGTCCATTTGTTTCAGAAGCAGTCTGAACATGAGAAGAAGGAGATGATATTTGAGGTCCTGGCTCCACTAGCTGAAAATGGTAAGGAGAGGAGAAGGGAAGGGGACAAAGGAGGGGAGAAATAATTGTTGAGAGGGAATACATTTATCAGAGACACACATAATTATTTGTATATTGTTTGTGAGAGGAACTCCAATTTTGACGCCATGTAGTCAAAATCCGGATTTTCTGGTGTTTTATATGGTATTTGCACACTGAGGTTGAAGTTTGAAATTGTGAAAAGTATGATGACCATTAGTGTGACCAGCAGTTGGAAAAGTGTGCCTCGGATTATAGCTTGTTTTCATTGGGTGATATTGGCTGCACAACATCACCCCAGGATCTGATTTTAATACACCAATGACAACTAAGTACAACTCAATCAAATAAACCAATAACATTTTACATCCCGCCCGTTTTAGCCAGCACTAGCAGTGCACACAGTGACAGCTCCAGGCAGGTACAGATAACAGCCGAGACCAGATGAAACTGGCCATTTAGAATGTAGTGGTAAAATGCAGAAAGACTGTTTAGAATACGGCAAGAAAGTCATGGAGTTAAAGTTATCTTGTTGTTTGAGCTAGCACAGTGTTGTATTTTGCAAGCCACAAAAACAACCTGTTCGTCAACGTACGTTCATGTAATTGATAACTTTTTTACAACGCTAATTCCAAGTAACTTACCAAAAATGTGGTAACATCCAACTGTAAACAGAATGATGCATACAGTACATCCACATAGGAGACACTGTAGGCTGCTAACAAATTGGTAAACATTGAACTTAGGAGAGAACTCTTATATCAATGAAAGAACTACTCACAAGACGAACTGTCAATCAAAAATGTACCATCATGCCCACACCGGTAAAATATTGATTGACTACTTTTCTTACAAAAAAACAGACAGGCTGGCTTTTTTTTTTAGATACCCAGGGACGTTTGGAAATGAAAATTAGAACAATAACGTGGAGACCTTAAAGGGATAGTTCACTCAAAATACAAATAACATTATTTCCCATGTACTATGGCTTTGACACCAATACAGTTTTGGGATATTTAGTTACAAAATGAAACTGTTTTATCAAATACATTATAGATGTACGCACGTGACATCTTGTGTAGATCTTTTCTGTACAAATTGATAATGAACATGTTAGATTCAACTTTATTGTCATTGTGCAGAGTACAAGTACAGAGACAACGAAATGCAGTTGATGAATGAGACTCATTCTGTTTACATTCCCACAAATGTGATATGACGCAGCAAAGCCTCCTGTAACTGTTTAATTACTAGGTACTATTGGAGTTGTGTGTATGTATTATTGTCTATTCAGATCTATTGGAGTTATTTTGTGTGCGTGCATGTATGTGTGTGTTAAAAAATATCAAGCTCTGATTTTGACCTCCCTTCACTGATAACTGTCTGTCAGGACTGAATGAGATGAAGCCACAGCAGTCGGCAAGCGAGGTGTTATCTTTGTTAAACTAAGAACTTGAACAAGAGAATCGATAAAGAGAGACAAGTAAAAAGCAAGATACCGAACTGAAGCTGTTTTATTAGTGTATGATGATCGTTTAGTCATTATTTATTTAATGTATTTCCTGCTGCATATTTTACTCTACAAAGTGACTAAACAAAGTCACATGTAGGTATCTAACCTCGTAACAGCTCAGCTGTGTAAACCTGGTCTTGCATCCATAGCGTTCAGCTGCTCTCTTGAAAGTGTGTCAGCTGTTTTTAGAAAATAAAAAGAGCATGTCTAGATGAGGGAGTATGCATGCGAGAGGGAGAAAGTGTGTAATGCTTTGATGCAATGTGTGTGTGATTGTTGGAGAGAGAGAGAGCGACTGTTATCCTTCTTGGCGCACTTCTCCCCTGCTGCCAGTCTCCAAGAAAATGTCCTACTTTACTCCACTCTAAACAAGTTGTCATCCTTTATTTAAATTCTAAAGATGCAAAACCAGCAAGTGCACGGTGAGTGTATATATATAAATATATGTTTGATATTGATTCTATATATATAAATAATGTCAGAATCAATGTAAAACATCAGATTTTGATATGTTTTCAATAGGGCTGTCAGACAAAAAAATGCGTTGATTAATTTGTTCCTATTAGTTGGTTAATCTACCACCTTATATTAGGTCAAAGATTTTCTCAACGTTTCTAGACAACAAACCCAAATTGGTGCCTAAACAATGAGTGGGAAAGTAATGGGGTACCTAATTAACAATTAAATGATGGCCCCTAATCAAAGGTGAGGATTTCCATCTATATTCCCAAAAGGGTGCTAATTGTTTGATTCGAGCTTCTTCGATACAACACAATATTTAATTAAATTAATTAATTAATGTCACTCATTTACATTTTACATTTATGGCATTTAGCAGACGCCTTTATCCAAAGCGACTTACAACAAATACATTTGTTTAAGCAAGGGAATCATCTATCCAACAGTCATCATAAGACGAAGTAATCAATGCTCACACCAGGGTTTATTTTTTTTAAATGATTTATTAACAGGAGAGAACTTGTACAGGGGTGAAGAGGTCTCGAGGGTTAGGGTTAGTACAGGGAGGGTAGTGGGGGTGAAGAGGTCTTAGGAAGGACTGTTAAGATGTAGCCTGAAGAGATGGGTTTTCAATCTACAGCGAAAGATCGTCACTCCCTCTAGCTTGAACTTCTTGTCCTGGTCTGATATACAGTGTCTATAGAAAGTCAACATGCCCTTCCAAATTGTTTACCTTTTTCTTGCCCTAGAGTCTGGAATTAAGTTAGGAGTTTCTTCCCCGGATTTACAGAGTTCACTTTCAAAGACATTTTAGCATTTGAGCTAATTTTAGGAGAGCTTTTTTTTTTCTTCTTTTTTTCATGTTAAAAGCTGTGCAGATCAGGGAGAAAAAGATCCACATATAATGTATTTAGATTCCAGGCTCTGGGACAGCAACAGATGAACATTTTGAAAGGGTAAAAAATGTGCTCATTTAGTTGTCAACTAAAGCACATACTCCACCCACCTCTCTCTTTCACTCACTCTCTGTCTCTGTCTGTCTGTCTCTGTCTGTCTCTCTCTCTCTCTCTCTCTGTCTGTCTCTCTCTCTCTCTCTCTCTCTCTCTGTCTGTCTCTGTCTGTCTCTCTCTCTCTCTCTCTCTCTCTCTCTCTCTGTCAGATGTGATCAAATTGCAGTTGGTGGAAGCTGGTCTGGTGGAGTGTCTGCTGGACGTGGTGGCTCACACAGTGGATGGGGAGAGGGAGGAGGACGTGGCGCAGCTCAAAACTGCTTCCGACTTGATGGTGCTTCTGCTGCTGGGAGGTACACACACACAAAGAAACACTTACATGCTCATGGATGTCTATCAATGATGCTGCTGCTGTTATTTGGTGTTGTGTTTCCTATGTGCGACCATTGAGTGTGGTCCTGCAGATGCGAGACCTGCGTGATTTGCCACACGAGGAGCAGTTGGCACAAGAGAGCAATGTTAGCTACGTTAATTTTCTAACTCTGACTAATCCGATCTTCTCGAGTTTCCTTGAAATATCACTTCTGCTCAGCAAATCAAAATGGGCCCACTTGCAGCCCCCCACTCCATTCAAAGCATTTTCCAATCATGACTTCCAAAAGACGAGTGCTAACGAGACTTGGAAGTCTGGCAACTAATGTCTGCATCACAGCTCTTCTGATATCCAATAATTAATTCTGTTGTTATTGCCCTCTCTCTGTCTCTGATGTCTTCCTGGGTGAGTGTTTTTGTTATGGCTTTTTCCCGTCTCTCTACAGACGAGTCCATGCAGAAACTGTTTGAGGGTGGCAAGGGGAGCGTGTTCCAGAGGGTTCTGTCCTGGGTGCCATCCCATAATCATCAGCTGCAGCTGGCAGGAGCATTGGCCATCGCCAACTTCGCCCGTAATGGTGAGGATTGGCATTGGGACATTCCAATGGCTGATGAATTTATTATGCATAAGCCCCTCAAGTGTGACAGTCACAATTTATCTCCATTCAGGATAACACTCGGGATGGGTCGCCAGGGAATCGTATTTTAGGCTTGTATTAAAAGAAGAAAAAACAATTGTTGATGGCATGCGGGTATGGGTTACTTATGGCCTACCGTTTTGAAGCGTAGCCGAAATTATAGCCCCCCGTTATGATATTTAGACTACTTCGTTTTTGATAAATGTTTGTGGCAGCGCATCTCATCATGCGAAAACTGTGGAACTATAACAGTAGGCTCTCATCAGGGTATTGGTGTAGTTTCAGCGTAAAGCCTCGTAAACACTTGCACTCTTCATGTATTCTTATAGTCCAGTAGAAAAGAAGACCATATTCCCTTGATGAGATTTGCACAAATCCATAATCTTTCGCACTGAACAACCTGATTATAGTGCTGATTTAGCCTGGCCTTTTTGGAGCCTGTAGCCACCTAGAGGTCATCGGTGGGGTTGCAGTGGATAGAGTCAGCAGCGTCAAGTTCCTCGGTTCCTAAATGGCATGTCTTATATTATACATACAATGATCTGGGTATGGGTGTGAGAGATGGGCTGTGGAACAGGGCTTTGGGCTGGTTTGTGTGTGGTTTGAGGAGTACTGCACTACTACTGATCATATATTGCACTACCTGTAAATACTGTTCATTGCACTTTCTGCTATTTTGCACTTCTGGTTAGACGCTAACTGCATTTCGTTGTCTCTGTACTTGTACTCTGCACAATGACAATAAAGTTGAATCTAATCTAATCTAATCTAAATTTTCTCCCCCAGATGGGAACTGCATCCACATGGTGGACACAGGCATCGTGCAGAAGCTTCTGGAGCTGCTGGACAGACATGTGGAAGAGGGGAACGTCACTGTGCAACATGCTGCGCTCAGCGCCCTCCGCAATCTGGCCATACCTGGTGAGTCTATCAGGGCACTTCTGACATGAGTTAACCAGCACTCCTTTATCTCTGTTTCCAATAAAGGTGAACAACAGCATGTTCTTCAAATGTGCCTTAACCTCTCTGTGTGCACCGCTCACACAGTAAGGGCACAGCTGGAGCCTAAACATAGGCAATGTCACAAGATTATACTTGGTGTGTGTGTGTGTGTGTGTGTGTGTGTGTGTGTGTGTGTGTGTGTGTGTGTGTGTGTGTGTGTGTGTGTCAGTCAAGAGAGGTTTAGGCACATTAAACCAAAATCTGCAGTTGTTCTCCTTTTAAAATGACCCATATATATACAGTGCCCTCCATAAGTATTGGAAAGAGGAAGCATTTTGTCTGCTTTTAGCTGTCTATATTCCAACAGTTTGGATTTGAAATCAAACAATTATTATTGGGTCAAAGTAGAGATTCTCAGCTTTAATTCAATGGGGGGGTGTTTTTCAGATTGGGTTCACCATTTAGAAAGTACAACATGTTTTAAACATGCTCCCCCTATTTCAGGGCTCCAAAAGTATTTTGGGAAAAAAAATCATATAATGTCAAAATAAAGTACTCATGTTTAGTATTTGGTCGACAATCCTTTGCTGCCTGAAGTTTTCGACCTAAAGACCCCACGCTGGGTATATTCTCTAGTGGTGCTCTGCCAGGCCTGTACTGCAGCCATCTTTAGTTGTTGTTTGTTTTGGGTCTTTTTGCCTAAAATCTTATCATCAGGAAATGCATATTCAATTGGATTTAAATCTGAAGATTGACTTGGCCAGTGAAGAACTTTCTGCTTTTTGGAGTTTTTCCAGGCCAGAAAGAACGGAAAGTCTTCAGATTTAAATCCAATTGAATATGCATTTAATTTCCTGATGATAACATTTTAGGCCTGGCAGAGCATCACCAGAGAAAATACACAGTGTCTGGTGGGGTCAATGGGTCGCAGATATCAGGCAGTTATTGCATGCAAAGGATTGTCGACCAAATACTAAACATGAGTGCTTAATTTGGACATTATATTAATCTGTCCCATTGCTTTTCGTGCTGAAATAGGCGGGGGACTATGTAGAAAAAGCATATATATCAAATAAAAGGTGACAATCAATACTTTAACCTCCATAGTAAGTGTTGTCAAGTGATTTCAAATCCAAACTTTTGGAATATAGAGCCAAAAGAAGATCATTCACAGGGCACTGTATTTGAACTCTGTGGTAACTACTCCCTTGTTTGCTTTTGATGGTGGTTAAAATGACATTCAAATATCCACCTATCTGCAGTGTTAAAGTTAACAGCATTTATATATTTGTTTCAGTCCATTAGATTTGTTTTAGGAATTCAAACTAAATCTGCTGGACCAATTGCTCAGCCAGTTAGCATCAGGCTAGCATAGATGCTGTAGAGCAATTTTACTATAAGTGGTCACTTCTGATCATGCACAAGCATCTATGCGGAGACAAGT
Organism: Argentina silus; assembly: GCF_951799395.1. Lineage (NCBI taxonomy): Eukaryota > Metazoa > Chordata > Actinopteri > Argentiniformes > Argentinidae > Argentina > Argentina silus. Next base: position 13,845,398 of record NC_139672.1, on the reverse strand, counting down.
TGGTCTACTTGTTTTAATGTTTTACAGTACCCAAAACAATATCTGATTTCTTTGATTGTGTGAAATGCAGCAACTGCGTTATTTTTTAAATTCCTGGCCTTAAAATAAAATCCCACATTTTTAGGCTTATATGTTCCATTTTGAGTTTAATGGTTGCAGTGTTATTAGCCAGTATAATAAAGTTTTATTTTATTTTTTTAAAACACATTAATTTTGAGTTCACATATGCATATTTAATATGTGTGTAATTCTCTTGTCCTTAGTGGTAAACAAGTCCAAGATGCTGTCTGCTGGTGTGTCAGATGTTGTGTTGAAGTTTCTCCAATCAGAGATGCCACCTGTCCAATTCAAACTTCTGGGGACGTTACGCATGCTCATCGATACTCAAGGTATCTGTACCATGGCTTGTCTCCACTGTACCATGGCCAATCTCTATGGGCAAGGTGTTCAGTTCATCTTTCTATTATGCCAGAGGGAAATTTGCTTTGCAGGCAAGGGTAACGTAACATACCAGAGAAGTACAAATCCAAATATAATAGAAAAGCCAAAAGCATACTATTGACACTATACCCTACACCACATCATTCTTACAGTAGTATGGTTAATATCTACTTTGAAAATCAAACCTTGCCTTGCTTTTTAAAATTCCAGCATGCATTTGCAGTTGGGCTGCCACTCATAAATGTCCAGGGTCCTCATGTATCAATGCTGCGTACCCACAAACGCACACCTCTATGCATACGATCATTTCAAAGCAAAATTCAATTTTTTTATTTATCAAAATGAACGATTGCTTGAGATGACCATGCATATGCACAATGCTGTGGGATAATGAGACATGCCTGCCAGATGCAAACAAGGAGAAAGTAAAGTAACAAAACCTGTGTTTCAAATATGTAAACATCGCTCATAGTTAAATTGAAGTTTTGAATAATTCATTCTATACCATAGGAACCATTATGGAGAAATGTATTTGATAGTGTTTCATTAATTCGCTACATTATTTTGTATGCACTTGATACCATACCTCAATACTGCATTTGTGTGATATTAAAATACAGATAATTTTCCTGTAAAGGCTTTTATTACAGAAGCTAAGATTTAAGGTGGGCTTCTTTTATAGGAATAGATCTTGCCTTTCCTTCATGCCAGTTCTTGATTATGGTGATATCATCTACCAAAATGCAGCAGCCACTACTCTTAAACCTTTGGATACCATCTACCATAGTGCCATTTCGGAAGTTTCCTAAGATTTTGCTTGTGGCCATTGAAAGTTGTGTCCCTTTCTGTCCAATAAGGTACAATTTCAGGGACCCTTTTATTTGTATATATTTTTGAGTGTCCAATGCTGAAAATGTGAAAGTGTGTAACAATAAGGTAATCATAATGATGATGTGTTTTCCAGCGGATGCTGCGGATCAGCTGGGGACCAATGGGAAGCTGGTAGAGAGGCTGGTGGAGTGGTGTGAGGCTAAAGACCATGCAGGGGTCATGGGCGAGTCCAACAGGCTCCTCTCCGCCCTCATTCGTCATAGCAAGTCAAAGGTGAGCCAGGCTGCCATGGCAACACTGCCTCATTAGAGTACACAATTACCAAACAGCTATACACTTGATCTGGGTCTTCTCGTGTAGAGATACTGTTTGTCTGAGGAATCCACATCCACAATCACTGCTCAGATGCTCTTTAGACACACTGATCACCCTGAGTTTTCATCCACAGGAGGCTTGTTGTTGAAGGGACACACCTCCCAATTCTCATGAGCGTTCAATCAATGACCCTTCCCCCTCCCTCGTTCAGTACAGTAGCTTGCTCAAAGACCCCCCCCCCCCCCCCGGTAGTTAGCTAGGAAGCTGAAGTGAACTTCATTCAACAGAGCACAAACAAGCCAGCAAAACATATCTAGCGAGGAACTACTCTATGCATAGGCAACGAGTATGGTGAGGCCCCCCAATTGTGCCCCCTCAATTATCACTAGAAACCCCGGGCCCTCATTACTAACCAAACTACCCAGAGCAAGGTCAGGACCTCCATTTGTTGACGCGAGTGTAACAGTGTAATCATTGAATTAGATCAATACCATGCAAAAAAGTAATACATGGTTGTGTTTAGTCAGGACTTAAGAATCATAGAATAACACATTTTATATTTTAAAGAACTTACATATTGAGGGACATAATTGGTGTAAGTGTATATACTGTAAAATAAATTGATAATTGGCAGGGGTATACCTTTGTGCAATTGTAATAGGTCACCATCTCTCGTTTTCTTTTCTGGTCACTGCCGATGGTCAACGTGGGATGCATGGTGCTGAGAATGTAGACATTCTTTCTTTGCTTACATCTGTAAACCGCGAGGGTCGCTTTGTCACTCTTCATCACCGATGTTGAGAGCAGCTCTACCGTACTGCGATTTTCTGAACAGAGGGCAGAAGCATCCCTCTCGCCTTATCCATGGTTCCGACCAGACTTGTTTTCCTTGCAATCAACTTGTTTGCCAGGGAAATTGATGTGAAAAAGTTGTCCCTAGTCACATTTCTTGCTTTGCCCAGAAAAGTCTCCATCAGTTTCATCACCAAATTCTCAGACATTCATCTGCTGGCCGAGATGCATCCTTCCCATGGTGTGGAAATCCATTCAGCATGTATTTGGTGTCCACATCAACAGCTAACAAAAACTTGATGCCAAACTTGTTGAGCTTGTTAGCCATGAAATGCGTGAAGGGGGGCACCAAGCTTTTGTTGGAAACAATTGCTCATCAACAGTGATTCCTGGCGTATAACAAGGGATCAAATTCCACACAAAAGTGTTCCAAATGTCTGTAAACGGGCAAATTTGTCCATCTCCCTGCACGTGGTCTTGTGTCCTCATCATCAAAAAGCAGAAATTGCATAATTTTACTGAAGAGGTTCTGTGACAGTCTCAGGAAAGACGGGTATGCACCCGTCGTCAGATCTCCAAAAGCTTGCGCCGTGTGCCTTGCGGATTATACAATGCCCTGCCTATATAATGGGACAGTGAAGCATTTTTTTCTTCTTTTGGCTCTATACTCCAGAAGTTTGTATTTGAAATCAAACAATTACTATGATGTTCAAGTATAGATTGTTTGCATTTATTTAAGGGTATATTTGTACATTGGTTTCACCATTTAGAACTTGCAGCACTTTTTAGACAGTGCCCCTATTTCAGGGCACCAAAAGTAATGGGATACATTCATATAATGTCCAAATTAAGCACTCATGTTCAGTATTTGGTTGATAATCCATTGCATGATATAACTGCCTTTGAGTTCTATGTGCCTAAAATGTTATCATCTGGAAATGAAATGCACGTTTAATTCGATTTAATTTTGAAAATTGACTTGGCCAGTCAAAAACTTTGGCTCTGAAAAACTCCCTAGTTGCTATGGAAGTATGTTTTGCGTCGTTGTCTTACTAAAGCGCCATCCAATGAATTTGGAGGCATTTGTTTCTGTATATGTCAGAATGCCATTCTGCTGCTGCCGTCAGCAGTTACATCATCAATTAAGACAAGTGAGCCAGTGCTTGTCGCAGCTATACATGCCCAAGCCATACAGTAGGTAGAAGTTTAGAAAGTCCCCACTGGTGTGACGATGTCGCGTGAGTCCCGCTACGTCCAGCGACGGAACCCGTGAGTTTTTTTTTTTTCAGGTCATTCACCTTGCAAAACAACCACCAGGAGGCATCGTTGAGCATGATGGATATGTTTACATTGCAAGAGTACTGTACTGTAGCTTGCTGTATGAGTTGTTTCAAACGTGCTGCGTTTTGTATAGTATCATAGCCTCGGTGGGCTAAAAAGTCTGGTCTAGCTTGTATACAGTAGCTTAACGTTAAGGTGATGATAAGAGCTAAAGGAAGGATTCTTTGAAAAGAGAATGGTTGTTGCGCTATATGCATATGCACTGTGCGTTGCATTTTGAGCCATATAGCCTTAGGCTAAAAGGTAGGCAAAAAAAGTTTGGTCTAGTTTGTATAGCTTAACTTTATCTTAAATTTTGCCTGTATTGGATATCCGACGAATTTATTCAGACCAAGACACCGGCAGTCGCCACTTGTATCAATAGACAAATCACTGACAGGTTTGTGTGGTGATAATCTTTTTTATTTACGGTCTTAGTCACATTTTCAAATACTGCTGACAAATCGTTTTTCCGATTCGTGCATACATTGTATTGGACACGTGATGTGTGTAAAATACTTTTTTAAAGGTTGTGCTCATAATAAGGTAGCCTTTCGCAATTGCATGCTTGATCGTTTCAGAATAACATTCAAAGCAGCGCAGTTGAGGTACAGTTACAATGGGAGGGGGAGAGAGAGAACAGGGGGATACAGCAGAGCCCAAAACCATGGGGTGCATTTTTTTGGATGCCGGTGCGCTCCTCCAAGGCAATGACATTATTATAAATAATGTGAACCAAACAAGATTACATTACATTATTTTATTTGTTTCATGTTTTAACGAAAATCAAGATTGAGCCGACTTGTAGTTGTTCTCTATGACAACTGTAGCAAACAGACCTGTGTCAACAAATCTCACTTTTGGCGTGTTTCTATTCACAGACTAAAAACTAAAATCCAGTGTGACTGGAGCGAGATGTTCCCAAGCCAACCAGGAGATCGTTTATAGTGATATACGGTATGGTTGATGGGGAGGGTATTCTTTTTCTCCACCGATTCCGATTAACAAAGGCGTGACAATTTATCCAGCACACTCTCCCCCTTCAAATGATCCACCAAAAAGTGCTATACAAAATAAATGCATTATTATCCCACTGAAACCCAAAATCCATACTCTTGTCTGGCATGAAAATGTGTTGCGTTATTAAAGCCAACTCACGCTAATTAATTTCCCCCGCTTTTCAGAATGGGTGAATGGAATATGAATATTATGGAGGGTGGAGACTTCCTACAGTACGTCTCTTCCCCCAAGTATTTGAGCAGAGTGGGAGTGAGTAAGTGTTAATGTTAGTGTTAAAGTATTAAACGCTCTTTGCTTTGTGAGCGAGCTGTGGGGTGGCGGAATCCGGACAAATAGCCAGAATGCGAGGTGGTGCGCAATGACATACAGTAGGCATCAGAATTGCTTGTTTAACATGTGAACACAGCCCCCTTTCACCGGCTCGCAACATTTTAGGCTGCACCCCCCTCACTGTAGCCCCCTCACATCTTTTCCTGTCGTTGATGCTGTATATTAGCTTCAAAACATGGTGTTACTGTAAAACAGCCCTGTTTGGCTCTGATGAAGGAATGTAGCGATTACAATTCACAATTTATCACATTACGTGTGAGCTTGTTAGTGATCAAAATAATTGACAAACACTTGATAAATGTAAACAAACATGGATGGTTGCAAGTGCAAGACGCATATCCCATCTTTCACAGCTCTTGTCACCACCTTGTGGTGGCTTTCGGCAGCACTTCACACCATGACATTTCTGCAGCGACGGGACTTGCATGTACCCCGCTGAACATGGGGTGCATTTCGGTCTGTACCTATTAAACCCCTACCTACTGTAACACCCCTCCACCTGTTTCACAGACACGGTGATATGCTGTAAATCTTGGGCAGATCCTTTTTTCTCAAAACTTTCCTCTTGCAGTCACTCTGGGACATGATAATATTCATCTTATCTGTCCACAAGACTGTTTTCCAGACCCCTGCAGGCTTTTTAGGTACTTTTTAGCAAACTGTAACCTGACCAAACGTTTTGAGGATAACTAGTGTGCAGTGAATCCTTGCAGTGAAGCCTTTGTAGTTCGCCTGGGGAGGTATTCTGCGTATTCTACCTCCTGCAGAGTGTTACTGTACATGAGACTGATGAATAATTGCAGTTCATCAACAGACATGTCCCAAGTATTGTCTCCTTCAACCTGGTGTGCCTCAGCAACTGTATAGTCTCTTATTTGTTGCAACATGCCCATAAACAATGAAAACTGTCAAGTGCACTGTAGATTTTTTCCACTTGCGTGCTTCTGTAAGCCCTCTCTTCTCCGTAATGACATTGTGATGCCATTCTACCTGATGCGTTGTTGCCTGCAGGTTGTTCTATCCAAACTGTCCCATTCTTTCCAGTTTGTGTCTTCACTGGCTGGTGGTGACGCCGGCTCAGTCGGTTCTATTCTGATTCTTTTGCAGGTAGCCTGAGGTGTCAAAGGCTCAAGCTTGTAGTAATAATTTCTGACCATGTAATCATTTAATGCGGTATTGCTGGCAAACAGCATAGAATGGATGGATTATTTTTCAGGGGAGCCCTGCTTACAACATGAACAATCAAAAGTACATTCAAAATTACAAACAATTACAAAAACAATTTGCACAATAAAATCAATAAAAACGTACATTTCTTAGATGATTTATTATTTATCAAGGTCTAAAATTGCTGCTAACAAAAACCAATGGGGAACCAAAAGTTCAATCTCACCTCAAATTAACTCTCTGACTGGGTTGGAAGTTACTTTGTTGATGATCACCTGTCACATCATTAACATGTAATTCACAGAGTATCCTCAGGCACCGCTGCATGCACCTCCACAGTCCCAACAGTTTCACAGTTTTCCTTCTGCAGTGACTTAAAAATCATAGCAAGATTGTTGCTATGCATAGCTGTGGGGAAATATATAGCTTTATGGTTGTTCAAAGTCCACAGCAAGAAAGTCATGATTGAAGCTTTCAAGGCAGCTTTTCAGAAGTGGTTTGTTTATGTGGGTTTCAGGATGTTGCTAGGACTGTCATCCAGGGAGGCGGAGTGAAGCACTTAGTAACCATGGCGACAAGCGAGCACATGATCATGCAGAACGAAGCGCTGGTGGCTCTGGGACTTATTGCAGCTTTGGACTTGGGTAAGGGTCAGGGGTTCGGTGTGTAACAGCACATTTCTAGCCACTGTGTGAGCGACATAAGATAGATGGGCCAGTTTTGCCCTTGCCAAAGATATCTACTGCATGCCTAAATCAACCGAAGGTTGCTTATTGATGGATTGTTAGAGTTATCCCCATATAATATATAGCAGTTTGGTCTCTGGTGTCGTTGTTGAATAAATACAGTGTGAGTGTGTCAATGTTTCAGCTGCAGCTGAGAAGGACTTTGTCGGGGCCAGTTTGGTGCAGGTTCTTCACAAGCTGCTGTCCGATGAGAGGAGTGCGCCAGAAATCAAGTACAACTCCATGATTCTTATCTGTGCAGTCATGGGCTCAGGTAAGGCTGGTCGTTTTAGATTGAACAACTTTGAACACTCACCTTTTTTATTCCATGCAGCCACCACCTATGATCACAATGGCAATGCCTTAGCAAAAAGCCTTGAATGTCAATAACATAACAGTCAACCAGACATGTGGCTACTGTGTGACTGGAAGATTGAACAGTAAAGGGTATTAGTATTAGAACTAAAAAGTAGATCCAGACATTCTACGGAGTAATTAATCATGGTAAGACCCAGTGCACCCCCAAAGATTTGGCAAAGTAGATTGCCTAGGGCCGCCACTGTCTGAGGATGGGGTGGGGTCCAAACTTGGATCTTGCCACGGCCCCATAAATACAGGGCCTGGCAAGACCTCACTGAGTCCTCTCAATTATTGGCAGAACATGGCAGCCACAACAAAACAGTGACCCAAGTGAAATCCATGAATAGACTCCCAACTAATAACCCGATAGAAACAAATCCTTTGGTTTGGTGAATGTCAATGTAAACATTTCTCTTGTGGTCCTTTTTATCAATGAAACGTCATCACTAAGTCCTCTGGGAAATTCCTTTACCCAGAGGGCTTCTGGGAAAAGCGCATGAAGGGTTCATGAATTGCGCAATTAGTGTCCTCATGCACCTGTTTGACGAACAGGACAGCCGTACACTTTTTGCGAAGATTTGCGTGGGAGTGTAAGTCAAGGGCTGACATCAGGACAGGGCCTGTGTTATGGTTATGCTCCCTTTTAAGATGATAATGTGAACGAGACAACTCTTTTCTGCTCTCTCCTCAGAGCCTCTCCATAAAGAAGTGCAAGGCCTGGCGTTCATTGATGTGGTGTCCAAGCTGCGGTTGCATGAGAACAAGACGGTGTCCCACCAGGCGTCACTGACAGAGCAGAGGCTAACGGCACAGAGCTAAAGGACTCTAACCCCACCACATGCCTGCCTCACAACCAACCCCGATCCCTCTCCAAAACTCCCCTTTTGTGTGTCCCATCGTCATGTGCCAAGGTATCCTGTACCCTGCGAATAGCCAGCTGTTCCAGCTAGCGCCCAACACCCCTTCCCCACCATTAGCATCAATCGCGCATGCATACTCCGCTCTGAGCAGCTCCATAATGAAAAAGGCACAGTAGACAGCCTTCTGCAATAGGTAACAAAGAGAGAACACTTTTTATGACCATAGCTGTGATACCCATTCACCAATAACTCATTAAAAGTAAATAAAAACATAAAAAATAACAAAAAAGAAACGGTTTGCGTTTTACAATTTTATTGTCCGACGTGTCCCATGTAGCTTGAGTATCAGCCAAGTTGATGACGTGCATGTCCAGTTTATAATGTATTAGTGTTCATTTTACCTTCTCACATATGCAACAATACAGCCTGCAGATCAATCCAGATCTGAGTGGAGTTTTTACTGAACTGGCAGAATTGGCTAGATTTTTGCACCTAGCCCTCTCTCCCTTTAGTTTCATAAAAGCCCAACCCCGCTCCTCTGGTTCTATCTAATCCTGTTGTCAGGTCAGGGGGCCACAATCACCTGAAATGTCTGCCTTCTCTCACTGATGGAATCATGTGTATGTGAAAACCTGAAAATGAACACATTCACCCCTGGTCCTTATATGAGTATACAGTAAAGCATTCGGTCATACTGGTGTGTGTGGATTTGGTGAGTTAGGGGAGCCAGACCAAAGGCTGGGTTTGGTGTTATATAAGACTACGCTACATACATAGATATACAGCACACTGTATTCTATCCCTCATAGGTAACCTTGTCAGAATAGGCTAATCTAGGCAGCCAGAGAGGATGGCACCCCCCTGTGTACGTGTAGTACTGTTCAATGGTTTCTCAAAAACTGCTCCTTTGCATGTGTGAGAGTATGGAGAACATGCACATTCCAGCATGTTGGATACTGTGTAGATACCATAACGTGACAGCCATTTTATAACTTATTTGTTTATTGGTCTTGTTCCACTCTTTTTGTCAGGTATGAATGGTAGTTTGTCAAATTTGTACCCTTACAAAGACACAAACCAATCAAGACATAACCACAGTAACTGCATATGATATTATAAACTTAAATGTTTGTTGTAAATGTCATTGAGTTGTACATTTGGAGAATTGTAACTCAACAGATAATTAAAGATGATTGCTGGCAATAATGTTTCTTTTTTTTATTGTCTGTTGAGTTTAGCTGTCTGTTGATACATTAGCTATTTGGATACATTTTCTTACAGCAGTCACTCCGATCATGATTCATTCTTTGATGATGCATATCTAACAAACAGGGTTTCCCTAGCCTAGCACATTTGCCATTGCCTGGTGACCCATCCTGAATTGTATTGTATCGTTCACTCCATATAATTTAGTCTAGCATCTTGGAGGTCGATCTACGTCACCCTTGAGGGGCGTCATGCAAAATAAGGTATGTAAAGATGTATTAGATTTGCAAAAGAAAAGAAGAAATAGAAAAATAAATATGATGGGGCTTATTTGGTCATTGGTGGGGATTTTAATGAATCCCCAGATGATGACAGTCACAAAACTTACAAAATTAATGTATGGAAAATAAACCTTTCTTTTTTTTTCTTTTTTTCTTTTTTATAGCTAACAGTGTGGAGGGATACAATGACTCACTTAATACCCATGTGCCACACATGTTCAAGCTGATGATCCTTGGCCCTAAACATGGTAACTAGATTCAAATTTTAGCACCATTATTTACCAACACGACACCCCAATGTTTTTTTTTTAAGGGTTTGACACGTAGAACCCCATGGAACACCCTAGAACAATTGTTTGAATGTGCAGGTCATGGAGGAATATAGTGAAAGCATAGAGTTAAACACTAGAGGGAGCACTGACCTAAATTACCAGGATTACATGGAGAGAAGGGCTGTGTGGTCAACTCTTTTCATCATCTGTGTTTTGAGTGTAAATCCAATGTTTGACACTGGGTAACCATTTATTTGAAGGGTACTGACATAATCCATAGAGGCATAATCCATAGAGACATAATCCATAGAGGCATAATCCATAGAGGAGTGGTCGCATAGAGGGATCCATAAGCAAGCTACAGTGGGCCAGTGTTTAAAAGGTTCATACTGCCATCGCAACGGAGGTCTACCTGAATGTTGCTGCCCCGGCTGACAAACGTTGTGAAGACGTGTGAAATGCTGCTGAAAGTGGTGGTGACGATCTGTGAAGGATGTTTGAAGAGAAGATGGTTTGCCTTATCAGCTTGCTTTATCACGGACATGTTTCTGTTATGTCCGAGGCTGCCTAAATAGGAATTGAATTTTCACATTTGAAGTTTAAGAATGGAGACAGGTGGACTGACCAGCAGATCCAAAAGCCTGCAAATTGCTGCCCATCAATATGAAGCAGAAACATACAGTCATGGCCAAAAATATTGGCACCCCTGCACTTCTTTCAGATAAGTATAGTACAAATTAAAGGAGCATTACATGCTTGAAATCCAATTATTTCTTACAATTTTGAAAAGGTGCCAATCATTTTGTCCGGTCCATTTTTGGAGTTCTATGTGGAATGATAGCAAATTTGGCTTTTTTTCTCTTCTTTTTTTGCGTCATTCTAATGCAAGCAAAATAAATAAACATGTGAATACCAAAGCATTTGTAATTGGGAGAAGTGGTGCATTATCTGGAAGAAGTGCAGGGGGTGCCAATATTTTTGGCCATGACTGTATACGGTTTAAGGAGCAGATATTCCTTTGAAAATGCCGCTGCAGTCGGCAGTAATTTTTTGGGAATCGTTCACTAGTCGCACATTATTTCTGTAAACCTTTATTTTACCGCCCTGTTACAACTGGTATTTAGCCAGTATTTACTAAGAAACTATGTATGAAACTAAGCATGTAGTAACAAGGTGTACTTTCTGGTACCAACATAATTACCAACATTTACAATAAATTCTGCATAATTGGTAACTAACTACCTGGTACAAAATAGCACACAGTGGTGCTCGAATCAGTGCAAATGGCATCAATTAACAATCAATATATTTTTTTAAAGCATTTAGATTTTCTTGTTCTTCAACAGGTGCCTGATTCAAGTTGGCTAAAGGCTGTGGAAACAACTGACATATAAAGAACAGTTCTGGTCAGAAAAGCAGCATTTATTTCTCTCTCCATCGCTTGTGACTATTTGACACAGATGACCTGAGTTGACTCTGTGTCTACTGACTGACCATTCTTGGGGTCAGCCAACTTTCCTTACTGCATGCCTTCAGAAGTGATGTCATGAAACTGTCTGCTATATCATGTTACAAACATGCACATGCTTGCTGACTAAATTATGAGCACTTAAGTGTGACTGGGCCAAATTGTTACCTTAATGACAGCTCAGTAAAAAAAACATACTAGACTAAAAAAGAAAGACTCCATATTTTCGTTAGAATTATCTTAACCGATCCACATTGTATTGTGTTGGGGACATACAACTATGTAACACAATTTAACACAAAGAGACATGTGTAAGGTGTATATTTAAAGAAAACATCATGTGCCAATTGCTGCCAACTTTGAAAGGGGAGGTTCTTGGGATGATTACTTGCTAAACATGTGACCTTGTTCACTTCCCCTCAGGTATTTAAAAGCATTGGATTGCTGACAGCATGGCTGGAGAAAGTTTCCACCATATTCCTTACACCAGTCTAATACTTTTAAATCAGTTAGGGGAAGTGCATGAGTGCATACTAAGGAGAAGGGTAGAGAATTATAATGGAACCCTGGTTTAACAGGTGATAATCCCGCGATCATCCCCTGTCAAAGTTTGCAGCAACATGCATTGTGTTGGGAACATACAACTATATAACACCATTTTATGCAACTTACTGCAATTTATCTATATACAGTAGGAAAGAAGCACATTTAAAGAAAACTACCTATGTTCAACACAGAAGCACTAATACAAGACAAGAAGTGGTACTGTAGAGAAGAGTGAGGCAATAGTGATCCTGTTTGTAGAGTTGACCGTGAACAATAGTCCAGACGACACCTCACAAGTCACCCCTGTGTGGAACAAAGAACAAAGGATAATAGGATATTAGGGGACATGGCACTTGTGGCACAATGAAACTCTGGAGTTACAAGGAGAAATTTCACCCAATCAATATAACGTTTCAGGACAAACTGTAAAAGTATTCAAGGTATAATGTTTATTTTTTCATTTGGAAAGGGAGACTCCAAATCTGCATTACAGTAATGTGCAAGCTACCCATTGATATGTTGCCTGATTGTTTATGTAATGGTTGAGCCCTAGCGACGCTTGGCTCCTTCTCACTCTCTGCCTTTTAAAATGACTGCATCCTATAAAAAGGTGACCCCGTTGTGGGCCTACGTTGTCAAAGCCTTGATCTCCAGCAGCAGCTGGCTTCTCCCTGTATCATCTTAACAAATGCCTTGCATAGTCTGACCTTTTCCTCCACTCAAGGCTATGCCAACCATACCATGCCTCTTCCCCTTCCCTGAACACCCATGCCACCCTGGCCCATCTGACATCTCATATTCATAGATATCATCCTCTATTGCGTTGCTAAGATATATAGGCTCCATTCAATCAATCGCAGATATTGAAAACTCAATCATCATGAGATTTTAACAAAAAATTGCACCTGTGCTTAACATAGAGTATTAACATTCAGAGTGAACTTGCAATGTTGTTTGCCTTTATCTGCAATTATTGAATATGGACCTACTTCTCTTACTCAAAGCGCCTACATGGTGGTATGAATGACCAATTTGCTTAAGGTGGAGGCAAAGCTATGCACTAAGAAATAGTCCTCCCTCTGCTTCGTAGTCCAAATACTTTCCACCTCAGCCCTAGGATCACCTGACCAGGGCAAACATACCATTGGAAAACAACTGTTTTAAGTTAAGTACCATATTATTCTTTGACCAAGCAAAAATGGGAGAGGACATTTTCAGCAATGATGGAACAAATCTGTCCCAGTTCTGCCATTCTCCATGCAGAATGCCATCCATAAGTATTGGAAAGAGGAAGCATTTTGTCTTGTTTTAGCTTTATGCTGTTTTTATTTTACTTTTTCAGATTGGTTTCACTATTTAGAAATTACAAGCCTTTTTATACATAGTCCCCCTATTTCAGGGAACCAGCAGTATTGGAAACACAGGCATAAAGAGAGCTGTCAATGTTTAGCACTGATTCTAGCCTTTATGTTTTCCTTTGGAGTCTGCTATTGGTGTGGTGAAAACCAAAGAGTTGACTGCAAGTCAAGGAAGCCATTATTGACATCTAGAAACTAAATAAAGAAACTATCATAAACATATCCAAAACCTTAGGCTTGGCAACAACAAGTTTAGACGCAGGATTAACATGTACCAGAGTGATGGCAAGAGTAAAATGTGGAGAGAAAAAAGGCACTGCACAAAATCCCCAGCATACCACCTCATCTGTGAAATATGGTGGAGGGGGTGTTATGGCTTGAGTATGTATGGCGTGTGTGGCTGCCACTTGTTTTCATTGATGATGTAACTGCTGACAGCAGCAGCAGAATGAATTCTCAAGTACTTGTCTGCTGAAGTACGAGCAAATGCTTCCAATCTCATTGGATGGCGCTTCAGCATACAGCAAGACAATGACTTCAAACATACCATAGCAACAAGGGAGTTTTTCAGGGCCAAAAAGTGGAAAGTCAATCTCCAGATTTCAATACAATTGAACATGCATTTTATTTTCTGAAGAGGGGACATAAGGCAAAAAGACCTCCAAAACAAACAACAACTGAAGATGGCTGCAGTACAGGCCTGGCAGAGCATCACCAGGGAATATACCCAGCGTCTGGTGGGGTCAGTTGGTCGCAGACTTCAGGCAGTTATTGCATGCAAAGGATTATCAACCAAATACTAAACATGAGTGCTTTATTTGGACATTATAGGGAGGACATTATAGGCAACTAGGGAGTATATCAATCCCAACTCATCCAAACCTGCACTACAATTTAGCAGGAGCCTAGGCCAATGCTCACCACTACCACTATGTTATTCACCCATCAAAAGTCAATAAAATTGCTTGTTTAGCAGGTGCAACATTTTCTCTGGGCACACATGAGTGCTTTATTTAGGCATAATATATATATATACACTCACCAGCCACTTTATTAGGTACACCTGTTCAACTGCTTGTTAACGCAAATATGTAATCAACCAATCACATGGCAGCAACTCAATGCATTTAGGCATGTAGACATGGTCAAAACGACCTACTGAAGTTCAAACCGAGCATCAGAATGGGGAAGAAAGGTGATTTAAGTGACTTTGAACGTGGCATGGTTGTTGGTGCCAGACGGGCTGGTGTCACGCCTGAGGGTTCTGTCTGGTGACTCTGGCGCCCCCCTCCGGCCACACGGGTCAGTGCCTCCCAATCTGCCGGGATTCACCCTCATCCGCTGCACCTGTGTGTTCTGTCCCCGGTTTGCTATTTAGCCTGTATGTTCCCTCTTGTCCCTGTCCGAGATTCTCTCCGTGTCCTCCCCGTTTGTTGAAAGTACCAGTCTGTCTGTTCGTGAGCCTTGCAATTGTCGCCAGTCCCTGTGATTATTATATTCCGCTTATTAAGTGAGTACTTTTGTTACGGAGCTAGTTTCTCTGCCTTTGTTTTATCGTTTTGACCCCAGTGTTTGTTTGTTCCTGTGTCCCTACCCGTTATGATTAAAGATTCCTGTTCTCCTACACTTCGCGCTGTGGTCTGAGTATCTCTCCGCTTTTGGTTTTTAATAAATGTACTCAGTTGCCTGAGAGGGCAAACCATAGTGGAAAGGTACCGTGGAATATCATTCCATTCACTCTATAAAATTGGACTATATAACAGAGTGGCCAGAAGGAATCTCTTAATGAAATAAAATGTCAAATCCATAATTGTGTTTGCAACAATAAATTCAAGTGATACAGCAAAAAAAAGTGGTTGGATTTTACTACAAAGCATTACGTTTTGTAGAAATCCAGCACACGCATCGCCGTTTCGCATCATCTCTTGTGTGAAGAACAGTGGTAGCTCCATTATGTAATTGGTTAATTGTCATCGGCAGGGACTATGGATTTGTCAGTATCAAGAGAAAAGTTGCTGAGTTTGTCGTAACAGCCTGATCAACAGTGTGTAAATGAGTAATTAAAATGTGTGGTTAACCACACGTAGAAAGATGAAATAGGAAGCATAATTATTAATCCCGAAAAACATATGAATAAAATTAATACCCACACTCACAATGTCAGAATTACAATTAATTTGACTGCTGTGCAAGAAATGTAAAAAAAGAAAAAGTCTCACTGGGTTCTGAGATGAAAAACAATGTGATACATGTTTTTGTATTGTATTTTAGTTTTTTATTTGCATTATGTCCCTTTTTGTTTTCTAAAGTGTATTGAGATCATGCTTGAAATAAACTTGACTTAATTAAAAAAAAAAAAAAAAACAACCTTTGTTTGGCATGAGATCAATCTCAAAACTGTATGATATTTGTCTTCTTAATCTAATCCTGAATATTTACCAAATAGTTGTTTGATCATACACACACACACACACACACACATTTATTTCAGTCCATCATGCACACAAAAGAGCCAGGATTCAATCTGATTGCAGACAGGCACTTTACGCACTGTGGTTTCAGAAGTGAATATGGATTTCGGAATCAACAGTTCACGCCACAGTATTACTGGTTTCTAAATCAACTGTCAACTGCCTTCATGGCACACACTGCAGGGCATATCAGATATAAAATACAACCAGAATCCACTTTTTATTGTATTCACTGTCAAATCCAATTAATTACAGTAGTAGTTTTTCCACTTACTATGCAACACATTTGAATTTGTTTACATATTTGGATTTTAATCTAATGTTTTGCTTACAGTAGTAGAAGCCTGTAGCAGTGTTTGTGTATACATGTAGTTCATACATGTTTCTTTCTAGATACATAATTCACTACATCAGTATGAATATCCTATTGAGAAATGCATCTTGTTTTGTAAACATAGCATCTATTCAGTCTCACGTGGAAATTGTGCTTTCATGTAGAGTTATATATGAAGTCTTTTAAAAAATGGGTTATTGGTTTTGTAATTTGTGTGAAAACAATGTGAAGGCACTAACAGTTCTGAAAAGGAAATTAAGAGTTGTCGAGGTTGTGCTAACGATTTTGAAAGCATGGAACTATGTTACCAAAAATGTGCCTAATCTATTGAGAAAAACTGTATTTACCTGTACATACACTGTTGCTACACCAGTGCAGTGTACTGTAGGCACACTTTCAATACACTAATATGAAAGTGTTTTTGGAGACATTTAAATAACTGACAATAACTGACACTATCAGCATATCAGATACATATGCAAAATAA
Organism: Argentina silus; assembly: GCF_951799395.1. NCBI lineage: Eukaryota > Metazoa > Chordata > Actinopteri > Argentiniformes > Argentinidae > Argentina > Argentina silus. The sequence goes on along the minus strand of NC_139672.1, from coordinate 13,828,814 downwards.
GTAAACAGTTAAATAGAATAGAATACACAAGTAAAAGCGCTTACATATCCCATGAGCTGCGGTTTACCTGTGCTCCACCACAAAGCTCATAGTCGTCCCATCAAAGGAGGGGGGGGCAATGATCCTGGGCCCCTGCTGGGAAGTGATGCTGATGACCGGCTGCTTCCCATTGGAGAAGCCCTGGTAGGCCCCTCTGGCTGTGGGGACCTGCTGGGCTGCCTGGGGGGAGTTCCCCGTAGCCATGTAGTAGGGGCTCTCCATGTAGGCCCCATCCATCTGCTGGACCCCGTGTGAAGAGCTTTTGTATCCGTCATCCATCTCCGACTGCATGGACATCTGCGACTGCAGCGTCCTGGCTGGGATCATGGTGGGGGTGGGCATGAAGCCTGGGTAGATCATGTAGGTGTGGCCGTATGCCCCGGGGCTCAAGGCCAAAGGGGAGATGGGCATGGGCATGGGCATGGGCATGGGCATGGGCACAGGGGTCATGGGCTGCTGCGGCATAGGCACATCCACATACTGGCCTGTCTCTGGGTCAAAAAGCCGCTTGGTGGCCGGCTGGACAGGCGTGTCCACCAGGTAGTAGTTTCCGGTGGTGGGGTCCAATAGCATCTTCCTCTGTGTGGCCTGGAAGTGGTCCATGGCTGGTGGAGGGGCCATGGTAGGGGAGAAGCAGATGACCTGTGGCTGGGCAGAAGACATAGCCATGGGCAGGGAATGGTGGTAGATAGTAGCAGTAGGGGTGTCTGGGGATCGCTTCTCCATGATGATGGAAGAGCGTTTCGGGGACTGTCTGCTCTGTTCCTGCCTCCTGGTAGTGTTGTGGCCCGTGTGTCCGGGCGGGCTGGCGGGCTGGGTCTTGACACCTGTAGCAGTAAAGGGGTAAAAGGCTGTCTTCTCGTGGCCTGACATAGCTGCTTGCTTGCCACCGTTGGCATGGGACTCGACAGGCATGCTGAGGTAATTCTCAGGCTCTTCCGCAGTGCTGAGCTGGGTCTGAGCGAGTCTCTGTGCTTCACTACCGGTCCTCTGCCTCTCCTCCGATGGGTGCCCGGGGTGAGATATTTTTAACAACACTGGGACTTCGGGAGACTTCAGGGTGAAGCCTTTTGTGCTGTAAGATGTTTGTGATACGGGATGTGGCTGCGGTGCCTTAGCCCTGTCACTTGTGGTGGCGCATACAGACACCTTCTGACTGGAGCTGACATCAGGCATGTTTTTATTACCCGCAGTTTCACCTTGCTGAGCAGGCAATTTCTGCCCATTTCTCACCTCACGGCTGATGGGAATGTGAAACGTTTTAAAGTGGTCTTTCTCCTCTCTGTTGGATGCTGTCTCACAGCTAGGCGAGGCTGTCACCACAGGGGGAGTTTTGTCTGTTTGGTTTGGATATGAATTTCTCCTGACAAGCTTGTCCATGTTTGATATTGCCAGGATGTTGGCCACATTCCCTATGTCCTCCTCAGGCCCACTATATTCCTCATTTGCAATCAGGGAGAGCACATGGCTGTCTATTAGACTCTGGGGTTCCATTTTCCTCTTCCATTCATTTCGATCAAAAACATAAAGTTGCTCCATTGTTTTCACAGCAGCCTGTAATTTTTTCAAGGCAGCCTGATTGGCCGTCTTTGACTCTGGTTTATTTTCTCCCTTATCAGGAGTTTTTTCCTGCCTTTGGGAAGCTGTTTTATTTTCAATCTTCAGAGCAATGGGCCTTTCGGAGGAATCAGCCCTCTTTGTATTGACTAAGGGCACTCTCCCTGCTGGTCGGTGGAGAAGTGGTGTCCCTGTTCTGGCGCCCTCTGGAGAGGACCTGTCAACCTCACATGTATCCTCGTTGAGTCTATGTTTAGAAGCCTCAAATAGATTTCCATAATGCTTCATATTGCTGTTTGTATTCACAGACTGACACTTTATCACTATGGGGGAAAGAGACGCGGGATTCCGATAAGGCCCCTGTTTGAAAATATGTTGCTCTGAATGAAGATCAGATTTAACGCTGGATTTACTTTCGTTGCTATCCAAAGACACAAAATGATAGGAACTTTTAACCAATTTACGCACGTCTCTAACTTGGTGTATTGGAGTTTGCAGCTTCGCCTTGTTGTCTCTGATGTCTCTGACCATAAAATGCGGTACTTTTTCGGAAGACTCACCCTTCAACGCCGCAGCAAGCGCTTGGCATCTATTATCATCAGCTGCCCTTAACCGGTTGGCTGCGTTACAGCCTATTTTGGGAGTTGACAGCTCAGACATGTTGAACCGGTCGCTTTTGTTGTCTTTCACGCTCCTTACGTTTATTTTGATTTCCGGTGATTTTGATGATGTTACAACACTTCTAGCCGTATCGGCCACGTATAAGGTGTCAGAGCGCAACTTCATACCACCTACCTCCCCGTGATCCGCGGGCGCGCGGGTGGAATAATTCATAGTTGGCAGCTGCACTCCAACTTCTCTCTCATTGGATGCTAGTTGGATACTTGGCACAAACAAATGTGACATTTTATTGAGTTTACTGTCGCCCGAATCGGTTTGCAAGTCCGTTTCCCTCAGGTTGTCGTTAGACGAAGGCGGTTTCCCCTCCGGAGTTTTGTCGTTTTTATGTTCCTTTTGAAACTCTAGCTCACCGTCCCTCCAGGATCTGAATGCGCTATTTTGGCTACGAAGCAGCATGCTCTTAGCCGCGTCGAATGCTCCTTTTTTAGTATCAAATTCTGCTTCATTTGTCGACTCTAAATTCGTTTCTGATGCAAGAGTTAAAGTGTCTTGTCTCCGACAGACATTTTTGGCATCGCACGACCCGCTGTCCACTATGTCACCTAATTCATCCACACAAACAATAGTAAAGTCAGAACTGGCCTCCGATAATGTCGAGCTCTGTTGATGTGAATCCCTGGACTCCCTCTGTCTAGCTCTCCCCTTGTGCGTCTCGGGCTCTTGGTGGAGAAAGCAGGGAGATGGAACTTGATACGGCTCGCATATTTCTCCTCTCTCCATTTTTCGCTCCTGCTCAAACTGAATTTTTTTAGAAATAACATTTTTAAGAAGGCTCGATGCAAATATTGCTTTCTTGTGTGTGTCTTCCATGGTTTCTCCCGCATTACAGAGTTGCTTGCTGGCCTCACTCCCCTGCCCGCTTGGCAAGGTGTTGGTAACTTCATCTGTGGAACGTGATCCTACTGCGTTTTGTGCAAATTTCGAGCGCCTTTCATCCCCAGACACCCCCGATTTGACATTGCAACGGAAATTTAATGTTTCTGTGAGAGTGATAACTCCGCTATGCCCCTGCCTAAAATCTCCCATTAGCTCAATTTTCTTTGTTGAAGAAGAGGCGTTTGGGGGATTGCCATTCAAAGCAAACATCTTGTTCGGGGGCGGCTTAATGTTAGCCAAAACTAAACCCTTATATCCTTTATTGTCTTTATTCTTAGCTATTTCAAATGATGATGAAGAACTTTTATGGGACAACGTATTTTGATCTCGTCCCTGTGACATGTTTATTTTTCCATAATTAAGGTCAACAAAAGTTGACCACCTATTCATCCCCAGAGCATGCTCTGACGCGGATGATTCGCTGGAGGTTCTGAAATTGATGCCCTCAAAATATGGGTATGCTAAACTCTTGAACGCCCTGGCAGTCAAATTGCGCACTTCCTTATCGGCGTCGTCAAGTTCACTCACGGCGCTAGATGCACCGCTGGAGTACTCGTTAAAATCTTTCCTTTTTAATTTGTTACCAATGTGCAAGCGTCCAGGGGCAGCAATAAAACACTTTGCACTATCACATAATTTCTCCGCTTTCGCATCAGCTCCTCTAAAAACATAGCGACTCATGTCTCCGGCGTGCTTGGCACAATAAATAATATTTTCTTTTTCTTGGCTGTTGCTATGCGCATTTATAGCTCGGGAAGTCGTTTTGATTGACAGGTGAATCTGCCCTGCAGAATTCCCACAGCAGTTTAGGTTCTTTGACATACTCTCATCTGAGCTGGCGCACTTGTCCGTGTCACAGAGATCACTTTCCAGCTTAGTGCTGACTGCTGCTCCGCTATTAGACTGACCCTGATTACCTTTCATTCTCGCTAACGCGCAATCTCTCCCTCCTATCGTTTCATCGCCGTCGAAAGAAGCATAATCGACAAAAGAGTAAACCTTGTTATCATCTTCAATGTCCCAGCAGGATCCCACCCCGATATCATAATCGACCTCATGATCTGAAAGCTCGGAAAGCTGAATTTCGTGGGTGGTGATGTAATGAGACTCATCCTCTAAGGTGCGAGGTACATCATCATCTGACAGCACCAAGCTAACCTCATCATCTGACTCACTTTTCCTGCTTAGATACATATCAGTGTATTGTAAATCTTCATGATCAGTAGGCGTATTTTTTGTGTCTTCTTTTTGGGGTAACATTTCTGATGTGGGTTGCGCAGTGGCCTCCGGATTATCAAGGCCTCCTCTTGACTGGAGGCGGTCTACAACGTTTTCGTTAAGGTTAGATACCTCGGACAATTCTGCAGTTGCAGAAGATAGCTCGCCCTTAACACACGCGGTTGCTTTCACATCCCCGTGATTGTAGTTGTTGGCTTGATTAGTCACGTGATTAGCCATTTTTCTGTCTCCAGGTGTTTTGTCCCCTGCGCTCGAGCCACTTGTGACACTGTTGTACTCGTGAAGCGCCGTTTTGCTCTCTTCACCGGTGAAAGAAACGTTTACTGTTTTTGAGCTGCCTTTATTGAAGTCAAGTAAATTATCCAAATCGACATACTTCGGTTCGCCTTGCGTCCCAGTGGTATCCATGATACAGTGAATACGCTTTTGTGGTGAGTCGATGTCCTTTTGGTTAGTCCGAGTCTTCTCAGGAGCTTCCATCGTCGTAATTTTAGTACCCACACTTTGTTGTCGACAAAGCTTACATTTGACATGAGATATAAATGAAACAATAGAGATAGAGGTTCCCAGGATTTCCCGCTTCACTCCCCGTTGTTCAAAGAACCATCAACAATCCTCTAATGGAGATGTGCGCCTCTGGCCTGTACTCGTTTGTGTGGGACCTGTCAAGCCTGTCACTTCGGATGCCATTGGACACGCCAACACTCCAGACATTCCATGTTCTTTACTCGCCACAGAAAACATAAACCTGTCTCTAAAAATGATCAGTGCGCTATTGCCAACCCAATGTGCGCTTCAACATGATTCCAAACGTCCATCAATTTTTGCTCACTTTGCTCACTAAACTAACTCCGGTTGCTGTCTGTGTTCTTATTACATCTAGAATATAAATATAGAAATGGTGACGAAATGTTAAAACGGCTATTTTAAAATGGGAACCCCTATAACCTCGCCCCCAGGCTATTACACGTACGGCTAGACTAGGCTGTCTCCCAGACAAGTGCAAACACATCAACGATCCACTTAAGTGATGTATTATTTTGAGGTTATTGTTAATCCTTGTAGAACTATCAGTTTCCTATCGCGCCTTTCCTCACAGGTTACTCATAGAATTCAATTAATAGTCATATAGAATTAATTAGATTTTAAGAATGACACAAATACCTTTGTTAATGCTTTCAGAACATTCAGACAGTGCCAGTTCGCATGAAATTTAACAGTGTGTAATAATTTTCACGGTATTTTCGTACATTTGTGCATGATTGTTTAATAGCCTACATACAATCAATACTGAACTTAAGAATGACAATATGCATCGGTTTTATTGTCTGTCAGAAGCACCGCTGTGATGCAGTTCCCCAGAAACATCTCTGTCGATTTGCATATGCAGTTAACTCCGGTAAATGTGTGCTATCTAGCTAAAACACATTTTTCTCTCTCTCTTCAACAGTTGGCTGAAGTTTGAAAGCTATGGGGCTTGGGGGGCACTGTACATTGCTGTTCAAACAAAGAATATCTAAAAGCCCAAAATACGGTATGAATAGAATAGTTTTGAGGCAAACATGTTTTGCTTTGGTGTTTTACTTTTACTTCAAGTTAACATTTACATTTACTTAAAGTTAATTTGACAAAGTAGCCTAGTTTTTAAATGAGCGAGGCACTATATTTCAACATAGCTTTAATTGAAAACAAGTGTTCAGTAAACATGTTGTCCCCCATGAATGATGTAGCGCACCTCCTTGCGTGAATTGGTCACAATTATTCAAACGAAAGTTACCGGAACTTGTAGTGCTTATTTGATTAATTATCAATCTTGTTTCTGACGTTGCGTATATTTGAAGGCAGTCCGGTAGTTAGTTACCGGAGCTTGTAGTGCTTATTTGATTCATTTTCAAGGAAAATATCATTTGCAAACAGTTAATGGGCCAAAAGTTGCTGTCTGAGGTGCGCTCTTATCGTTGTACCCTATTATGATGTTTTTAATGATAACCATTAACTTTAAACGCACCATCGGCGTCACCCCGACACTCCTAAACAGTCTCTATGGCAAGACGCACTATTCACGTTTGAAAAAATTAGGCCAATCAGTGTACTTCTGTATGTGCCGCATCTGTATGGAAAGACGCATCATTCACCCAAGTTTCGTAAAAAGCAAATTGCCAGTGGTGTGGAGACAAAGCGTGTGACATACGAACGGAGACAAATAGCAAGGTTTCATTCCCGTAAACCAAAATGTATAATTGCAATACATACAATATTTATTTAGAAATGACCATAGTTCTGTAGTAGCCTATCTTGCAAATTACGTTGGTAAAGGAGACAAATCCAATACGATTGCTTTGAATAAACACCTCAGTTTACTATGAAAATAAAGCATTCACTTTGATTAGGCCTATAATCACATTATGTACATATCATACTTGTTGGCCCAAAGTCCCTCTCACACTCTACCCAAGACTTCACCCTCAATATTGATGGCTTCACTGTCTCCCCCCAAGCCAGGTCCGTAATCTCGGTGTCATCCTGGACTCCGCCCTCTCATATGAACCTCATGTCAAACACATGGCTAAAACTGCCTTCTTCCACCCCAGGAATGTTGCCCATATCCGACCCTCCCTGTCCTTCAGTGATGCAGAGATCCTCATCCATGCGTTTGTTACCTCCAGGCTAGACTACTGCAAGTGTTCTATTTGGGGCCACCAACAGAGTCCTCAATAGACTCCAACGTGCCCATCTGCTCACTAGAACCCACTCCAGAGACCACATCACTCCAGTCCTCCAAAACCTCCACTGGCTCCCAGTCTGATTTATGATTCAGTTAAAAATTCTCCTCACCACCTACAAAGCCTTCAACAATATGGCACCCTCCTCCTTTCTGACCTCCTCCTCCAGCACACTCCACCCCCAGTTTCCTGCCAGCTGATGCCAACCTCCTTGTCCCTAGCGTATTGCTGAACTTAAAGGCCCACGCCAGCCAGTTCTGCTTCGTGTTCTTTCTAGAAATAAATACTAAAAAAAGACGAACGCACAGCGAGGTGACGTTAGTCATATATGGAGCAATTTGGGAAATTAACGCTAGTTATAGCTAGGAACATTTCTCAATAGAATGTGTCAAAAGGTTTTGACTTAGTCACAAAAAAGCTAGTGAAGTGGGTTCAGAGGGTTATATCTGACTCTAACTCTACAAACATTTACAGTATATGTTGACGCTATCTTTACAAACAGGCTAGCCACATCACACTTAGGAGCTCTATAGCTATATGAAATGTCATACATGGGAAATCGTTTTAGGGGGAGCTAAGAAAAGCCCACAATACACGTATGACCGAAATGGCAATTTTCGGACTTGAATCATTGTGCAGCCCTAGGATGTCATATATCAGATAAAACCCCTAAAAATGATGAATGTGGCCTTTAATGCAGACCCAGCGTGCAGGGAACATAGAGATTTTACGCATAAAATATCAAATGAGAATGCACTTATCTATTATATTCATAGGACACACCCCTCAAATGTGACTTTCTCTCGCCAACTAACATGCAGTTGGCAGAATGGCGAGTACTGGACTGACACTAGAATATGTACTGGAGCTCCCACACACATTTGGCACGTAAAGCAGTTCCGTTCATGTAAACATTCGGAGGGGCTTGTTAAAAAGATAAGATTTAAGATGGGCTTCTGTTACAAGAATAAATCGTGCCTTTCCCTGAACAGCAGACAGCGGATTGTGCAACCTTCATGCCAGTGCTTGATTATGGTGATACTACTCTTAAACCTTTGGATGTCATCTACCATAGCGCCCTTCGCTTTATCACAAGTGATAGTTTTAATACTCACCATTGCATACTTTATCAAAAGGTTGGCTGGACCTCGTTAAATTCCCGCACTGTAGATCTCTTCATTACCCACTATTGTGTATAAAGCCCTACTGCATAAACTCCTGGTTTACCTAATCTCATTATTGAAATTGAAGAACATCAATTACCTAACTTCTTGTCAGAGTTGGTTAACTCTTGAGGTTCCTCGGGTTTCCACAGAATTGGGTAAATCCGCTTTTAATCTACAGAGAACAGTTTCAGGCAGTTTAAAGTTTTGATTGAGGACCTCTGTTGAAAAATACGTTTGTTTTTCTTGATTGTGTTTTATAATGTTGTAATTGTGTATTTGTATTATGTATTGTTGTAAACAGTGTGTATGCAGGGCTCCCTTGTAAAAGAGACCTTGGTCTTAATGGGACTCCATGCTAAAATAAAGGTTAAATAAAAAAAAAAAAAAAAAAAAAAGTGGTGCGCAATCAAATGGTCATGAATCACACTGATTCAGAAGTGTGGACAAAAATCTAGAGTAAAGGACCTCAAGCTCCTGGAGGAGGGGCAGAGCTGTGATTGACTGACAGCGAGAGCATCAACATCAAAGAGCATATTTAAACTTCTCTACAGTGTCTGTGGTGCGTTTTTATTGTTCGTAGGCTGTCATGTTGTTTTCAGGTAAAAGTGTCAGTTTGTAGTATTATATAGGGAAATTATCCTTGAGATCATATTTCAACTTCTTTAACTGCAGTGCGTTTTTGAACGAACGAACGATAGGAGTCAGCATTTTCTTTTGGGAGCAAAGCAGGGAAAATATTGAAACTATCTGAGCTCGCCTCCCTGACGTCAGATAATTGCATGAGCAATGTCTACTTCCTACTGTTTCCAAACTAAAACGTGTCAGGAAACAACATTAATCCCTCGCCGTTTTGTTTTCAAAAATGAGGTAAGGAACATAGCCAGCTATAATGCTGAACGCTGTCACTGTACCACTCGGATATGAGGTTCGATGTCAGCTGCGTACATTGCATGGACTATGTGGAAACAGATGTGGAAACTATGTAGCTAGTTATGTTGTACGACCTTCTTTACTGAGCTGACACCTAATGCAGAGTAGAAAACTTAAAACACAAATCAAGGGCGCTATCAAGTGGGCTGTGGGTGTTGACATTTTTCTCAGTATGCTTTCAATGGGGTTTGTCCATACGTGTGGAAGAATTGCAAACTGGTGCTTAATTTTTCGAGTTGCCTTTAGCGTCTTACCACTGCGTCCAGAAGTGATACATTACAGTCCATTAGATTAATTTTATAATCGTTATTACCCGACGCCACGGTGGACAACTCCAGACGTGGCACATCGCATAGTGTGCAGGTAAACCAGATGATTGGCTGAACACCATAATTGTAAACGAAGAAGCGGAAGTGCGATCCGGAGTGCCATGTTTGGAGTTTTCCACTGTGGCTGTATGACGGGCATACAGTTAATCTGGATGGATATTAAAGTATCCCTAATGGATATTTCGTGGTGCTAGAGAACATTTTTGATGATGGAGAGTACGTGGATATTTTCAAAGGTTGGATAAGTGATGCCGAAACATTATTTGAATAGTGTTCTTTACTTTTATAGGATCAGCATCAGATTTGCCTACCTTTTCCTGTATAACCTGCTGCAGTTCTGTGGTCACACATGGATATTTGCAAATATGACAGCCAGGTTTCTCACATTCGGTGGAGGTAAGACTTTTTGAGATGATTTCATTAATATTCTCTTTCTTTCAAATGTTCCCACTGCTACTCCTACACCTTTTGAACAATTCACACCAATCCAAATTTCAAACATGCAAAGACCTCTAACATGCTTGTATTCAACTTTTTGAAAGTCATACTTTTGAAACTATTCAAACTTGAAATTGCAAATTGAGGTATATGGAAAGCAAAACATTACATTTTTGAACCACCAATGCTCTTACACCTTTCAAACTAATTCTGATACCTGTTATATATATTTTTTTAAACTGGAACTTAGCTAGTTAATTTAGCTAACATAGCATTTTATAAACTGAATTACATTACGCACATGTTGTCAAGATAACAGTAATAGTAAATTCAATACCTTTTGTTGCCTATGGTCCTACAACTGCTTTTGAACTGATACAAACGGTCATTTGAAAGATTGTATCACTAGTGCTAACGAACAGTTTGCTAGCCAGCTAATATTTCGATAATACAAGTGATATATAATATATAAGCTCTCTTTTACAAAAAATATTAACTCGTTAGAATGCCACCATTCAATTTAATATAGAAATATAGCTAGCTAAGTAACTTATTAGTGGGCTTGCTTCAACTAGTCCAACTAGTCCAACTACATATAACCTGTGTGCTTGCTTCAGCAACTATTCTTCTTCCTCATACTTATAATAATTTGTGGGCTTGCTTCAACTTGGTTATATCTATCTATCTATCTATCTATCTATCTATCTATCTATCTATCCTTCTTATGTATTTGACTGTCTGACCCTCTAACTATACTGTCACTTTCTTTCAACTACCAAGCCATCATCCTTTCTTCCCATCACCAGTCACTACAGCTTTACTCAGTAAAACCCATACTGATTAACCTCTTAATTGTATTGATCTGTCTATACTTACCCTCTTTCATCTATCAGTCTTACTCTATAACCCCGTTCTGGCTGTCCTACCATCTTCTTTTATCTTTATCCATCTGTCCATCCTACTGTCTCACTTTCTTTCAACTACTCAGCCATCATCCTTTCTTCCTGTTGCCAGTCACTTTATAGAAATGACGTTTACTGTTGACTAGTTAGGTGTGGTTTCATTAACTTATAGTAGATTGAAGACTCTCCTCTCTCTACTCACTTCACTGAATTACCCCCAGGCTCTGCAATACAGACCATTACATGGTACTCCATCTCATGAAATAATTTGAGTGTCATGTCAGAGATAGTAGTGGTGTAGCTATGATACAACTACATGGTGATACATGTAGTTGATAACTACTGAATTAGCTGTTTGTATACTGAAGTCCAACTACCACCAAACTACTGGAAAAGGTACAAAGCCGTGAAAAATTATGTGAACCCCTCCACAGTTTTAACATTTTGTGAATAAGTATGTGAACCCTTGACAATGACAAACCAAAATGTGTGCCAAGCATTCAAATTGAAGTTGATTAGTTGGATGGACTCTATCTGGGTGCAAAAATACTGGTTCAAATTATTTCTGAATAAACATTTATATATATCAGCAAGGTTCCTGTCTATCATTAAAAAGTGTATCTAGTGTATCTGTGCCGTAAGGGGTGAACCTGCTAACCACTTGAAGAGAAACCTTACCATTGGGGTAGAAATTCACCCTTCAGTTGGAAAAAGTCCAAAGCAACACTGGAATGGCTTAAGACAAAGAGAGTGAATGAGGTTACTGTCCGTCAACAATTTCCAACCGACTTGGTGAAGCTTCGGCAATTCACCAAGAAAAATGGGTGAATGTTGATTCGTCTTGTGTGCAATCTTGGTAGAGACTTGGTAAAAGTCTCAGCTCTAATCACTCACAAAGGAGCTTTAACAAGTACTGACTCAGGGGTTCACATACGTAATACACAATGCATGTCATTTTTTAAAAATAATTTTGAAAAAGTTAAAATAAACATGTTCACTTGTGTGGAGAAGATTGGATAAAAAAATCCCCATTAAATGCAATTTCAGGCTTCAATGCCAATATATGTTTTTAACTGTGCAGGGGTTCACATACTTTTTCACAGCACTGTGGTTTAACTACTTTTTAGATGCCCTAGCTGATACCTTTTATGCTGTTGGGGTTGTGATGAGTCTTTGCCAACTGCTGTCCATGCTGGAGCTATTCCACATCGCCGATGGGATAGAGAAGGGCAGGCTTCTACCACGGTTTGTTCAAGTGTGTGCCACGTCTGATGTTTATTTTGTTTCTTAAGGACTGGGTTTGGGATCCATTCAAATACTTGAATGTGTGCCCTTCCTCCCTTATTTTACAATTCAAATTGGATAGGTGACAGCATGTAAGTTCATCCCTGTGTGGTTACTAACAACATTTCCGTCTCCAGGTTATGGAGAGAAATCTCCTGCTGTTTGTGGTGATAATCAGTCAAGATGAGGTACAGAGTACACCAATTGTGTGTGGACAGTTTTACCTGTGGAATATTCTAGATTTGTTGAGGTACGTACAGTACATCCGTCTTTTTGCCTATAAACAATACTGAATTTTAGGTCCCCATTTAAATAAAATTTGAGACAAAAGAAACCATGAGGCAGAGATAGTGAGAACCATGTTACAGTTATGGAGATGCATTTAATTGGGGAATCTTTTTCAATGTTTAGGGTTACACAATTCTCACAATTTGTTGCCTCACAGCCTAAAATTGAAATACATTAAGATGTTCCCCCCCACTGATCTAGACAGCTTACTGGACACTTTTCAAAGTAATTTTTTTTTTTTTTTAGTTGTCAGCATAATGAATGACTTTTTGAGTGTGACCGGTCACTTATTTTTCATATTTTCTTTTAAATATGTTTTATGTCTGCTAATGTTTCACTCCACCTGCTTTTTGCAGGTACCCCCATGGACTCCTGTGTCTCATGGGCACTCCTTCATTTAACATGATGTGGGCGCGGTACACCCTGTGGATCCCTGTCTACATCCTCTCGGTCATCACCGAAGGTACTATTTTGTTATAATGGTGCAATCTGAAAGCCTTTTCACGGAACATTTCAACACCCCTTGATCAGAAAAACTTAGACAGCAGCCTAACGGATATGGAGCACGGGGGGGTGCATATGTTCTTCAATTAGAGGGGAGGGTTACAGATCTTTCTGCAATGTGTAGGGGAGGGCCGTTTTTGTGTAAATTTCCTTAAAAAAAAAGAAAAAGTAATTGAGCTACTTCATATGTGAAAGGAAAATGTAATTTATGTTCCGAGACGTGTGGCCCTGCGACATTGATTGACGGATCATTGACACCACCTGACTGCATGACACCTGCAGCTCCGTCGGTCGGGGATCAGGTGTCGTGTCAGCGTTCAGTGTCATGTTCCTTGGTCAGATTGTGTGTGTGTGTGTGTGTGTGTGTGTGTGTGTGTGTGTGTCTCCCCCTATTAATTGTGGTTTTAAGAGGTATTTAAGTTAATTGATGATGTCTTAATTACGTGTCACCATTGCATTCCAAGTGTTTTCATGCATTTTTAAGAATGTTTTAACATTAATTATTTAATTCAGAACAATTATCACAACTTGTCAATTTAACACCAGATTTAACAGGGGTCCTGCTCTTTTCAAGACGACATTTTCAGTAATATTGTTTACGAGAAACAATAGGGAGACATTACCGTACTCTGTGGCTAAACATGCAATTACTATAAATGGCCGACAGCCTCAGTAGGCATCTCGTGTGTAGAACGTCACACCTCTCGCTATTGCATGGTTGTTGTCTGCTGCTTCCAGAATAGTTGTTCTTTTACAGTTGGTGATGTGTCAAGCATCGCATGTTGTGAGGAAACCTACAGTTCAAGTCTACAGGAAATGAGTTGGCAGGCTGATACCAATACTGAGGAAGTGTGCTGGGAAAGCACATTCCAACTGTGTGTGTGTGTGTATATATATATACACACACACACATATATATATATATATATATATATATATATATATATATATATATATATACATATAAACATATGTATACACACACACATATATATATATATATATACATATATATATATATATGTGTGTGTGTGTGTGTGTGTGTGTATATATACATATAAACATATTATGTATACATACATATATATATATATATATATAATATGTTTATATGTGCAATGTGTAGGGGCTCCTCTCCTCTGTTATATGTATATATACACACACTGTTCTTGCTTATGCTGTAGTAGGTAAAATGACTTGATATATATATGTGTGTGTATACATAATATGTTTATATGTATATATATATGTTTGTGTGAATATGTTTTGGTGATTCCAATAGTTGGTCAAGCAGTCGCAACAGTTACAGAGCTGCTACACCAGGATGTAGCTTGCGCTTTGCATAGATGTCCCATCAGTCCAGTCATTTTACCTGCTACACCAGAAGCATAGACGTACCATCAGTCCAGTCATTTTACCTGCTACACCAGAAGCATAGACGTACCATCAGTGCAGTCATTTTACCTACTACAGCATAAGCAAGACCAGTTGTGCTAGTGGATGCAGAGTAAATAGCTGTACCAGTCTGTTTCTGCATGGAACTTTAAATGTATGGCTTCTTGATGTTGAACTGTGGACTGCACAGTCACATCCTAACATCTACAACATGTCTACAACACCCTCTGCCTTAAAATATAAACTAGTTGGACTGTATTTCTATTAACAATGTTTCTATTACATTTCCATACTATGAAGCTGAATGAATGTTGTTAGAGTTAATAGACTCGTAAAATGTAATGTTATGCTGCTGCTGCTTTGAGGGAAGCGTCTATGCTTTGTGGCCGAAGGAGCAGTTAACATTGACTACAATAGTAGTGCATCAACTCAGTATCACAGCCGTCTCACAAATGTGATGTTTATGTGCCTGGTCTAGCATCTGTTAGAGATCTGTCTAAAACTGCATTAGTAGTTTGCAGTTTTGTGTCAGTACAGTATGTGCAAATAACACCTTTACCATTTTGCCTTTTCTAGGCGTGACCATTTACCAAGCATTGCCTTACTTTGAGTACATGGGAACCTACTCATTCCAGCTGTCACTACCTGTGTCTACATACATTCATTTCCCCCTCATCCTGAAAGTCTATTTACCTATACTTGCTGTTGGTAAGTGAACTCTGATGTAGCTTCCCTGCTAGCTAAGGCATGGCTTTACTAGTCATAGGCTGAACAAAATGGAAGAGTAATTTTTTTTCAACATACTAAAACATTTGTAATAAAGTGGATGTGTATAAATGGCACATGGCTACAGTTTGATGACCATCACCATTATTTCGCCAGACACTCCTCCACTGTGCAATGTGACATTTGTCAGTGCAACATTCGCCGAAATACATTATTATACCTGGGCCCAAAAACGAAAATTGAGAAACAGGAGGGTAATCTATGCTGGAAACATTCTACTGCAGAACAGTTAGAAATGCACTGCGGCGTGTGGAGGAACGATGGCTTCTGTCAGAGAGCTGAATAACGTCAAACTGTAGGCACTGGCCATTTATGAACGCCCACTATTAAGCACACAACGTTGCAACTGTACTGAATATTGCCTCTTCAACTGCCTGTCCTGCCCAGAAGAAAACGACTAACTGTGTTCACCTTTTGCCTGTCTAGGTGCTTCCATTACAGTGTGGCATTTGGTGAAGGAGAGAAAACAGCAGCTTGAGAAGTGGAATAAGCTCAAAAGGAAATAATGTACACATTATATTTCATGGGACAACAGTGGGAGTGAATTGGAATGGGTTATTGAATAATGAATATGAGGAGAGACCTGTTACAAAATAAGCATGTATAGTATATGTGTATAATGCTTGTGCAACTAAACTTTCATATACAGTCATTGATATCACCATCATTCATTTTTATATAAAAGTTGTAAAAATTTTTTTTTAAAAAAGGAAGATTTTGTGGCAGCAATCCGTGGTTGCAAATTGGCTGGCCCATCATTTGGGGTAAACAATGCAGAAAACATTGCGTTGTGATTAGAAAAAGTAACTGGGGAGACACAACAGCCCTCAAAGTGAACACTGTCTTAAGAGTGAACAGTACATTAAGGTTTCTGCAAATATAGTGTTTTACTGTAACTTTTTTTGGGGTATGTGTGTTTAAGGGATTCTTTGTTTTCATTGGCAACCAGTTAGAAAGTTATCATCATGACACAACTGAAGACATGTTTGTGGTTTACTTCAAAAGTAAATAGTCCTCAACCTACAATACAAACTGACACAACTCTAGTTTTGAGTAGTCCAGTATTGAAGTCTATATTACCCAACAGCAAATGAGTACAACATCAGTCTAAGCATTCTTTGCACAACTAATGGAATCATATATTTATACGTGTGTTAAAATCAAAGCAAATAATCACCAAATAAAGTGTTCTTGTCTGAAGTGTTTTGATGAGGTTCCCATGGCTGCACAGCACTACGGCAGGTTTTGCTCACCATAAACCTGACAGTGTAAAGCTGACACAAGGCAGGAGTGAGAAGAGGGTTCCTCTAAAGCCTTTGAAAGGCAGTGGCTGCATACTCAAACATCCCCACAATATGAGGCTGCTTTATGACGATGTTTACAAACCACAGGACTGTAAACAAACACTTTACAGCTTCAATATATGTTTTAAACCCCCATGTTGCTGTCACAGACTGTCAGTACTTGTGTCCAGACTTCTATCTATGAATTTGAGAGTGGACACATTTCTCCAACCATATCCCTTTATGTAGCGGGCCTGACGTTTTATTGTTAGTTAAAGGAATGTGGCTTTAAAAGGTGTATTAGAAAATAACAGAAAACAAATCAGGTTCCTTCTCTTATTTGTTTTTACATATGCAAAAAGACCAGAAGATGTATCCTTCCACCAAAACAACAACAAACACATTGTTAAAAGACGAGAAGAGTGGAGGGCGTCAGCTGTAAGAAGTTGCGGGCCCAGTCGTTGCTATGGGCTTCCAGTGAGTACAGAAGAGGGCAGGAGGTTGGCTATACCCCTGTGTTACCAGCCATATGCTCTTGTCCACACTGCTTTCTTCTTAAACTCAGAAGAGGACTTCAGAGCCAGCAAAGCAGCTGTATGGACAAAATAAGAGGGTTTGATAATTAGTACACAAAATGCAGATGTCTTTAATCTATGTTCATAATGTCAAGAGAACAGAGCAAACATCAATGTGCCTAGTTGCAGACCTTTAAAAAATAAAATAATCAAATACTTTGAGTATTTGATTACAGATTAATTATTTGAAATACTATTTGAACCCAGGTCTGTTTAGCTGTGCTACCTTTTTGATGGAGCCAAGTATATTGCATGTGACGATGCACTAATCATGTGCGCTTCAATTGTGCCTCTGCAGAGGGTCGTAGTGAATTGAGGCATGCTAAAACTGACATTGTGCAAATTTGGTAAGTGAATGCTAAGTCAGGCTTGGGATTTCTTAGAACAAATGTGATGATCGAGTTTGTATCTCAGCCTACTGTACTTTTTTTGTAATATTCTGGCTTGTTTTTCTGAATTTGTGCTCCTGCCCTTTCTGTCTGTCTGGGCTATCATTTGTCAGGAAAGAGGCCAAGATAGGAATCATTTTGCATTGTATACTACTACTATTATTATTATTATTATTATTATTAATTGACTAGAATTTAGCCATAGATTATTATTAGATAATAATAATAATAATAATAATAATAATAATAATAATTAAGGCTGCCTAACATCCTCAGGCAGGTCGTTCCAGAGTCTAGGGGTCCAAAAGGCACAGTCACCTCTTGTCTTCAGTCTAGAATGGCCAGAAGGGCCCCAGCTCTTCGGCTGCACTGAGGCTCATGCATTTTGGACTACATGTAACCATGACAACCGTGTGAACTGAAGTCGCTTTGGTTAAAGCTGTCTGCGAAATGACCATATTACTATATGATGCTGATACATTACTCTATCCTGGATAAGTATACCATGTTTGATTTTGTGGGATCTCACCTTTGGCAGTGCTGATGGACGTCTCTGATAGACTGTGCTCAGGAGCCTCTGTGATGCTGAAGAGCCAGTCTGTGAACTGACATACAAAAACAAACAGACAGTCAGTCATTTTCTGTCACTCTTTTCATTCCAGAACAGTGAAGTAGGCAAAAGCTGACTCTTTTCATACATTCCCATCATATGTAAACCATACTGTATGCATAAACTTGCAGATTTGGCTCAGAATAAAAGCATTTTAGTAATCAGATATCAGGGTTGCGGTTAAGTCCAATTAATATTAGAAATTATAACGAAAGAGACTTTATCATGAATTGAAAATTCAAGAATGCTGGACTGATGGAACTTAATTAGAATTGAATTTGCGGAATTGACCACCATTTGCGAGCCGCACTTTTAAAGGTTCTGCATGTAGTTAGGGGTGGGAAGTAGGTAGTCGAGGACCCACCTTCTGCGACTGGCCACTCCAAGGCTCTTTGGTTAATAGCTGCCTCAGGCTGTGGGGCAATCCCTGCAAGCACAGCGAGACGGAATGCTCAGCGAGCGATGCTTCTCCGTAAAGGCGGTGAGTTAGAGCTGGCGGCTTTGGTCCCTGCCAGGGAAACCACTGGGCTCTGAGGCCCAGAAGCAGGGGCATGGCATGGTCGCCCCAGGAGACAACAGCTGCAGCGAATACCTGTAGAAGGAAGTCTGTGGCCTGCATGGGAGAGCCGGAAGAAAGTAGTAAAAGTTAAGGCTACCAAGCTAAATATGTGTCAATTGAAAGAACATGCAGGCAATCCAGACGCTTACAAAAAGACACTGGGACTAGTTGTAAGTTAAAAATCACACCCTGGTTTACCCACAGTCATATGCTCAACCAGAGCAACATTACATTCAATCCACAGTAAACCAACTATAGGCCTGAAGCAAATACCAGCTCTCACCAATACATGGATGAGCTTACCTGAACTAATGACAAGATAAATCAAGTGCATTCAAAAATAATTGAATGCTATTTTGACTAGTATAGTGACAGTCAACATACACAGGAATACAACAACGTGTGTACATGTCAGAAGAATACACACCTGTTTGACATCGGCACATTTTAAAGTGGTCGCTCCGTAAGCAACATTTCTAATGTGTCCCATCAGCTCCAGAAGCCATTCCATTCGTTTTGAGACCCCTAGCAAAGTACATTTATTCTTAACGCCCAATACAGTACATTTGGAATATGACAAAAAATAAGGTGACAAAAATCAACAGCACACTTAAGAATATGAGCCAGGCCAACTTCATTGCTTGCCACAGTTTTGTTGTAATGCAATTATAACAAATTGTTTCCGAACAATAGCAAAAGTAATTTGAGGGTAGAGTCAAATAATGGTATATAAATAATAAATGGTTGCAAAGCGTATGTAGGACCAAAATACCAAATATTGAATACATTAATTTCCCCCCCCCCCCCCAAAAAAAAGACAGCTCTACAATAAATGCATTAATAATACACACTATTGGAAGAACAGAATACAACTGAAAATAGAAGGGGGGTGCTGAAATCCCATTGCACTGAAAGCTGATTGGTTGGACTGACCTGTGTTAGGGCTGAGAGCCAGACGGCATTGGTAGAAAGTCTGCAGGAGCAGCCAACCCACTCTCTGGCACGAGCAACCACGTAGCATTGCTGCGATGACATCATTGAGTCCCAGGAGGGGCACTCGACCCTGGGAAGTCAAGTAGGCCAGGATAAAGCCAGTCTTTTCCATCTGAGCCTGCGGAGGGGGCCAGAAAGCAACAAATAACTTGTTAGGCAGCATCTTAGGTCTGCCAAAATTGCCATTATATATTTCAAACAAGCATAAAAAACAAGGATGATATCCTACAGCTTGTGTTTGCATCACAATATCATGCCCCTAACTTTAAAACTGCACGCATAATTTATGGACGTTGTAAAAAGAGATTTTAAAACACAAACTGCTGAAAATATTGCGAGTAAAGCGTTTTTTTTGTGTACTTCAACCGTCGCTGCAGACATCACCCAAAGTATCATTAAAAAGCAGCAGGCATCGTACCCATTTTCCGCAACCCAAGTACATCAACAATTGAAAAATCTAGAAAGACACCTCATTCATAGGACTTTCATGGCTTACAGTGACCACTATTAGCCAGTGTTCAGTTGTGTGACTGTACCTCTGTGACTTGAGCAATCCGGTCAATCTCAGTGTCGGACAACTCAGACAGACATTTGGAGATTCCAACATAGAGGTCCACCTCATCATCCTACAATAAACCGTTCAGACATTTGGTCAATTATCCCCCCAGGATGTAAAGTCCTTTGAGATTGAGAAAACCAATTACAATATCAAAATCATTATCATAATTTCTTGCAAAAGTCTAGTGTTCTTGCATCCTGATCTCAACAATATTCAATATTCCATTATTGTTACTAGCTTCCTACAGCAGGCGGTGGTGTGTTTTTTCCTTGCCTGTATCTGGTCGGGGAGGAGGTTAAAGATCTTCTCAGTGGTGGAGCACAGGATTGCCCAGTTGTTTTTGGGGGGGTTGGGGAGGGCCAAGGCCTGGGCCAGGCCCTGGAGGAGGCTGAGACAGAGGAGCAGACTCTGGGCCCGCGTTTTCTGCTGGAATAGCTGCACCCCAAGGTCCTCCATATACACCTGGTTCGGTTTAATGGTAAGTGTAAAAGTAAATGTCAACCTGCCTTTCAATGACCACAGCAACAGACAGCTACACTCTTGCTAGTGGTTTCAAAGGGCTAGCTTGAAACTCACAATAAAATGTGATATAATAGCGACATTTAGATTAAATAATCGGAACAATGCAAATTAAAACAAAGGTATGGTAGGTAGGTTTGAATTTCATTAAATTGAAAATACAAGCAGTATGTTGGTAGGGTAAGGTAAAGGCTTGGTCGTTGGAATTTGGTAGTTGTGTGGTTTTTTGACAGTCATGCCACAACAAGGTATGGTTAGGTTAGGTTAGGTTAGGTATAGGTCGGTTAGGTTAGGTTAGGTTAGGTAAGGTATAGGTCAGTTAGGTTAGGTTAGGCTAGGTTAGGTAAGGTATAGGTCGGTTAGGTTAGGTTAGCTGGCCACCCCATGCAGTTACTGAATGGATCAGGGGTGGCTAGTTGCAGGGAGGTATAGCCAGAAGGTAACTGCGATTAGAGTGGGGGCCATGACAACACATACATATAGTATATATACAGTGCCTTCGGAAAGTATTCAGACCCCCTCACTTTTTCCACATTTTGTTGTGTTACAGACTCAATTTAAAATGGATTAAATTAAAAGAATTTGCCATCAATCCACACACAATACCCCAGAATGACAAAGTGAAAACAGGTTTTTAGAAATTTCAGTAAATGTATTAAAATTTAAATATAGACATACCTCATATACATAAGTACATGAGACTTTGCTATGACACTCTTAAAATTTGCTAAAATGCAAAGATGTCATCAAGAAATCCCTCAATAAGTTGAATTGAGTCCATCTTAATGCAAGGATAATAGTTCATGTAATTTTGGAATTAATATCTTTGTTTTTATCGGGTCTCTGATTTGCATAGGAATCAATTACACACTGTGTGGATTAGGATTCCTAATAAAGTTTGGTGAGTGTATATATACTGTATATAACTGTATTGAATCTTGAAGACAATATTTTCCAAAAATACCATATTTCAATGTACAATAAACTAATTGAAACTACTAGAAGGAGTGGCCCTGGATCCGGGGGTGAGGCAAGTGATGACTATCCAGGCTAAATGTCCTGGGTTCATACACAATCACACAAACTCAAGCACAATGCCAGGAGTTTTTCTTCAACAGTGACCTGACCAGGCAAAACTGTCCCTACATATTACACATAACAGGACATACCTGGAGCTTATCGTCTGAGACATGCTTCATCCACACCCCAAGGCTCTCATACAGGTGCTCCCGTGTGTGCAACTGGAGAAAGAGTACTATAGGTCAAATACATCCATGCACAGATACCATGGGGCAGCTTCCCATAACAATGGCCCTGTCCAGAAACAGCCCCTAACCCCTCCCCCCAGGACAGTTGTGTACATCTGATAGAATAGGATTGGTAAAAAGCTAAATGCCCATCACATGAAGCATAACTAACCAAACCACCTTAGGTTTACAAATTCATAGAACACCCCTAAAAGTTGTACAGTATAGATCAGTGGCTTTTATGAAGGGGGTCATGGAGGACGTACACCAAGACTGTGGACCAGGGGAGAGGAAAGCCACACCCCCAGGAAGAGAGAGGCACTCTGGGAGGACTGGGTTTGGCTGGCTGCTAACTTGATGCACTGGTGCTGGACGTCCTCGCCTGCAGAGGACACAGGAAACACAACATTCACGGTTTAGAACAACACATGGAACATGACTTGCTGCTGTAATAACTGTAATATAGCGGTACACTTACAAAAACTCCAAGGCACTTTGAATGAAAGGTTTAAAAAAAGTGCACTCGACCAACATGTTCCTCAGATGGCCATGATTCAAATCATACATATAGACTACACACCGCACACACCGAGAGATCATCACATGACCTAGCATAGACAAAGGTGATCACATCAACATTCCGGGCTTATTTCAGAATTTGCATGACACCACCACGCTCCCAATTCACAGGGAAGACAGTACCAAAGCTGAGCCTCATCAGAGGGGACAGAATGGCACTCCAGTTGACTGGAGGGTACTGGAAACTACCCCCCACAGTAGCCAGGGATCCCAGTGCTGTCTTCACCAGCCTAGAGTGGGCATACTCAGGACCTGCATAGGAACAGTGAAGAGGGGATCATCAGGGCTGCATAGCAGACACAAGGGTTGCATTTTTCAGATTCTTTACCCTCTGAGTTGACAATGTTCAAAGCTGAAGTTTATGGTGATGCTTGTGACTTCACAGTGAGGACAGTGAGTGAAGGGGTAGACAAAATCATCTGCGTGTGAGAGTGAATGAGTAAGGCATCCAAACCTTTCTTTCCTGCCTCGATGGCAAACTCCACAATAGATCTGATGACACTCTCTGAGAGGTAACTGAAGTCCTGAGGCACTGAGAGAGAGAGAGAGAGAGAGAAAGAGAGAGAGAGAGGGGGGAGGTAGAGAGGGGGGAGGTAGAGAAATGTTGGGACAATTGTCAGTGATATTTCCTAATAATTAAATCTGTTCTATTAACTGTTCCCCCCTAGAGCGTCAGGCATTGTGCTGAAATTTCGCTGACCAATATCAGTGATAATGGCTAACGCTATATCCATGAAAACATAGATTTCAGTTTGTCCTACTCTGCAGCAACATGTTTTTGCTTGTAATAGGCTAATATCTACTCTATAACTGTCCAGATGCACTCAGGAAATATTTGCAGAAGCCCCCTGCTGGAGAAACCTACCTGAGGTCTGCAATGGTTCAAGAGCGTGTCAATGGACTTTATTAATAAGCATTAATCATGAGGTTTCTAGGCAGACTTTGCAGCAAGGAAGTCCAGACATGTCAAATTTGAAGGATATGTACCAGAGACTTGGAAGATTTTAGTTCTACATGCTAGCCTTCTATGTTTTATTTTTTGCACATTTTGCTTCTATAAGGCCCATAGTTTTAGAGAAATACTTACAGTATTAACAAAGACTACTGAACATAGCACACAACACAAAGTTGTCTTGTTTGAAGATTTTTTTGTTTTTGTTTTCTCTTATCCTCCTTGTTCATTGCAAAAGTTATGTCGTGCAGCTTTAATAGTACTTTTGTTCACATATTTGTTAATAATAGTGTAAATTGTAGTAACCGATAACCAAGTGCCAGTGTCTTGGATGTTACTAACAGGTAAAGGTAGTTGGTAATATTTAACAATTTATTCATTCTTTGATACGTGATTCATTTGTTTGAGAAGTAATTTTAACGTATAAAAATAAAAAAAAAGATTTTTGTCTTGAAACCATTGTGGTGTCAAACTTGGCCATGTACAATACAAGGACTGTGAGAATCTGCCGGCCACATAGCCATTGGCTTCCAAGCAATCATCTCCCAAAAAACCTCCCCCTTGGGCACCACAGGTTTCTGATTTGTAGCTACTCACTCCCACAAGGCCAAGTTTGAGACATTGTTATTCCAGGCATATATGTGCTGTGCATAATAGCCTGGGGATGAGGTTAGGCTCTACACTAAAGCAATTTGGATTGGAGATCATTTAATGAATGTGTAAGTACAGAATGTCATCTTGGAGAGGACCAAAACTGCTCAGAAATGCTCCCCTGAGGCCCATAGAGAAGAGTGCTTATAGAGTGCAAGCACACCTGGGGAATCAGGAGAATTGGAGTCAACAATTTGAGGTAGAAACACTGATGCTAATGACTAGTTTCTAGTCTCTGCCAATCTGTGAGTAGGAGCCAAAGCTCTCTCACTGATCAGAGTGTGGCGTCCCTCACCTGCCGTGTGGCTGTGACTGGAGGACATGTGGGCCAAGTGCAGGTGGCCCACCAGACAGGCACTGTTGGACTGCAGCCCGATGGCTCCAGAGAAGGTGATGATCTACAGTGGAAAAGAAAGAAAAAGGTGCTACCTGGTGCTGAAAGTGAACATCCCATCGGGAATTAATAAAGTATCAATTGAATTTAATGTTATTGGATTGGTTATATGAATTACTGATTGTTACCAGGAACAAGAAATACAATTCCTTGTTATTTACAAGGTAACTGGACTGTAGTTTCCACTTCATTATTTTCCATAAAAGACACTTGTTTCCGTATTATTATGTCTAGATGAATGTTGTGAACCTACTTGTGTTATGGCCCGTATGACCTCATTCAATCGGTTCTGCTGCTGAGAGGACTGCTCTGATTCATTCCGGAACTGCAGGGGGAGAGAACAGCCACAACCATTGATATCACTTAAGAGCACACACACACACACACACACACACACACACACACACACACACACACACACACACACACACACACACACACACACACACACACACACACACACACACACACACACACACACACACACACACACACACACACACACACACACACACACACACACACACACGAGACAACTTGAGTCGTCTTGTGCCATAGACCCTTCAGCCTATATTGCAGACGGAGGGAAAGAGGAACACTGCCAACAAGAGGCTGGTGATTAAGTTCAGTCCAGATCTTACAAGCTTTGTTAGCTGGTTGTGTGATCTGGTCGACTTACCTGAATGAGGGCACTCTCAGATCCCACCAGTGCTACCAGTCCGTTGACCGCAGCCAGCCTCTGCATGGTGGGGCAGCCCTGAAACGCAAGGGTTGAGACTCTTATAATACTTAAATACACCAACATTTATTAGTTACACATTCAGTGCTTTGCAAAAGTATTCATCCATTACTTCCTTGATTTCGACCACAACCACTTGTGGCTAAGCCCACCTCAGTCTACTTCCTTGATTTCGACCACAACCACGTGTGGCTAAGCCCACCTCAGTCTACTTCCTTGATTTCGACCACAACCACTTGTGGCTAAGCCCACCTCAGTCTACTTCCTTGATTTCGACCACAACCACTTGTGGCTAAGCCCACCTCAGTCTACTTCCTTGATTTCGACCACAACCACGTGTGGCTAAGCCCACCTCAGTCTACTTCCTTGATTTCGACCACAACCACTTGTGGCTAAGCCCACCTCAGTCTACTTCCTTGACTTCGACCACAACCACGTGTGGCTAAGCCCTCCTCAGTCTACTTCCTTGATTTCGACCACAACCACTTGTGGCTAAGCCCACCTCAGTCTACTTCCTCGTCGCATCTTTTTTTAATGTGTGGGGAGGAATAATGGGTATGCCTTTATTTTACAGCCCTGTTTCGGCTGGTATTTACTCAGAAACTATGTGGTAACAAGGGGTACTTTCTAGTACTTTAGTCAACACATTTAGCACAATATAACTACAGGTTGGTACTAAAGTGGTGCTTAAGTCAGTGAATCCAAAAGAAATAGCGCGTATAATCAATATGCAATTATCAGGTAATAACAGTTTTACCATAAAGTACTTTGAGTACCTGTTTAATACCGGGCTGTAAAATAAGGCTTACCAAACATTTTTTTGTCAGCTACTTGTTGAAAAATCCACTTTGTCATCACCGCAAAAACCGCTGGACCCGTTTATCTCAAATTATTAACCCATTTATCTCAAATGCACTGTTTGGTGGCACTTCTACAATCCCAGTCCCTGTTAATTCCACTCTTGCAAGCCTCCTGTTCAAACCTAAATGAGTCTCTGCCCCGGTGGTTTTAGCTGCAGTACCTCTGCGAGCAGGATCTTGATCCAGGCGGCCAGTAGACGGGGATTGATGCCATCTGCTTTGCCGTGGCCACAGGATGACAGGCCGTGAACAGCCAGCCCCAGAGCCAAGGAGAAACCTGGAGTCTGGACAAGACACACACACACACACCAGTGTCAGAGTATGAACAACAACCTCAATCGCGTCACACACACACACACACACACACACACACACACACACACACACACACACATTATGTTTCCCCTCACCTGTTGACTCTCTTCCGTCATGGTGCGGAGAGTGTTCATGATCTCTTCTGCTTTTACGGCATCAATCACCCCTCCGCTAAAGGCTGACACGCCCACACAGGCCACAGAGTACGCCAAGACCTGAGGTAGAGGACGATGGGGAGAGAGGGATGAAGAACAAAGAGAGAGAGGGAGAACGATTGATCATGAAATGCCATTGAACGCCCATCAACCGCATTTGATACAAACCCACTGTAATCAAGAAGGCATGTAATATCGGATGCAAATCAGAGACCCTATAAAAACAAATATATTAATTACAAAATCACATAAACTATTATCATTAAGATGGACTCAATTCAACTTACTGAGTGACTTGTTGATGACATTTTTGCATTTGAGCTAATTTAAAAGAGTGTATAACACAAATACTTATGTAAATGAGGTATTTCTGTATTTCAATACATTTGCAGACATTTCTAAAAAACCTTAAGCCTGTTTTCGCTTCGTCATTACGGGGTATGTGTGTGGATTGGTGGCTAAACAAATAAATGTAAGAAAGAAAAAAAAAAATGCTTCGTTGTCCCATTACGTACGCAGGGCGTATGTAGTTCAAAAATATAAAAATTGAAAAAAAACAATACTGTTCTCTCCTTATAAAGAAAACCAAGTTTGGGTGCACCTCCTGCAGCATGCGTCCCCGGCTCCCGCTGTTGTGGAGCTCCCCCAGCAGTCTGTCCAGGGTGAGGGCTGCATGGGCCCTGTGTCCTGCCTGGACACTACGGCTCAGAGAGGCCAACACCAGGCCCAGGCCCAGCACACAGCCAGCGCTGTAAGGAAGAGTGGAAGGAAGAGAAGAGAGGGGTGAGGATGGATTGTGAGCAATCTCTGATTTTGAATAATGAAAATAAATGATCCCACACAGTATGTGTTGTTGTTTCTCAACACTAATAGAACCAAATAGAGGGAATATGAGAGTACACATGGAAATATAAAGGAATTAGGATATAGGGTTAGGGTAAGCACTACCTAACCTTAACCTAAAACACAGTTCAAGCGGTTTTCAGTTCAACAATGTGGCTTTGATGTTGATAAATGTAGATGATAGTCAATTTATTAGGTAAGATTAATCAAATCAACACACACACACACACACACACACACACACACACACACACACACACACACACACACACACACACACACACACACACACACACACACACACACACACACACACACACACACACACACACACACACACACACACACACACACACACACACACACACACACACACACTACTGACTTGTATTCTAGGTTGGTATCAAAGCAGCAGGCTTCCAGGTCGTCTAGAAAGCCAGTCAGCAGCTCAGTCATCTCGTCATCTGAGACGTCACTGTGTGAGGAAGACAGAGGAAGAGGAGGGGGAGAGGGCAAGAACAACACTACTATTGGAAAACGCAGAAAACAAAACGTCTCATCTCACACCAAAATTCAGCATCAAAGATTTACCACACCACAATTATTGTCAAATAAATTCACTCAAACAAAAAAGACTGATCTCAAAAACACATCACAAGATCACAAATAAATAACATCACAAAGAGACGCCAGATATCGCAAAACTACACAGGACATCACAGTATGAAACATCACAAAGACATAAGAGACATCACAGAGGTAACACCCCTCACCACCCACCCCCCATGGCCCCACCTGAGGCGTTCCTCATGCAGAAGAGAGAGGAGCATCCCCAGAGCCAGGCCTGAGTGGAACTGCACAGCCTGGGAGTCGTCAGCTGTGGGCGAGCCGGGCATCCCTGACGACAGCGTAGTCAGGACCTCGGACACACTGTCCTTATGCCAGGTGACCAGCACGGGCACCATCAGGGACAGGGACAGGGCTGCACAGGAGCGGGCAATGGCACTGGCCGTGTTCTCCCCCGAATAGGACCGCTAAAGATCAGAGTAATGTCAGTCAATGACAAAAACATAATTCACGACAAGGGCATTTTTAGAAAAACCGACGTTGTCTGTTGGTTATATCATTGTTTATCTGTCACGATGGAAAATAATATGGTGCAGGTATATGTAACTCAAGGCAATGTCATCTGAGTTGAATTGTCAGGGGCGCTAGAATGACAGTAAAAAACTGCCACCTGTCTGACATAATGGAAATAGACGATTCTGATTAGAGTCAGACATCCGTCATTTATCAAAGAATCCAACAAATGGACGTACATGGAGGGTCGTGAACAAGAGGTCAACATACGAGTTTG
The DNA here is from genome assembly GCF_951799395.1 of Argentina silus. Classification (NCBI taxonomy): domain Eukaryota; kingdom Metazoa; phylum Chordata; class Actinopteri; order Argentiniformes; family Argentinidae; genus Argentina; species Argentina silus. The sequence continues at coordinate 13,800,098 of NC_139672.1, read as the reverse complement.
GTGTCTCTGCAGCCATTGCAGGCATAACGAGGCAGGGCATAATGGAGGCAGGGCATAATGGAGGCAGGGCTATAATGGAGGCAGGGCTATAATGGAGGCAGGGCTATAATGGAGGCAGGGCTATAATGGAGGCAGGGCATAATGGAGGCAGGGCATAATGGAGGCAGGGCTATAATGGAGGCAGGGCTATAATGGAGGCAGGGCATAATGGAGGCAGGGCTATAATGGAGGCAGGGCTATAATGGAGGCAGGGCATAATGGAGGCAGGGCTATGATGGAGGCAGGGCTATAATGATTCTGACTGGTGTATACTACGGCTCTGTTTGACATATTGTGCTGGTGACACTGTAGCGACACAGTGTCTTTGTCTGTGAGTGTGGAAGTCATCTGCAGGTGTCCAGCATGAATAGGAGAATAGGAGGGTTTTACTCCTTAATGTCATCACGTGGGACCCAGGGAGTTTGTGAGCCTGGAGGAGCTCATTATTTGGTCAAAGGTCTCACATCTGTACCATCTGCACCACAAAAAGTGATCAGAGCAGCTTGGTTGTACTCACATGAAGTAACCAGGAGAAGACCTGTCCTTTGGGCCCACAGATACCGCTAACGATGCTAAGTAGCGTGTCCAGTACCATGACCAGCCAGGTCGCTGTGGGCAGGATCTCCGGTCCTACCTAGAGTACAGAGCAAACACATTGTGAGTAGTGACACAGCATCTCAATGTAGACACTCAGTTCCAACTGCAGAAGGATTAAAATTAACATGGCGGCTACAGGTATGTATGTGTATTCTGATATTGTTCACAATACGCTATGAAAGTCTGTACGTCACAAACTGCAGAATGTAAACAGAACTGGAGACACTTGAAGAAGTAGAAATGATGTTGCTACTTCCTTATACTACCAACATCCAATAACATCAGCAAAATAGTGTGGCCTTCAGTGGTGTAACAGTTGCCCTATCATGATATTTAAAAAATATAAAAAAAATCCTATTCTGTTATGTTTAGGGTTAGGTACTGTATAGGTTTATGGTTGGTTAAGGTAAGAGGAGACGTTAGGGGAGGGGTTAAGGCTAAAGTTAGAGGAGTTAGCCAACCTGGAAATTGGTCTGCAAAAAAGACGCTGAATTGCAGTACATGGAGTCTATGGCAGATGTATAAATAGTCTAGTGAAACAAGGAGATGCTCCAAATATCACAATATTCTCCAAAATGCTCCAAATATCACGGTATTTAATGATATCTAAAATCGGACCAATCCTACAGTTGCACTTACTACCAATTTCATCCCATTGCAGTTCATTGTCTAATCATCCTGTTGTGTGTGTCTATTGATTAGCTGAGTAATCTATTGGTGGCTGACTTGAGACAGGTGAACACTGTAGTTAGTATCTAATAGGAAATAGTGTGGTTCCAGTCCTTACCTCAAACCCCTGATGTTCGATGTCTGCAGGAAGGTTACTCTCGTATTTTGCCAGAATTGCAGCCAGACCACTCAGAGCCAAGATGGAGTTCCCCTGCACCACTGGACTGTCTCTGTCACCATGGAGACATTTTTTTCCTATTGTTACAATCAGGCCTGGAATTTCATTTTGTTAGGGCAAGGCCACCATGACCTTGGAAGGGGCACAAGTTGTTAGGACACTAAGGCCACCAGGCCACCAGGCCATCAGGTTTATTCGGAGGCAAGGGAAACCAGTTTGAGTGAACAATTGTTATTATTAGGGCTGCAGGGGTTTTACATTGTACATTGCAAGCATTGGGCCTTAAATAACAGGAGAGTGTGACACGAGAAAAAAAAATCCATTGCAAATGAAACATGTTATATAGACTTATTGAAGATTTATTCAACTTATTATTAAACTCAAGATGGACTTCAGCCTCTTTTGGAGCAACAACGCAACGTACTATAATGATGCTCAGAAAAAGCTTTCAAAACTAGATGAAGTTGCTAATCATTGCTAATATGAAATAATGCTATAGCCTATATCCCTTCTTCCACCTGCTGGCGAAGCCAGGAGACCACCACCAAACCTATTCAGTTTTGTAATTATAGGCCCTATAATACAAATTTGCAAGACAAACTTTTCCCCATGGGTCAGGTAATGTGTGAGTCGTGGATGCAGGCTTTTCTAAATATCACTTAATTTTGGGTTTGTAACATATCTATTTTGCATAAACAGAGATTATCCTCTTTTCAACAGTGGCCTTGACTGATTATGATAAGGATAGCCCAAAAATACGAATAGTCGTATGGGATTACGAATATAGAAGTATACTATTTTATAAGTATACTTTCAAGTATACGTTTTGTAAGTATAATGAAATACAAATTTGCAAGTTACTTTTTGCAAGTATACTGAAGTACAATTTAAAGTACATTCAATTCTAGTATCCTGTTTGTAAGTATACTAAAGCACAAATTTAAGGGCATGAAATTTAAGTAAGTACACATAAGTGCAAGTCAATACAACTTTTGTGTGTTTTAAGTAATAATAGAAAAACATGAATAAGTATACTTAATAAATAATCTATTTCAATACACTTAAGTATACATCTTGGGTAGTGGCTCTGTCTCTTGAGTGAATAAAAAGTGTCTTCAGCCAGTCTCGCGAGGGCCGCAATCCCCCATTTGTGTTTTATCGAATGAAGCAAGTGAATGGGAACTATAATATAACTGTCATACACTTTAACAGGTTTAAAATGTTTAATTCAGGTGGGACATTCTGCCACTTACTTTGCTGCAGATTTGATAACATCAGTCAGCTGGTCTCTGACCCTGTGTGAGGGGGAGAGAAGGGGAAAGGAGAGAGAGAGAGAGAGAGAGAGAGAGAGAGAGAGAGAGAGAGAGAGAGAGAGAGGAGGAAATAATACAAGATGGCAACTTCCAGGAAGACGAACTTTCGCGCTTGAGATGGATTCCATTGAAATCAATAAGGCGCCATCATAGCTTTGTCTAGGAATAATACGTCTATGGTGTGTACGCATGTGTGTGAGTGACAGTTTGTGGATGTGTGTGTACTGTGTGTAGAGTCATTCCTACCAGAGCCAGGCGCAGTGCTGTTTGTACTGAAGTTCCTCTGCACTCTCCTTTCCCTGCTTCTGCAGCATCTCCAGCTCTGCCCGTCGACCCTACCAAAAAAGGTCACAGGACACATGACCACAAACCCACCACACGTATGCAAAACTAGGACCACACAGAACCCCATTCACTCAGAAACCAGGACCACACGACAACAACCACATCCATACAGCAGCAACCACACCGCCTCAGACATCTGGACCACAAATTGATCACATTGGCTGTGTCTGAAACCTAACCCTACACTACTTTAGTTTTTGAGTATGGAAGATTTGAAAGTTTGGAGTATGCAAAATGTACCAAAATTGCATATGCTTTAAATGGCAGAATGTCATACAAAATTGTGCTTTGTACTTGCAGTGTACATGCAGCGTGTAAAACATTTCAATATAAATAATTATTATTTATTCATTATTTTCTTACACATATTATTTATAAGTCATCAAAATTGGTTTAGGCAAATAAATCAGTAATCCCTCCTTGACAAGGGATGGCGATCTGAAAGTGGCAGTGCTGGGATCCGAACCCTGTCCTCCGTGTATTAGATGAGGGAACTAACCTCTGAGCCAAGCTCATCTCAGAGAGAGTATGTGGCTTGAAAACCACGAAAGAGCATGTATGTATGTACGAATTGAACAACGTATGTTTTCTATATTGTCATCATATTCATATTTTTGCATTTTGGCTTTGTTGTAAAGTCTTGGCCTACAATGTAATTGTTTTGAGAAAAAATCGGAAAGTGTCAATGTTGGGATTCGAACCCTGGTTGTCACGGGTCGGCATGTATCACAAGGGCACAAACCCTCTGAGACATGCTCACCTCAGCCATTTCTCACCAACAGCCGACCGTTGGTCTTGGACTCTAATGTTGTCAATGTCAAATTGGGGCTGTGTGCTGTGGTGGAAGTCTAGGATTTACCACTCTGTACTTTAGCTCTTCGGAGGTAAGAATCAAGAAACAAGTCCTGAGTAGCCACAATATCTGAGTAAAAATGATAATGATAGTGATGATAAATGATAAAATAGTTCTATGAATGTATTTTCCATAACAGTGCTTAACTATGAAGGCTTAGAAGGTTGACTCAGGCTAGCGATGTGTGACTTACTATGAAGGCTTATAGAGGGTTGACTCAGGCTAGTGATGTGTGACTTACTATGAAGGCTTATAGAGGGTTGACTCAGGCTAGTGATGTGTGACTTACTATGAAGGCTTATAGAGGGTTGACTCAGGCTAGTGATGTGTGACTTACTATGAAGGCTTATAGAGGGTTGACTCAGGCTAGTGATGTGTGACTTACTATGAAGGCTTATAGAGGGTTGACTCAGGCTAGTGATGTGTGACTTACTATGAAGGCTTATAGAGGGTTGACTCAGGCTAGTGATGTGTGACTTACTATGAAGGCTTATAGAGGGTTGACTCAGGCTAGTGATGTGTGACTTACTATGAAGGCTTATAGAGGGTTGACTCAGGCTAGTGATGTGTGACTTACTATGAAGGCTTATAGAGGGTTGACTCAGGCTAGTGATGTGTGACTTACTATGAAGGCTTATAGAGGGTTGACTCAGGCTAGTGATGTGTGACTTACTATGAAGGCTTATAGAGGGTTGACTCAGGCTAGTGATGTGTGACTTACTATGAAGGCTTATAGAGGGTTGACTCAGGCTAGTGATGTGTGACTTACTATGAAGGCTTATAGAGGGTTGACTCAGGCTAGTGATGTGTGACTTACTATGAAGGCTTATAGAGGGTTGACTCAGGCTAGTGATGTGTGACTTACTATGAAGGCTTATAGAGGGTTGACTCAGGCTAGTGATGTGTGACTTACTATGAAGGCTTATAGAGGGTTGACTCAGGCTAGTGATGTGTGACTTACTATGAAGGCTTATAGAGGGTTGACTCAGGCTAGTGATGTGTGACTTACTATGAAGGCTTATAGAGGGTTGACTCAGGCTAGTGATGTGTGACTTACTATGAAGGCTTATAGAGGGTTGACTCAGGCTAGTGATGTGTGACTTACTATGAAGGCTTATAGAGGGTTGACTCAGGCTAGTGATGTGTGACTTACTATGAAGGCTTATAGAGGGTTGACTCAGGCTAGTGATGTGTGACTTACTATGAAGGCTTATAGAGGGTTGACTCAGGCTAGTGATGTGTGACTTACTATGAAGGCTTATAGAGGGTTGACTCAGGCTAGTGATGTGTGACTTACTATGAAGGCTTATAGAGGGTTGACTCAGGCTAGTGATGTGTGACATGCCGCTGGTCTATTGAGAGCTGGGAGGCCCAGGAAGAGCTGCCAAACACAGCAAGAGATGGATAGTGGCAACCTACGTAGCAAACAAACACCACACACTCACAAGTACATAAGCATGTTCCCCGCGCACACACACACACACACACACACACACACACACACACACACACACACCTGTAGGACAGCATGGAAAGCTCGGCTCATGAACCCTCTCCAGGCCTGGGGCAGTAGTAGGGCGCGGTGCCATTCTGAGGGCTGGATGTTCACCTGGCCACGGGGAGGAAGACACAGAGAGACACTAAAGGGCCACATTTTCCTTGTGCAAAACAGCGCTGAAATACCCCAAAATACCCCAAAACCCAAATTATTCAACAGCAGGGGTCATTAACTGGCAGTATGCAAACTGACTTAATGTAGCCTGTCATGGTTGTTTTAGTGAGGAAAAAGTTATAATGTATTAATTCATTAGTGTTACTTGAAAACATGAATTACTAAAACCAGTTTAGTAAAACCACAGTAATTTCAAGAATGGTGTCGATGATTGGCTAATTGTGGTTTCCACAATCCCACACGGGATGAGTCTCATGCAACAAAAGATAGTTTGTTGTTTATTAGGATCTACTTTAAAGAGTCCTTAACACCATATATCTGGTACCCAGATGTTCTCAAACAGAGCCAGTCCAGGCGTACTATGGAGGTTATTTTTTATATCACATACATTAGGTCGAAGTTCAGAGCCGAGGCACCACCGCGACGATGTCACTGAACGTACAGTATTTCAGATGATTGAAATGATAACTTTCATGAATTTCACAGTGGCAGAGTTATTTTATTGTAGTGTCACATCACGCCCGTGGACGTCAGTTTGGTATGACCAGTGTTAAAAAGGAGGTCACCTCGTGAATGAGAGAAGCCAACATCTGCTGGTAGCTACGGCCTCTGCTGAGCAGGAATCGATTGATTGGCCGCCCTTCACGGTCAGACTGAACAGGCAGATCAAAGGAGAGGAGTAGGCCGACTGGAACACAAGACACATTGAAACAACAAAAAGAAGATATTTCACCTGTTTGGATTGTACTTCTATTGTATTTATGTAGTGTTACCCTTGTAAATCTCTAGAATAAAGACTGAACTGAATTTAAGACATAATGAAGATAAAGTTTTCGTTCCTTTTTCTGGGTTTCTACTGCAGCTCGTTCATGAGTGAATAGAAGCTGAAGCAGGACTATTGAAAAAGTTATACAGTACATTAGGCTACAGAAGATGATTCTGTGGCGATATCGGGTAAAAGAGAGATCCATAAGATATATTATGTGTTAGCCACATAGTTTCATTTTGAGACAAAAATGGAAGGTTGCAAATTACCAACGTATAATCTTAATATTTTTTTAAATAATCCAACACGCTCTGCATTTCTGTTTTTAGAAAGTTTACAAGTTCTCAAAGAGCACCGTTTACTCATTAACACTATTTTCAATTTATTTTGGATGAAAACCGCCAATTTTGGTCATAGCCAATACATATGCTTTCGTGCTTATCCAGCTGGTGCTGCCTTTGCAGTTGGTAGTTGCTATTCAGTGATTGTCAGCCAGTCAATCCCTTTGAATAATTTTTTGTTGAATAATAAATAGTTATTTCTACTGGCTTATTAATAGTAAAGTGAAAAGGCTGTTCTTACCTGCCAGGCCAGGTTTAAGTCCAGGCTGCTTATTTTTCTCATAGGTCTTCAACATAAAGGCTGGGATCCCAGCCACAGTCTTCCCCTGGTCTGAGTGCAGGTTGCCCCTTCTCAGGGCTGTGTGGTACACACCGCGGGGCATCTGGCTCATCTCCTGCCTCACCAGTGATGTCAGGAAGCTCTCAAGAGCTAAAAAGGAAAGTGGGATGTTTGGGATTTTAGTGGGGGTTTAGGATCCATTGAGGAGCCTGAGCAATACTGGATTTTTGGGTCCGATACAGATGCATATTTTTGGGCAGCAAAGTTAGATCACAGTCATCAGAGAAAATATATTTGATAATATAATCTTTTTTAAATTGGGCTTCAAATGAGAAATAGTGCCAAAAAGATGCTCTGAATGATGATGTATTGTTACATAAGCATAAGAATGACTATACCTGGCAGGACTGATATGGGCGTGAGGCCAAGGAGCTTTACGTATGAGGAACCTGGAACGGACAGATCTTCGTCCTTCTCTTTCTCTTCCCCCTGTTCCTCCTCCTCCTCACTCTCAGGAAGCTTTGCCACTGGCCTGACCTAGACAAACCAGCACACCAAACAAATTATACATTGTATGATAGCACTAAGCAAAAAATAAAATTGATTGTGTATGCAGACCTAACGTAGCTGATAATCAATCATGAAACATGAGCACGTTCTCTTGGCTACAGTACATTGATAACTATTATCTATAAGTATAATGTCAACAGCACAATGTTGCTGGCTGGTTGAGAGAGTTGAACTCACCTGTTCAGGGAGGTGCAGGACTGTGTGTGCCGTCTCTGGGAACTGTGATAGGGCCCTGTACCCACACCTGGCCACTGTAGGGTCCTGAGACACACACACACCATCATCATTAGCTGAGTCTCTGTCTCTGTCTCTCTCTCACACACACTCACACACACACACACACACACACACACACACACACACACACACACACACACACACACACACACGTGTGCTCGAGTTCAACACTGACCTTGTTGAGAGCATAGACCCAGAGAGAACTGACCACCTGCTCTTTGAATTTCTGTGGGAAAATGAGGCAGTGGTGAAACATACAGTAGGAGCTTACAGGCCCTGCACATGATAAGTGTTGCATTGACTGAAGTCAATGAGAAGCGTCAGCAGTCCACCGCACATTGATACAGGAGTTTTAAAACTTCAAATAATCTTCTAGAATGGGAAAAGTGATGTCTGAATGTGTGTTGAATTGATTGAATCATGCTCTCGTGATGAGTATCCCTGCCTCAGACTTGTAAGCATGAATATCACCCTCGGACCTACCTAAATGTATGGAAATAACAACAAAAAACTCTCACCGCCACCCCCTTGACACTAAACATAGATTTGTAAGGACAGGATAGGTATACAGTAATATTGGTAGTACCTCCTGGGTATCTGATAAAGCTAGATGGGATTTTCGCCATATTGCCATCCCATTACTACTACCTATCCTTACAGATCTACACATCTAGCAGGGCAGGAGCAAGGGGTTGTTTTTGGAACGGGCCACAGAGTGAAGTACCTCATATTCCTCTGTCTTCACAGTCAGCTGTGGCACCAAAGCGAAGAGCTCTGCTATGGCCTCAACCACCAACGGCCTGGACTCACAGCTCAACCTAGGGCCCAGGGCCCTCCACACGGAGCCAATGTCTACCACCTGCAATATAAGGTTAATTTTGTTTATGTAACAGGTGCAATGTGAATGCACTGTTACATCAAGTCATCACTTTGAGTGTTGACCTCAGTGTAATTATACATATTACACATAGGATTTTCAACGCTCCACTGGGGCTGGCCGGCACCGCCTCCTCGACAGCCTAGCACCCCTAGACTAGACAAGATACCTGTAGGCTGGCTAGTTGGTTTCGTAACATAATATATGACAATTTTTGTGCCGAAATAAGCAATGTTTGGTTAAAACATACATATTTTGACCCGTCCGAAGTCCAAGTCCTTGAAATCAATGTGCCCCAGTGTGTGTGTCATTTACCTCAGCCTGGCAGAGCTCCCGTAGGCCTTGCAGGGCCAGGGCAGCTGGAGTGGCCTGATCTGTCCTGGAGCACTGGGACAGAGTGTGGGTAATGGCAGACAGCATGTCCCCTCCGTGTTGGTAAGGCCTGGGGAAACACACACCCACACACAAAAGTTTGGTGCTGCTAACAAGCCCGACAAGTTTGGCGTTGGCACTTCTGTTATGCGCGCCACATTTGACCGGTATAAATACTTGGTCACTGTTTTATTTATACAGAAAAAACATTTCATTTATTTACTTGTACCGTATTTGATGTACAAATAAAATCCATTAAATTGATGAAATTGGGCCCGGGGCTTCTAGTGTTAAAAGCAAAAAGATGAAGCGCATTTTCACACGTTTTATAACATTTGCAATATAAGACAATTTAGGTGTAGTAGTATTATCACTCTATATGGTTAGTTTAAAGAGACAGAGTAACACAAGTGTAGGAGGGCACCTCTCTCTGCAGATGTCCCTGACACAAGCAGCTCTGGCCAGGATCTGTTCCCACTGTGCGTCCTTCCCCACCATCACAGCGGATTTCTCCGCCTGGGCCATCAGCCTCTGGAGCTCAGGGTACACACGCTCCTACAGGGGGAGAGAAACAAACCCAGAATACAACATACAAACATACCCATAAATAAATTAAACATTTAAGACTTTATCATTATTCTCTACAAATTATACTCTATTTACAGTCAATTAAGCCCCAAAATGTAGTAAATGCACCAAAATTATACCAAAATTATTTGGGCATATATACAGTATTTTAATATCCAGCCTAAAACAAGAAAGGCAGTGCCATTTGCATAACATATTGGCTACAAATGCAGTCTTTCTCTGCCTGAGAATGTTGGCAAGCACACCAAAGATCACTTTTACTCAACTTATTTTCGTGTTTTTATCATTTTTAATGAATTCGCTGGCTGGATATTGGGGAGGTGCGGGCAGCGGGCCACCAGTAACCCATCACTGAAGTAAAAGATTTTCTCTAAAAGTATAACAAACAAATAACAACCAACAAATATGCGATAGCATTATATAATTACTCTACCCAAGGAAAGAGCTAAGAATTGGTGGCTTTTGGTGACACAACCTCCACTGACCTGTTTCTCCCACAAAGCCTCCATTAAGCGCAGTGCCGTCGCCCTCAGCTTGGGGGTGCTGCCCAGCATCTGGATGGTGTGTAACACCTGAGGAACACACAACTGACAGAGCCACAGAGATGTAAATAAGGGAAAACTACATGCCCAAAGCAAAATCTACCCCAAGCCCCTACATGCCCTCTTCACTAGGAATTCAATACATTTCATATTCAAAAAATTATGAACAAGGATCCTAATATACCATTGAATGTACTTAAATCATCATGTACAGTACCATGCCAGGTTAAATCAGAATACTACTCACACCTTTATTCATATGAACTAATAGTATTATCAATATTCACAATTCTTAATTAGTTTCCCTGCCAAATAGCTGGCCAGCCACATGTTTTGGTATAAAGTTGAAATATGGTTCTGGGGAAATGTGACCACTCTCAAACAGATGTCGATATAGCATAATAATAATTAAATAATAGTTGTAAACATAGCTATACATTTGTTTGTTTACACATACATGCCTACGTGTTTAACGTGTAAGCTAAACCAAGTTATGTCTTTGTTTTCCAACTCAGACAGTACGGCAGTATCTGCAATGAAAACAGGCCAGTACCGTGTTGGTCCCAAGGTTCGGCAGGGAGAAGAGCACGGCGTGAGACAAGTCCGGGTCGCACTCCCTCCCCAGCCGAAACAACAGAACAGGAAGCAAGGATGTGACCTGCAGACAGAGAGAGAGAGCCGAGGCAGTTGGGGGGGGGGGGGGGGGGGGGTGAGAAAGGGGGTGCTCATTACAGCATGTCTACTTCAATTACATTACTATTGAGATGGGGAGGAGGGGGCAAGGGGGTGGCGGCACATTGACGGAGCTAGCTGTAGTTCAGTCAGGGGACTCTAAGTCTGTCAGGTGACGTGGGTTCACACGTTTGCAAAACACCATCACGTTCATGTTCAAAGAGATGCTTAAAAGCAGCCAGTTGACTCATGCTTCAAAAGACGAGTGACATTGTTTATTAATGTTGTATATTAATTAATTAGCACAATATGAAGATATGATAATTCTGTGTTTCAAGTTGAGATCAATCAATCAAATCAAATTCAATTAACTTGCATGTTTTAGCTACCTACCTGTGCAGGGTCCACATTGGCGATGGCTACGGTCGTCTTTAAGGCCAGTCTGCAGACCTCCCCTTGGCCAGTGATGATGAGGTGGGCTACAATGAGGGTCAGGGGTAGGGGGACATGCTGGCTAAAAGGCAGGGCTGAGGTGACAGACAGGAGCCACTCACAGGCTGCAGCCGGATTCCTCGCCACCCAGTGAAGCATGCGTGTGGCCATCTGCAGCTCACTATACCAGGGACTAAGGGGTAACGCCAACCGGTGCCGGACCTGTAGAAAGGGGGAAGAGGTAGAATCATGGGTATACAGGTCCTCTTTAACACAATTTATGCTGAGAATCATCTCTAGTGAAATTGAGTGATGCTGAAATCCAATAATGGGAGTGTTAATATAATTTATAATAACTTTAGTTAGAAAATAACGTTTTTTTTTGTTTTTTTTTAAAACAAGGTGCTGGTTGTGAGATTGATGCTGATGATGCAGACTGGCATGGAAAGCCTGAAGAGCTGCCTCATTGACACAATGTCACAATATCAGCTGAGCTTGATCAATATTTATGAACTCTCTTGCTAATCACAATTAAGTGTGTCTCTTCCTTCTCCCCATAGCAAAACAAACATGTGCAGGCCTACTGTAGCGATTATGATAAAACATTTAAAAAAAAAAACACAGCTTGGCCTGAATGGTCTTGACAATTTATGGTAAATAGAAAGGCAGATTATCGTAGGAACATTGCTGGCAACATGCTCCATTGGTTTATACAAAGGAACTATTTGACTCTCCACAAGCGTTGACCAATAGAAAATGTACCCCATTCATTGGCGCCACTCTTCTTTATAGAACACTCTTGGTCAGCCAATTTGCAATTGTGGAATGGTACAATCCTAGGAAGCTCACCTGCTCCCTCTCAATTTTGCACTACTACTACTTCTACTACTGTTACCTCAGTAGGACAGGCCGTCTCTTTTTGGGCGTTCTGCAGCAGGGTCTGAGCCAGGCTCTGGTTGCGTGAGTGGGTGTGGGGGTCCGTCAGGGGCTCCATGAGGGCGGAGCAGGATAGGACCTGAAGGAGGGGCAGCACCAGCACGGTGGTCCCCCAAGGCGGATGCTTCACCTCTGGGGGGGCCAGACTCAAGGCTGCAGGGGCAAGACAATTCGCAGTGAAGAGGGGTGAATGTTTCTGTGAGTGTGTGTGTGTGTGTGTGTGGCAGAGAGAGGGAGAGAGAGGGAGGAAGTGGGAGATAGCGGGAGAGGTAAGGGAGAAAGATAAAGAGAGAGGTAAGTGTGAGATGGAAAAAGAGCGAGAGAGAGAGAGGGATTGAAAAGTAAAAAAACTGCAGTGTAGAGATAGAAAGTGGTAACAAAAAATATTTTCAGGAAGCAGAGGTTGAGAGGATAGCAGGATAACATGGACATACCCAGACTGAGCAGGCCTGCCTGCTGGGACACTGGGGACTCCAGGAGGAGCAGGGCCAAGCCCACCATCATCTCCTCCGGCAGGGACTCCTACAAAAGGAGGGGGGGGGGGGGCATGTGTCAGAGCCAGGGAAAGACATGGGCTTTAGGAGGAGTGGGAATACAATGACAGTTTTGAAAGCACCAGCGGGCTTGGCTCAAAGATTCCGAGACCTACACTTTAAAAGCCTTGAGCCACAGAATCGCTTGTAATCATTGCTACCTGAGATGAAGAGTGAAAGATACGGAGGAATAATGGACCTCAGCTTCGCCCTAAATGTGGTGTTTCATGTTGTCTTTTGATCTTTGAAGACTACAATATCTAAAACCACTTCGTACTATATTCTTACCTTTTATAAACAAAAAAACATTCCTTAGCAGGCACTCGAAACGTATGGTTTGTTAGCAACTTTCTCAAACGAGAGGCAATAGCACATCAGGATGATGCTGCCGTTTGTAAACACTGAAGGTGAAATAAACAAATAAACTTTATAGAGCTGTGCCGGGGGCTCAGATTGTTATCCATATCATGCACATACGTGAGGTAGCAAAAGTACACTTTCATGTGATCGTATTTCTAAATATCACACAAAATGGAGATAAGGTAAGTATGATCTTCTAGGAGAAAACATCAGGTAAATAGGGTATGCAGTGCAAAAGTGTGAGAACTGAGGAGAAGGGCAAAGGTCAACTTTCACTTCTGTACTCACCTCACCACCGGGACGTAGCAGCTGGTGTAGGAGGTGGAGCAGCGGGCGGCAGTCCCCACTGAGCTTCAAGCTGAGCTGGCAGGCGCACAGCAGCTGCAGAGCTAACTGAGCTCTCTCAGGCCCCCAGCGGACCTCGGGGAACCTCAGCAGGGCCGGGAGCAAGGCTTCCACAAAATTCTGCAGGTCCAACACCGCCTCCACACTGTCAACCTGCAGCAAGGAGATATGCCAGAAAGCCAAGAGGAAAGATAAACAAATATTTGATGAATAATGCAAGCTTTTTCACGTAAAAAGCATAATAATATACGAATAGCAGTTACTTCATGGCAGACTTTATCACCTGCATGTGTGGAACCAGCTCATAGAGAGAGTGAACCAGGCTGAGAGACACTTCAGAGGTCTGATCGTCTTGGTCCTTTTCCTGCTGGTGCTTTCCTGGCTGGCTGGGCAGTAGGACTCTGAGGAGGCTGCGTCTGAGCAGGGCATGCTGGGGCAGCCGCTGGGGCTCGCAGTACAGGTAGCGCAGAAAGGGAGCTAGCATGGTCACATAAACCATCTCATCCCTACAAACAGGCACACAGGATGAGACCCCTACTTTCAAAGGGATAGTTCCCCTCTTTCTGACATTTTACCTTATTTATGACCTACCTGGGGTGATGACTTTCAACCATATAGTTTAAAAAAAAAAAAAAAAAAATCCATTGGGTAGTTAGTAGTATGTGCGGCTTGTTAATTAGATTTTTTTTTTTTTTTCCCCCAATTAGCACACTAGCTGTTCCCTGCCATTTCCAGTCGCATTGCTAAAAATGCTAACCACACGTGAATCTGGTTAGCACCTCCCGGTTAGCATTTGAGGAAATACTAGTGGCAGTGGTAACCTTAGTTATAAAACACCTGATCATCATTGAACATGTTAAACAACACAGGCCAACATGGCAGAAAGTGTTTATGACTTAATGTATTGTTTATCCTAATATTTAGCCCACCACCCATCCCGACCTTCATTAACACAATCAATTGTGACCCTAAATGCACCCAATGTGCGGTATGAGTCATCCTGGGGCTTGTGGTGAAAGGAAACCTTGCCTGTCAATGGCCCTCTGGATAAAATCACCAATCTCCAGCAGCAAAGCAGGCCAGCAGTCCGGACGGTTCTCCAATGCTGTGATGTATGGGTGAGGGCTGCTCCTGCAAAATACGGATTTCTCAATGTCTTTTAATCTCATTTAGTTGGTAAGAACAACCCAAAATAGTAAAAGAACATGCCAGTTAGCTTTCAGAGAGGTGTAAGAAACTCATTCATGGTTACAGGAAGCGATTGATTTCAGTTATTTTTTCCAAAGGGTGTGCTATCAAATATTAAGTTGAGGGTGTCAATAATTTTGTCCAGTCCATTTTTGGAGTTCTATGTGGAATGACTTCGTCAGCTTTGGCTTTTTTTCTCTGATTTGTTGTGTTGTTCTAATGCAAACAAAATAAATAAACATGTGAATACCAAAGCATTTGTAATTGCAACAATTTTCTGGGAGAACTGGTGCATTATCTGAAAGAAGTGCAGTGGTGCCAATATTTGTGGCCATGACTGTATGGTAACATTACTCATAGCTGTGAGATAGAAAGATGATGATATTGTCTGACAGAGTAAGGGCTTGTGATGTGAACTGACCTGATGGAGTAGGGACATGTGAAGGGTGATGCTCTGTCACAGTTGTCTGCTTGCATTTGTAGTAGCCTTCCCATTACCTTTATCAAACCCTGCACGTTCCTGTTCAAAATACAATAAACAAGCAAAATTAGGCAATTATAATGTACCAATGAGAGATACTTATCACATCTTAGAGAGAAGACAAGTAGAAACAAAATAACAATACAGTTCCACACATGTGATACAGAAACTGCTCACTTAGTGCAGACAAGAAACACTTTGTGAGAACTTGCAGAGGGAGTGTTTTTCTGTTGTTCATTATTTTTTTACTCATACTTTATTGAGAGATTGGAAAGAGTGGAAGATGAATGAGGAGACAGAGACTCAGGGATTGAACCAGACCTCTAGGGGCAATGTGTTGCAGCACTGTATAGTATGTATTTTGTGTGAACATTGTGTCATTCACGGGTTGGTTTCCCGTACACAAATAAAGACTAGTCCTGGACTGAATCACACTTGAAATGGCAAATTATCCATTGAAAATCCTTTTTTTTTATTTTATTTTTTTTATCCATTTTTATTCTATTATACTCATCGGTCCAGGCTTTGATACGCAAGCTACTGAAAGCATGGTAAAACTGCTTAGAATCTTTAGGATTCGAAGAGAACTTTGAAAATGTCAAGATTTTTTTTCTGTGTTTCGGAAGAATCATAGTGTTGTGAATGTCGGCTTCTAGGGTTGATAAATTCCTTGGAAATCTTCATACAATATTTAGATTTGGTAAGCTAAAATTTTATTTGGTTTCATTTTGTGTTAGAATGATGTAGCTGTCGTAAGACTATGCCTTTTATGACATTGATGAAGCTTGAATTTGAATGTTGAGTTTATCGAGCCAAACCATCTTTGGAAATCCTGAACATTCATAGCTCACTTCGAGGCATGCAGCTTGGCTCAGCTCAGTGCTTTGAAAAGGGTAAGAAACTCCAACCTCAGCTTCAAATCATGGAACAAAGATGGCCTTTTACCATCTCAGACATATGGTGCAAATCGGACATGTTTTTTTATCAAGACAAAACTCTGTGTAATTGACCCATGCTTTTACTGTCATCATTATTTTGCTGTATCTGTTCAGTACCTTGCTGAAGGTAGGAGGGTTTGTACCTTGTTGAAGGTAGGAGGGTTAGGGTTATTACCTTGCTGAAGGTAAGAGGGTTAGGATTATTACCTGGCTGAAGGTAGGAGGCTGAGGATTCTGTTGAGGACATAATGAAGATCTGCATGGCCTTGCTCCACCAGAGACACCAGGGCATCGCAACAGGCAAAGCGCACAGTCGCGCAGTCACTGCAACACTGGTCCCACAGCACTTCCACAGCTGGGCCCTACAACACAGCAGCATAGTCAGACACACCATGGCTCAGTCATTACATATCCCTGTTCCCACAGCACCTCACAGTCACAAACACTGTTGCAGTCACTGCAACATTGATCCACTGCAGTCACTGCAACATTGATCCTACATCACTTCCAAAGCTCTGGGCTCTAAGATGTAACAACATAGCAAGAAACATAGCAGCATTCCCCCCCAGAGCCTCCATAAGCTGTCCCAACAAAACAGCAGCATCAGTTAGAAACACGGCAAGTTACTACACTCATCACACTCATTCACAGCAGCACACTGGCAGAAACATCATAGTCAAAGACACACTGTACATATTCAGGTTTTAGAAAAATGTCTAGATGTGTGTGAGCTGGCCACCGCTGTTGTTCTTCGGCTCATTATTTCTTTATTATTAACATTGCGTGGTGAAGAATGTTGGAATTAAAGATAGTTGTATGTTTAAAGTTACGATTTTGCCAACATAACATTGTGGGAAGTTCTAATAGCCACAATGTTATGTGTACAACATCTTAAGACCTGCATCGCTATACTGGGAGCGTTGCAGTTTAAAAAAGATGTATTTGGTTGTTTTGAGGACCTTTGTTCACAGTTACCACCATCGCCCTAGCACTTCCATGGTAGCATGATGACTTATCCTCACACAGTCAAAAACAGTGGGAGACAAGAAACACAGAAATACACTCAGAAACACAGATAACATTCAGAATCCGAGGTCAGTCAGAGACACACACTCACCTGGGCGAGGGCCTGGGTGATCCTCTCATTCTGGCCCTTCTCTTTCAGAACAGCAGCAACAAGGCTCCTCACCGTCTGCTGACACAAAGCACAGGCTAATCCAGCTACTTTGAACTATTCCCGAATGTGATTGACAGTCTCTATATATTGGGAAAAGGAAACCTTTTTTTTTTCTTTTTATGGCTCTATACAATTCAATTATCAGTTTTAATTCAATGTTGTTTTTGTTCAGAAATTACAATACTTTTTATACATAGTCCCCCTATTTCAGGGCACCTAAATTATTGGGAAATTTGGCATGACAGGTGTGTTCCGTCACATCATTTGTGCAGGCATAAGAGAGCTGTCAATGTCTAGTATTGATTGTAGGCTTTGCATTTACCTTTGGAGTCTGTCAACATGAGGACCAAAGAGATGTCAATGAAACTCAAGGAAGCCATTATGAGGCTGAAACATCAGAAAAATCCATCAGAAACATAGCCAAAACCAAAATCAACAGTTTGTAACATAATTAAAAAAGAAATTAAGCACTGGTGAGCTCAGCAATGAGAAACAGGCTGGTTAGCCAAGGAAGACCTCTACAGTCTTCAGTCTGCCTTCTTTCATTTGAATGATGTTACAAACTGTTCTTTTTGGTAAGTCTTGACTTTCATTGACACCTCTTTGGTCCTCATGATGACAGACACCAATAGCAGACACCAAATGCAAACGCAAAGTCTAGAATCAAGATCGCAAATGATTGCAAGCCGTGTCTCCAGTTATGTTTACATTCTGCAGTTTATGGCATATGAACTTCCAGTAGTGTATAGAGAGACCATTAATTCATGCTCAGTCATTACTTTACCTGAACCTGTATAAGAGGGCTGGGAAAGTCAAATCTCTTTTTCAAACTCTCACTCATCTTCTCCGGCCTTGCCTGAAAATATGGAGAGTGTAAAAGATTAGAAGAAAATAATATATTGGGGTTTTGTATTTTTAAGGAGATCACTTAGAAATGCAACACAAAGGGGCTCTGCTGTAACAGTACATATCCAGGCTACTGCGCTAGCCTGCTCTTTTCAGAGTGTCGAATTCTATTCAGAATCATGTATCATGTTCATCCCTGCAAGAATGGGAAAAAGCCATTTAATAGATGGATTTCATGTCAATAAACAAATATCAGACTCGAGCAGATGTGAATGTGATAACATTAAAGCGCATGGGGTAACAAGGAAGCTCAGATACAAATAAACTAGGGATGCACGGATTGATCGGCCAGCAATTGGTATCAGATCACAAAAACGTCAAGTTCGGTTGTGTGGGAGGGCTTAAAAGAGCGCCACTACAGAGGCTCGATGGAAAATATGGTGTAATTGTACAATTCAACTGATCCAGATGTTTTTTAGGTGCACGTCTTTTCTGTTTAGCTACGTCAAGCAGCCATGCCAGTTAAACTCAGTGATATATTGGTAGGAAACAGGGCAAGTAGCTTCCTACTCAATAAAACATAAAAACGTTCTTCTTAGAAATTTCAAACTTTCTGTAATGTAGCAATGTTATGTTTCCACATGTAGCGATGTTAGGTTTCCACATACAGTGCCCTCCATAAGTATTGGAAAGAGGAAGCATTTTGTCTTCTTTTAGCTCTATACTCCAACAGTGAAATCAACCAATTGCTATGGGGTCAAAGAGATTATCAGCTTCAATTCAATAGGTTTTTTTTTCAGATTGGGTTCACCATTCACGCCTACCTCCTGGTACTACTGATGCTGCCCGTGTGGGTTTGCCCTTTTAGCTTGGGGATATTCTTTGTAGATATTAGGGTGGACTGATTAGGTGTGTGGTATTAAAGGCAAGAGTTTGGCAGGACATGTGTTGCAGAGTAGCACATCAGAGAGTTATCGCCAATACCGATATATATCGTGCATCTCTACATGGCATATCTGCTGCCAGTCGACCGATAGCCTATGAAACAAGAGCAGTACTGAGTGATGCCTGAATTACAGCCATCAGCTTTACCCTACTACAAATGCAGTGTAGACTACACCTACTCTAAGGAAAAGCACTCCTGGGGGGGGGGGGGGGGGGGTAGCTATTGCTTTGAAAGCCAACCCTTGCAGTGTAATCTTACAGGTGGCACTTGCCAGTACATCATTTTGCATGAATTTAATGCATTATTCACAAGATACCTTCTAGAGTGACTCGCTACCAAAGTAGCTAAACCGAAACTGACCATCTTGGGTTGTCTCATTAAGCATGACAATGAGACAGAGCGCACTGACCACCAGCTGTTTCTATCAGGGCCATGGCTGGCTAACAGCCAGGGGAGATCTGTATTTGCTGGTTTAACTCTGTACAGGACGAAAATGAGACAATGTGCCCCCCACCCACCCACCCAGCCCCACCCCTCCTCCCTATCACGAAACTGATAACTGACGAGCCCTCACTGTGGAACACCAGTTCCATCCTTCACGCACCATCAACATTCTCATTCACCTAAGATAGAAGCCACACTACTGCCCAAACATATAACCAGGTAAGGCAACCATATTCTGTATTCTGCCACGAGACCTAAACAAGTTGAATTTGTTGTTTAAAACTAATACTGTAGGTGTTGTGAGTAAAAGACAGGCTAGACGTGTTAATGTCGGTTCCTTTACAATAGGCCTGGGCCTATTTGATTTGTTTCACATTGCTCAACCACTATTTGGTTCTGCTAAAATGTTAAAGTAAGTTTAATTATAATGGGAATACAAATGTAGGTTCTCTGTGTTGGCAAAACATGGCAATGCAGAAGGCATTAAGTAGTCCATGTTGAAAGTGAAGCAATGTTGGTGATGTTACACAAGATTACTTAGAATCTTTGGGTTGCCATGAGATAAAAAATCATTACTGTTCATTGTGTTCAACCATATTCACCTTACTACATCACGTTTTATGTCCAGTTAGTCTTAGAACACAAAACTCAGAGATACAAGTCAGCGAAATACATAAATGAAACTCCAGTGGTTTCTAGACTGCCTTTAACTTGTTCACTAACAATGTAGACTGCCGTGTACTGCCAGCTCTGCATTCACGCAAGTACAGACAATGTGACATTGTTTAAACGGCCATTCCTGTGCCTTTGCAAATGACATGATGACTATGGCTTGTTGCTTGTCCCCCACAACTATACTACCTATGGGCAGGCAGACAGGGACTTAGTTAACCTTTCTACTTATCCTCTTCAAATATAAGTAACATTCCACTTTATGTTGACAAAGGGGATACATTGCCTCCAAAAGTGTTTGGACAGTTTTGAATTTGGGCTCTATATTCCAGCAATTTCAATTTAGATATTCAATTGATGTGTGGCAAAAGTACAGAATGTGACCTTTGTTTCTAGGTTATTTTCATCTATTTTACCATTGAGAAATAAAAGGCACTTTATTTATGTAGTCCCCCCCCCACCCCTGTGATTTGTATCGTCTATATCATTTTCATGCAGACTTTTTAAAATGCAAGTGTGATGCATTCTGAAAAAGCAGGTGTATTGACCATGACCTTCAATGTGAAACAGCGAGGACTAGCGGCTGAAACTGGCGTGACATGTGACAACACACTAAAATTACAAATATAATTCAAAACTTATTCTCTGAACACCAGTAAGATCGATCTAGCTCCATTTAGACTTCCGATTTCCCTTTTCGTGGCTTCAAAATAAAAGTGCGAGTTTTGAGATGGGATCACAATATGTTTTCTCTTATTTTAGCTGAAATAAGGACAAATGACCCAAAAGAAAGTATATTCAATTTTGATCTTTACAATGTACATATTGGTGCAATTAAATGTAATTCACATGCCTATTACATTCGTATAAATTGGACTGTGCAGAAATGTCAATAATTTCAATTAATCTCTGGAACCACT
Source organism: Argentina silus (assembly GCF_951799395.1). Classification (NCBI taxonomy): domain Eukaryota; kingdom Metazoa; phylum Chordata; class Actinopteri; order Argentiniformes; family Argentinidae; genus Argentina; species Argentina silus. Next base: position 13,778,969 of record NC_139672.1, on the reverse strand, counting down.
CTACTCTGCAACACTTCTAGAATATGGATAAAGTGAGTTTGAGTCTAAATGTCTTAGCAAATGTTGATGGCTATTTACTCCGGCCATACACCTCAAAATGCCCTATCTGCACTGTGTAGGACACATAATGGACTGTACAGAACTATAATTTCAGTTCATCTCTGGTAACACTCTGCTCAGCAACACTTCTATAATACAGATCAGGTGAGTTTGAGTCTAAAGGATGATAAAGGCAAAAACATTAGAACTAGCTAGTATTGAATCATGTTATTTCACGTTATAAAAAGTATCACATCAGGTTCAGTGATGACATCTCCTGCGCCAGTATTTAGTTTTGGAATATGTAATTCATATAGTGCTATTGTACACAGTCTTGTACCCCTTTTTTACGAAAAAAAAAAATATATATCCTTAGTTGGCTTGATGTAAGGTTGATATATCATTAATAACATCACGGAAGTTTCTAACAGTCACATTTTTTATTTTAACTCGCCCTGCATTTAGCCGGAGCCGGCTAGCTTGTACCGATAGCTACAGCAGCAGCACTGATCAGCGAGAAATGATAAACGCAAAAACATTCGTAGCAGCTCGTACTGAAATCCTCTACAACGTTCCGCTACGGGCCATAATACTGACAAACCACTTCAGCAAACTTCTGGTCAAATGTACAAGCTTGTCAAACTCTCACCTTTCTGGTCCAGGACTGCAGAAAACGCAGGTACGGTGTGTAATAGGGATCAAAATTAGTTCGAAAAAGCAATAGAATAATTCCTAGAAATTTGATTCGTTTGTTTCTGTTATCTTTGTCGTTACATTTTGAATTGTAAAATATTTAAAATATATATTAATTATAAAATAAACAAAAAGCAAAGTTATGTCATGGGATCTGAGACTTAACAAGACACTAAAGCAAGGAGTTAAAGTATAAAAAACAAATCTATATTTTTTGATGAAAGTGACATGCTGTAGAAGCGTATAGACACTTGGTTTTGAGAAACATGCGTAAGTAATGGGACAGTTAAGCATGTTTTCTTCTTTTGGCACTATTCTCTAAAAGTTTGGATTTGAAATCAACCAATTAGGCCTACGATGAGATTGAAGTAAGAAATTCTCAGCTTTTATTTGAGTACATATTGATTTCACCATTTAGAAATGACCTCTGAATGAACGCTGTGTACATATAGTCCCCCTATTTTAGGGCAACACAAGTAATGTGGCAATTGGCTTAACAGGTGTTTCTGGTAAGTCAGGTGTGTTCCGTCACATCATTTCTGCAGGCATAAGAGACCTGTCAATGTCTAGTAGTGATACTAAGCTGTGTGTTTGCCTTTGGTTCTGCTGTTGGTGTCTGTCAACATGAGGACCAAAGAGGTGTCAAGGAAGCCATTATTGGGCTAAAAAATCAGGAGAAAAAAAAACGGCTTAGTCTTGCCAAAATGGAACATCATTACAACAAAAATAAAAAAGCACTGGTCAGTAATCATAAACAGGCTGGTAGGCCAAGGAACACTTCTACAGTGGATGAAGAATTGTCATCCTAATTAAGAAAAAAAAGCACCTAAAAGCCTGCAGAGGTCTGGAATAAGGTCATATAGACAGATACAATGAATATTATCATGTACCAGAGTTATTGCAAATGTACAGTTTGGATGAAAAAAGGATCTGCCCAAGATTTACAGCATACCACCTCATGTGTGAAGCATGATGGAGGTGGTGTTATGGTTTGGGCATGTATAGATGTCACTAGAACTGGCTAACTTGTCTTAATTGATTATGTAACTGCTGACCCAAAACAGACTGCCATAGCAACTAGGGAGTTTTTCAGGGCCAAAAAGTGGAAAGTTCTTGACTGTCAAAATCAAATCTTCAGATTTAAATCCAATTGAACATGCATTTTATTTCCTGATGATAGGCAAAAATACATCAAAACAATCAACAACTGAAGATGGTTGCAGTACATGCCTGGCAAAGCATCACCAGAGAAGACACCCAGTGTCTTGTGGGTCAATGGGTCACCGACTTCAGGCAGTTATTGCATTTAAAGGATTGTCAACCAAATACTTAACATGAATGCTTAATTTAGACATTTGAATCTGTCCCATTACTTTTGGTACTCTGAAATAGGGGGACTATGTATAAAAAGTGTTGTCATATCTAAATTGTAAAACCAATACTGTATGTACACCAAATACCGTCAAATAATCAAATAAAAGCTTATAATTTATACTTTAATTTCATAGTAATTGTTTGATTTTAAATCCAACCTTTTGTAGTATACAGCTAAAAGAAGAAAAAATGCTTCACTGTCCCATTACTTATGCAGGGCACTGTATATTCATAATGATGGGGTCCTATGGCAATCCTGACTCAGCCAAATATGGCTATCAAATATTGTATGTCAGGCAACTAGTTATGCAAATAAACAAAGTCTTTATCAATTAAATAGCCCCCTTGTCCGCAAGGTGTCTGTGGCGGCCAATATCCATGGAATCTTGGGGAAGACTGCCATCCAGTGGTACTAAACATTCATTGCTGTGGAATTGAGAGTACAGACGGGAGACTTGTGAAAGGTCAGCCATAGTTGAACGGGATTTATCATAGATGATTCACTCTCCAAACCCAATTCTTCATCGCAGTGCTGCCAGGACTTTCTGTTATCGTCTCAGTTGTGTCTACAACCCTATAGCAAAATCAAACTGATACAGCAATCTTTTGACCTGTACAACCCTCTGAATCAATGCATTTGTTTGCACAAGTATACTTGAATAAGGTTGCAGAATGGTTTGCTTTAGCCGAACACAAGTCATACTTGTGCTAGCGCAGGGTCTGCCAGTTCAATGAGTTTCAGTTCAGTTTCAGTTTGCTTTATTTTCCAAGATGGGAAACTTGGCTTGCAGTCAGGAGTCACAATTAAAAACATACAATATACAAATGCAATATACAATTACACAGAACAGAACAATCATGGAGGTCATCAATGATTTAGTTTTCTATGCAAATTAAGCAAGTTTATTGTACAGCGAATAAACTCAGAATCTACGGCCTGAAGGGAGTGTTTCAAATTCAGAGTGAAGGGAATGGTCTTCACTGTCCAACACAGATGGAGAAGATACCTTACGGAGGGGGGGTGGTGGTGCAGTCAACTTGACAATAGAGTTCAGGCGGTTCTTATTCCTGATATTAAGGTTACAGTACCAAGCAATCATGGAGAAGGTAAGAACTGATTCAATAAAATATTTACATAAAACCACGTAGCTTCCTCAGGAAACACAGATGTTGCTGACTCTTCTTATGGAGCATAATTTTACCAAAAACATCTGGTTGACTCATTGACTTTGGGCTTGGTTATAACATGTATGTATGGTCAATGCAAAACTAAAAAAACAATCCATTTAACACGTGAGAATTCATAAAAACTATATTTATTCCACCAATTTACATTTCAAACAATGTTTCAGGCAATTCTATTGTATTATGTACAAAGTACAGCCAACCAAGGCTTACAGTACACTGTTAAAAGAAAGTGTTGTGAGCCACCAATTTAAAGCATTCAAAATCACAGTGGGACAGGGTAAGGCCGAAGAAGGTCAAGTACTCCAGACGAGTGAAGCTTCTCTGACTGGATGTTGAAGTCACCCAGTAGTGAGAGTGGTGTACCGTCCTCAGGGAAGAAGATGAGAAGTACATCCATCTCATCTAAGAAGTGACCAAGCTGACCTGGTGGATGATAGATAACGACAATGTGAAGTATGACAGGGGAGGTGTCAGAAACAGCATGGAATTCGAAGGTGGATATGGACAGGTGTGACAGGGGAAGGACATTATGTGACCACTTAGGTGAGATGAGGAGTCCTGTGCCTCCCCCTCGACCAGAGAGTCTAGGGGAATGCGAAAAGGAGTAGCTGTGTTTTCCGGTGTAATCCATGTCTCTGTGAGGACAAGGAAGTAGAGAGACATGAAGCAGGCATAAACTGAGATAGCCTCTGCTTTCCGGACCACTGACTGGCAGTTCCAAAGTCCTCCCACGACAATGAGATTGTGGTCAGTTGAGCATGGGGGGTAGATTAGATTGGAATGGTTGCGAGGGGAGGTGTAGCGTCGATGTGTCCTCCTGAGGGATGAAATAACAGGAATGGGGAGAAAGCACATTGTGATATTTTCTGGTATAGAGATAGAGGGTTTGTGGGCAATACAAGATGTAGGTCGCGCTCAATACACTCAGAGTAGGCAGCTTAAAGATGAATGCATAATGGAAGTTTTGAACTTTTGACAGGCTATACAAGTGTTAACAGCTTTGAGTTTTGTGTTAAGAGTTCAAGAAATGTAGCACATACCCTGTGCCCTGTGTAAGTGCCCTGTGTAAGTATTTGGTAGTGCTTCAGTATGTGGAACACTTTTTGTGGCTTAGCGAAAGTAGCTAATTGGACAATTTTGGGGTATTACGAACCATTTATTAGGTTTTTATTCAGTGTTTTCTTATTCTCATATTATAAGTCATGTAGTAGCTGGCCAGTTAGATGTTATTTCAGCAACCTTCCAATCACTGGCTCATATCTGGGTATTGAACCGGCGACCTTGGGGGTAGAAAGCAAACAGGTATAAGCTACCAGTTAGTGCCTAATATGTGTTCACAAAACTAAGTAATTGGACAGTGAAGTATTTTGTGTCGGAATCAATAGGATTAGGCACAAAACAATGTGAAGCAATAATGACAAGGAATAGACGTGTAAATATATAGTCTACCAGGTAAGTTATTTGTTGATAATATTGGACACTACTATACCCTCAGGCTATGCACCTTTAAGCAATAGCATCAGTGTTTGTTCTTCCACACGTATCCTCCTCCTGGCCCTTCTGCTACAATACTTCAACAACAAATATTTGGGTTGGCACAAATTTCTGAGAATTAATACGGGCCCGGTCGGTTTTGGCTTGAGTGTTATGCAAGCATTACAGTAGCCTGTGTTTATGAAAAACTTAATTTTGGTGTGGGGCCTGACCCAAGTTGGGAGAAGGGTATCGTGTGTGCCCTTATCTTCCTATGTCCTCCTAAATTGTAGCCTATTAGTGAGACACTTCCAGTCTGGGCCCGCATAAAACAACCCTTCCCACTCTCCTTTGTATTCTGCCTTGTTTGGTGCAACGTTTTTTTTTTTTTTAAAGTTCCGTTGTGAGTTTTGATGGCATTATCATCAGTGAGAGACTGATTTGTGCTTGGGGGGGGGGGACAATTTGTGCTTGGGAAGGAGCAATGCTAAAATGTAAAAAAAATAAAATAAACTAAGGTTAATAAACTAAGGTTTATGAATTCAAGTCTACATCAGTGCTTTTGGAGCTACTCTGTCTAAATCAATACTGTTGGTGTTGGAGGTGCTCTTGGACATTTTGTCCAAATTAAGCACTCATGTTTAGTATTTGGTCGCATATCCTTTGCATGCAATAACTGCCTGAAGTCTGCGACCCATTGACCCCACCAGACATCATCTTCTCTGGTGATGCTCTGCCAGGCCTGTACTGCAGCCATCTTCTGTTTTTAGGTCTTTTTGCCTAAGTCTCATCTTCAGCAAATGAAATACATGTTCAACTGAATTTACATCTGGAGATTGTCAAGAACTTTACACTTTTTGGCCCTGAAAAACTGCCTAGTTGCTATGGCAGTATGTTTGGGGCCATTGTCTTGCTGTATGATGAAGTGCCATCCTATGACTTTGGAGGCATTTGCTTGTACTTGAGCTGACAAGATCAATTTCTCCATACTTTCCTCTTGTCATCACTCTGGTATGTTAACCTTTGTCTCACCTGTTCACAAGACCAAGGTGTTTCTAGTCACTAAAATTGAAACTAAAATGAAAACTAGAATATATAAAACTAAATAAAGTTAAATAAAAACCAACATAATTTTCTTATCGTTTTAGTTTTTGGGGGGTTGTCATTGGTCAAAAGATGATAAAAAGCGAGTGTTGCTCTGTGTCCTCATGCCTGTCAGATGTGTCAAGTAGGCTCCCTTATGCATCAACATCACTAACTAACATCACTAACTAACATCACTAACTAACATCACGAACTAACCTTAGAACTTTCAGCTGAAACAGACAGCTAACATGGCAGTCCGTGGTCGGTCGAAAGGAAAAGCGTACTCTGTCGACAGTTTTTTGTTCATATGAATCAATGAAACATGTACCTGTCATTCAAAAATATATACTGTAAACAGAATTCCAGTGTGTCATGCATTTGCCATAGGCCTACTGGATCTCTATAGCACTTTCATTGAAAAATACAGTACATTCTCCCCCTGAAACTAAAACTAAAACTAAATAATATAAAAATAAGGTATGAAAAAAATTAATTATTTCTTAATTATTGTGAGCATTCTTCGGTCATCCACTGTAGAAGTCTTCCTTGGCCTACCAGGCCGTTTGCGATTGCTGAGCTCACCAGTGATTTTTTTTTTTTTTTTTTTTTTTTAAATCTCTTTGGTCCTCATGTTGACAGACACCAATAGCAGCCCCCAAAAGCAAATGCAAAGCCTAGAATCAATAGTAGACACTGACAGCTCTATTATGCCTACACAAATAATGTGACTAATCAGAAACACCCGCCAAGCCAATTGTCCAAATACCTTTGGTGCCCTTAAATAGGGGGACTATGCATAAAAAGTATTGTTGTTATTGTTTGTTGTTGTTAGTTGTTATTGTTTGATTTCAAAATTCCAAAAGAAGAAAAAATGCTTCACTGTTCAAATATCAGTAAAAGTCAGTATAAAGCTGGTGATTTAACTAAATTCTAAATAGGAGCAATTGTACTTGACATTTAAAGTGGCAGCAAACTGCCAATACATACATTTATGCTGCCACTTTTAATGCCTACTTTGGTTTTGCACTTCAGGCACCCAGACTTCTGCAGATCGTCACCTTTTTGTTCTTGCCTCTATTCTACTAACATTAGGCGCTTTTTTCTCTCACCAACTATTTAAAACCTGATCCTTAACGTCAGAACTGCCCGTGTCCCCATCTATCCTAGTGCTCAAGTGACTGGTTCTAAACAATGGATGCTTTTCCCAGTGGATAATGATGATAAACTGTTTGTTAGCTGTGCAATCCGAGACTTCACCTGTTTTCTTTATTTTGATGCTGGCTGGAGTACTTGACTTTGAAAGTCCTGCTTACTTAGACCATTGATGTAGGAGGAGAACATATTTAGTATTTATATCGAAGCACAGTTCAATGCTATATACTGTATATGAAAAAAGTCTCTATGATAACAATCTTAAAGTTGATGTGTTGTCTTGAAAAAACAATGATGATGGTCAATTATGATCGCATCACAGTTGATATATAATGTATGATTCTGAAATGTAGAAAAAATCAGAATGCATTGTGCTTATTGAACGTCGATAATGCTAAATTCTGTTTGGAGTTTTCATGTTGAGAGGCTTCATGCAATCATGATTGGTTTGGGTCGTTTGATAGGAGGCTTCGTGACTTGCCTATACTGTGAAGTTGTGAGCGGTTAGAGCACAACATTGGCTGTCTGCGCGTGTCTGCTGTCTCATTGGTTCGCTCTCCCCAGATCTGTCTGCGACTCTTGTCAGGGCACAACACGGCGCATGCGTCTTACTTTGCTCCTCAGCCTTTGAAACTCGAGGTTGAGTCCAATTAAGAGACCATGTCCGCCATCAGCCACCTACACTTCTCTATCCTTTCATTTAAAACAAATTCTCCATGAAATAGCGGCAACGCACGGCCTCAAGAATGGCCAGTTCGGTGAGTATATTGCAAGTAGCCATAATATGCCGAGTCTGTCGTAGGGCATTGTTTTCTTTGCTTGAGAGAGGCGGTATTGCTCAGCGCGTCTGTGCCGAAAATTTCCAGCCATAATTCTATCGATATTGAAGTACATTAGAACTAGTTGAGCTGAGAGGCGCGTCTACAATGCTGCAATTCTCACGCAATAGAGCATGTCTGCGAAAGTGATGCTTGGATTAGTAAAAAAAACAAAAAAAGTCCAAGGAAGCCCTTGCCAACTTCGCTATAAACATTTCGGCGTTGATAGAAATGACTTGCAGTTTCGCTGTTTGCAAAGCTGTACCTTGGTGATATGGAAGGCTACTTCATGAACATTGTTAGCATGTAATATGGTTCCATAAGCTTCTTTGATCAAATGTTAGGTAAAATGATAACCAAAAATGCATTAGTTTTTTTGAAAATGTTGTTATGCAAAGTGCGAGTATTTGTTCCCCACTGTTCACACATCAGGCTAGGCTACTTGTGTCGTTTTAATGTCGGGTGAATTGAGGAACATCTGTCAGCAATTGACAATCTACAATGTTATTTTGGGTGTTTCAGGGTGCTGTTCAGGTGAAACTAGAACTAGGTCATCGTGCCCAGGTCAGAAAGAAACCCACTGTGGAGGGCTTTACGCACGACTGGATGGTGTTTGTCAGAGGACCGGAGCACAGCAACATTCAGCACTTTGTTGAAAAAGTAGTTTTTTATCTGCACGAAAGCTTCCCAAGATCAAAACGAGGTAAGAACATACAGTTTTCCTTGTGTTGTGTTCACTTCACACATCCAGCCTACTAGTCTTCTAGCATACCATTCGGTCATGGCCTGATGATCTCTTGGTGGTGATGCTGACGTCTCGCCCAATACCTTTTGTTTCGCTAATGCTTGGACACATGTTATGTTAAATAGGCTTCGTTGCAAAGAAACATGTTTAGATTTCTATGTCACAAGTTAGAACTTGTTTATTCTACTGCTAAACGCGTATATACATATGATTTGGATAAACGCGCATTAGTTCATGTCAACCATGCTGAAACATTTTATAACTCATTTATAAGCCATTTCAATTGCTCTTACTGACCTGCTTTGTTTTGGCTGTAACTTTGGAACGTCACAGAATACCGCTTTTATAAACACTATTACTTTAACACAGGTCTACTGGAATTAAAGCAAATAAGAAATCTCTATATCCTATTTTAAACGTTCTTGATTTCCTATTTCGGTCATCAGTTGTAGTAAAGCTGTCTTAGCGACCAATATTGTGATTGTAAGTCTCCTATTCAAACTGCCTATTTGTCCTTTCGGGGGGGGGCGATCAATTCAAATATTTGTTGATTTGGATTTTACCTCCTTTTGCTGGCGGTCTGTTTGAATGTTCGTGACAAGTGTTGGGAAACGTGCCAAAGTCGGTGCCTCGGAGAGACCCTGTCATATTATAATTACACGCAACTCTCTGCCGGAGAACATTCATAGTTTATTGAGCACAACTAGGTAAGACCATACTGCTCTCCAGTCATTAACTAATTTCTCGAGTTTTGGCTGTTTGTTGCCGCATTGTTGCTTTTACTCTCACCAACTATTTAAAACATATATCTTTTTTTTTTCCTAAACTGTATATCCATGTATTTTGTAAATTCTCATTTCATGCGTTTCATTCATTCTAAGGCTCAATACTACATCCTCATATTGTTAAATGAAAGGGGTGTGGCTAATATTCCTTTTAAAAAAAAAAAAAAAAAAGGAAAAAAAAAGAAAGTCTATACACAGGCCACAACGTATTTAAAACTAACTGTTCTGGTTTGGCTGGTGTTACCTAATTGATTGTGTCCCTTTTATATAAATTGAACAACTTTTTGGGGTGAAAAATGTTCTATGGGACTGTTGGACTGTTCACCCTCCTTTCCCTTCTTTTTGCATTTCTCCCTCTTGTCTTGTTGAATATAAAGCATGTTTTATTATGGTTATTGCTTTATCTACATGGCATTCCCTAGTTAGATCAGTTGCAACAGTGGTCATGCACTTTGAATGTTTTCTCTTGTAGCAATCAGACAATTCAGTTATGCACCTCCATTTCTGAAATTGAAATCTGAAAAATGTCAAGAATTGTCTTAACTTTTTGACTGAATTAACGGAAAACATACAATATGAATGTAAATTATATCCCTTTAACATGACACAAGGCAGCCAGCAGTCACAATAAGGCTCTCTTGCTGCATATGCATGGTCCTTGTTCACTGGTGCAGGTACAGTCTGTTGTACATGGTTGACTGTACAACTCCCCCCACCAACCAAGGCTGCTTTTCAGTCGCCTCTTTGTGGTACAAAGAGTCAGAACAGCCTAAGAGAGCAGGGGATCCAGATTTGTTGAGAGGAGAGCTTTGTTTCTTTTACTGGGCAGAGCATGCAGGATTTGGTGTGCACATGTTATAACTAAATCTGTCAGCGGAAATATAAATAAGTACAAAGCCACAATATTACTTTGAAATGAAAATAGCTTTTCCGTAACTTGCTCTGGCAAGAAAAATAATATATTTTAATTTGTTCACATTCTTGGATTGCCTAGCTTCAGATATTTGAATACACAAATACTGCTGACACTTCATTTGAAGGGGACTGACATAATGACTTCATGTTGCAATCATGGCCTCTTCATGGTGCATTTATAAGTAGTGCATCAGTATTTCATGAAAACAACCACAAGTTGACTGAATGCTTTGTCATCCGTTGACATTACTGTGACACAACAAAAAGCATGACAGGATGAAAAAGCTCCTTCATTCTCAGCATCAATAAGGCATTGACGCAGCATAGGAGACCCTAAGACCCAATCCACTTGCTTAAATTAGCCTTCTTTACACTATTTGCCTTGAATGCATTCATGGATCGAGCGAAATAGGCTGTCAAGGTGCATTCTAAGAGGTGTTTGGTGATGGATGACTTTTATGTGAACACCCATGTTAATGTGTTGTCATCTCCTGTCATGCTTTTTCTTGTCAACATTCTTATAAATGCAGTATGAAGAGGTTATAAATGCGACAGTCATTATGTCAGTACTCTTGAAATAAAGTGTTGGACTAAGTCACTTCCGTTGTTTCATTGATGACACCGTTGTAATACTACATCTGTTGTTCTACAACAAACTTCCTGATCTACAGAGCACTCACTTGGGAGAGTATTTGAGCGGGTTATGGAAGTATTGGATCACTTCACATAAAACGACATGGTCTTATTTTGTGTCCTCATTGGTTTTTGGAAAAAAATCAGTCTTCTGTCTGTTAGCTGGAGGATATGGTCATGTGCGTCTTCCCTGTTCAACAAGCCCGGATCCGTAGTGGTATATAGTGAGGAGATGTGGTCAGGAGCTAGGCCTATACAAAGTGTTGCTTATAGTTGATGCTCTTCACATTCTTGAATGTACAAGTGAATTCTTGAGGCATATGAAACTGACCTCTTGGCCCTTGTGGGACACCCCTGACATAGGAGAGAGTTTGATGTAGTTGGCAAAAGTACATATTTATCGAAGAGTGCCTGATTTATGGCTGGCCCAGAAATTGATGTACTTCAAAGTTGACACTAGATCTGAAGATGTGGTCAAGTGAACAGCTGAGTTTGTGTCCTCCCCCACAGTATGTATTTTCCTTTAGCCTTGAAATGGCCCATAAATCAAACTCCCTTCCCTTATAATATATTGCAGTATATGGAAACTGCAGTGCTTGAAATGGGTTCTAAAGGCCTTTGATGACAAGAGGTGTACCAAATGAGGTTTTTCTCTTGCTTACACCCCCCCCCCCTCCCCCATCCATCCTCCTTGATAAATTTGTTTCAGGACCTGGAGAAAATGTCCCAAAACCCAGCAGGAGGATACTTAACCGCCAATAAATCTTCTCCCAAATCCCTGTGAAGTGAATGGGGCTTACAGTATGTGTGTTTTCACATGGTGACAAATTGCAAGCCTAAGTACTTCCTGAGCACTAATGCCTTTAAAGCCGCTGGAGGGTTTTTGTTTTAGATGTACATGTAGGTGTAATTTGACTTCATGACATTGGTCTTACTGATACAGTTTTTGGTAAAAGTGCTGCAGCTATTGACTAAGACACTCGACTAATGGCTCACTCAGTCTGCGTTAGTGTTGTGATGACAGTGGTTGATATTATGCTGCTCATCTTGCAGGATTCAGTCAAATTTTCTGGACCATTATTAATGGCGTAGCATGTTTATGCTGCACACTTTGTTTATATATTACTGCCTTGCACACTTCTCATTCTGAAAACTGGTGGTATCTACGTTTGAGGAACCGTTTATTTTTTTTATTTAAAAAATAATAAAAAAAATTAAGTCATTAGCGCTAGTCGTCTTTTTTTTCTTAGGCGGAAGAGGTCACGTGCAGCGCCCAAAAAGTTACACTTGTAATTCTTTCTCCGACCACGCTGGCAGTGGCACTGTTACATATTGTGAATTGACAAACAGCGGTAAATTTGGCAGTTTGATAAATAATGGAGCAGAAATGTTATCACGGTATTGAAAATCAGACCGTGGACATTGGGGTAAGACCATATTAAGCTCATGAGGCATCTACTGTATAAGCAACTCTTCAAGAATCACATATCGTCAGAATTATTGATTGTGGCTTTAGTCCGCATAAAGGAGCCCTCTACATGTTCTGTGCAGCCCTGTATAATGTATGGTGTACATCAGTGCCCTCTCCTCACTTGAAAGGGAAGCTTTTCATTCACCTTGCTTTGAAATATGTATTTTGGATGGTTGCGCTTTTCAATCATTCTTGTGTAGAAAAAGGAATATATTGTAACATGCTCTAATGATAAAATAAAGCAAGTATGTAAACTGTGGGATGAGTGGCGATTTCATTTTACTGTCATGATTCTGCTCCAATTTAGGTGCTTGTCTGGATTAAATCACCCAATTTTGAGTTTTATGGTCATGGCAAGACATAAAGAGCTGAAGAAAATGGTTGACAACTATGATTGACTGCCATGCTGTGTATCCTTGGAAACGTGATATTTAGTGCTGGGAGTAGGACTGTGGATGGAGAGAGGCGGGGGTGTGGGGGACCCCAAATCAAAGTAAATGGAGTAGAACATGGATGACCATTTCAACCTCTTGGCTTCACCTGCCTCTTGAAAATGTATCTCATTTTAGAGGGTGACTGACTTCATTGTGTTATTGTGATATTGAGATAGAGAGAGATATATATATAGAGAGAGAGATTTATTTTTAACATTTTGTTTTACTCTTAATTAGATTCTAGACTAACATTTTTTTTCAGTCATTTAAATGTCTTCTTGAGACATGTATTTTTTAAAAATAAATTGGTTAGTTTTACCTACAAAAATGTTTGAAATTCAAGTGATGCCTAGTACATCATTTTCATTCACCGGTCATTTCGCATTTCATCAGATTTTTCTCCATATGCCTATTTTGTGTGTAGTATGGCCTATATTTTTGTTGTCTCTGTGAATCATATGCGTTAAAGACGCTTTCACACTTCTTTGCAAGCCATAGGGGAACTGATGACGACAGACTCCCCTGACTACTGAGTCATAATCATTTTTCAAAACCTCTGACAGCTTTAAGGCATAAAGGTTATGTTTCATGACCAACAGGTCCATGGGAAGTTATATAGTGTAGATTTTGAGGGAGCTGAATAGATCATGTTTTTTTGCCTGTGTCGATCCGTTTCCTTGTGAAAATAGTTGATTAGCCAATTATCCATGTTGGTAAAGTACAGCAAAATAGGCTCTTTGAGGGTGTTGTTCAAAATCATCATGTTTTCTTGTGTTAGAACTAGAGCCTGACAGATATATTGGAGCACCGATATTATCGGCTAATCTTGGCCTTTTACAGAAATATCTGTATCGGCACATTCCTCCGATAATGCACCAATGTGTGTCAGACTGACCTTCAGAAATCATAGAAAACGTGTAATTCGTTTTTTTACAGAGCAAATTATAGACATACACTCACCGGCCACTTTATTAGGTACACCTTGCTAGTACTGGGTTGGACCCCCTTTTGCCTTCAGAACTGCTTTAATTCTTTGTGGCATAGATTCAACAAGGTGCTGGAAACATTCCTCAGAGATTTTGGTCCATATTGACATGATAGCATCACGCAATTGCTGCAGATTTGTCGGCTGCACATCCATGATGCGAATCTCCCATTCCACCACATCCCAAAGGTGCTCTATTGGATTGAGATCTGGTGACTGTGGAGGCCATTGGAGTACAGTGAACTCATTGTCGTGTTTGAGATGATGTGAGCTTTGTGACATGGGCGTTATCCTGCTGGAAGTAGCCATCAGAAGATGGGTACACTGTGGTCATAAAGGGATGGACATGGTCAGCAACAATACTCAGGTAGGCTGTGGCATTTAAACGATGCTCAATTGGTACTAAGGGGCCCAAAGTGTGCTAAGAAAATATCCCCCACACCATTACACCACCACCACCAACCTTTGAGTTACTGTTGCCTTTCTATAATCTCGAACCAGTCTGGCCATTCTCCTCTGACCTCTGGCATCAACAAGGCATTTTCACCCAGAGAACTGCCGCTCACTGGATATTTTCTCTTTTTTGGACCATTTTCTGTAAACCCTAGAGATGGTTGTGCGTGAAAATCCCAGTAGATCAGCAGTATCTGAAATACTCAGATCAGCCAGTATGGCACCAGCAACCATGCCACGTTCAAAGTCACTCAAATCACCTTTCTTCCCCATTCTGATGCTCAGTTTGAACTTCAGCAGATCGTCTTGACCATGTCTATATGCCTAAATGCATTGAGTTGCTGCCATGTGATTGGCTGATTTAGATATTTGCGTTAACAAGCAGTTGAACAGGTGTACCTAATGAAGTGGCCGGTGAGTGTATATGGATTGAATAAACCTGTTTATTGGCGGTTGCTTTTACCAGAGTGCCTTTATGAAGTGGCTGAATTGAGCAAAGTAACATTCTTTGGATTGTAGTCAATTAGCACAATGTAAAATTCTCATTTGGCATAGTACAAATAACATAAATAAATAAAATAAAATAACTGTGCACATGAAATGAATAAATGTTGCTCTATTTATCAGTGGATTTATCATTTCAGGCCATTATTGAGATTATTATTTTTGCCTAATCAGCATTGAAAGAATCTTTTTGCCATTGTTTACTTTGCTAAAAAAAAAGATATCGTTTCAGTGAATGTTGCCCCCCATGAATTGGTATCGGACCCAGACATCCAGTATTGGTCGGGCTCTAGTTAGCAGTCTGGTAGACGCACCTTTTGTTCATCCACATGTCTTCTCTTTTACTTTTTGTGGTCACTGTATATCGTTCAAGAAAAGGTTGTGCACACACAAAGCCAAAAAGAGACACAACTGTGGTGTGCAGCCATCAGAGTTTCTCCCACAGCTGCAGTGATTTTTAGTGAGTCCAGGGAACCTGCTCCTCAACACATTAAAATTAATGATGCAACAGTCAAGTCACAGCAGCGCTTCATTATCCCCCGCAGTTAGGGCTAGCATTCAGGTGTTGCAGTGGAGATGGCGCTGCGTAAGTGGCATTGCCGTCCTGCTCCAAACAAGTATGGGGCTGTTTTTAGCAGTTGGGTTCAATGGCACATGCTCGTTCAGCACCCCATTTGCTGCCATAATGACAATAATCTGGTTTTGAGATGGCATCTCTTAAGATGTGTGTAATGTTTCATGGAGGATATGTTACTTTTATCAGAGGGTGTTTCAGCATTACAGGGGGTGAAATGGCCGAGTTGGCAGAGAGTCCCCTCAATGGATCAAAAATACAAACACAGTTTATCAGTGCTGGGTGGAATATGAGTTTGGTACAGAAGGTCCCTTCTCAGGCTCATTATATATTCCTGCTATAGGGCCTCTATAGCAGGAACCAGATTAAATAAACCCCATCCGCAAACACACACACACCCCTGCCCCGTTCCCTTCAAGTAGTTGTTTAATGATTGGATCAGTATGTTGCCTTTGGGCCCCTCCGGAGCTTCTTTAACTGTACCATGAAGCCGTTTAACTTCCCTGTCCTCTTTGCGTTCCCTGGTCATTCGTTTGTGGCTTGTGTGCGCATACCATTTTAGTCGAGTCACTGGAGTAACCCAGTCGATATCCCCGGGCAAATTGTGTCTCAGAAGTTGCGTTGCATTCCTCTCCTCTTTTACTGTGGGTTTGCTAATGTGACCTCGCTAGCTCTTGTGATATTGATAGTGATCTGTGACACTGAACAGTTAGCAGAATCTAGGTTTAGATACAATACTGTTAATGTGTATGCTTCTGTCTGTGGTTACATTTGTAGTCTAGATGTTTGGAGAAATAGGATCTTAAACAGAAACCTTCATCACTTTGCATGGCCTTATCAGCATTTATAACATCATTGACAATTGCTACATTCAGTAGACTTATGTGATGTGTTTCTAACTTTGTAAAGGTAAATTGTGAAAAACGAAAATGAAAAAGTTTCAGTACCAGCTTCATGAAATACATTTGTAAATTCAATTTTTTTTAAATCTGAGTGGCAAGGTTTGATGGCGGTTTGATTGAAAACTTGTGATTTGAGTGACAGGCTTTTACCCCAGTGTGAAACTGCAGGAAATACATTGCTTTCAATTGTAGTTTGGCACTCGTGCCTGGGTCTCAAGTGTAATTGAGGCAGTTTGAGTCTTTGGCAATGAAGCCTGCTTGTAAAGAGGCTGTACTGTATACCTTTTTACCTTTTAGAATCTGAAAGTTCCATTGTTAAAGGCACTATCCGAAATTGCAAACTGGGTGGGCCACCAGGATAATTAATACGAAAAACATTGTTGTGCTTTAATAAGTAACCAGGGAGTTAAGTTACATAGAAGCCCTTAAAATTGTAGGTTTATGGCAAAATACAGGGGAAGTAGTTGCATGAGGTTATCTGTGCAATATGCATCTTTCTCTCTGCCCAGATCAGTCAGAGAGGAGGCATGAAAAACAACAAATGGTGCAAATCATCAACTGTGATAGAAATATACAATAGACACTCTCATTAAGGTAATAATGTATTCTTTATCAACGTATATACAACATTAAAAAGGGAAATTGTTAACTCACAAAACACAAGAAACACAAATCAGCCTTTGAAACTCCATTCATTTTAAATGAATTTTTTGTCTGAAAATAAAAAGAAAACAGCCAACACTTTCAGTAGCAAAAAACTGATTTTGAACAAATTAAATACAAGTAGGCCAATTTCATGTGCAGACACACAGACACCCAATCTGCTCCAAGTTTGCCTCAGAGATAGCTTCTGCAAAATGAAAACGTTCTTTATTTTCCTCAGAACGTCCTTTTAAGTATCCTAAGAATCTGTCTTGGGGACACGACACCATATGTGTCATTGCGCTATTTAATAATGAAGATAAATCCTTTGTTTTCCTGGTGTTTTTTCCTGCTTTTGGGTGTTTTTTGATTGAGCAGGACAACTTGTGTGTGGGGGGGGGGGGCATAATGATGAGGTGGTTGGTGGACTGGAGCCTTGTTTCTACTGTTTTCTGAAATCCACACTATCACAAAACACTAGTTGTTCCTTTCACTGGACAAAGCCTGACCTCCCCCCACCCCACTAGTTCCCTGTACCCTCCCCCCCCCCCCCCCCCACTGTATTGCAGAGATACGAGCAACCCCATGGCCCCTCCACCTCCTTGTCCTTCCCAGCCCCTGGCCAGAAATCAAAGAGCTGCAGGAATTTGCCAGTAATTGTTTTACGACTCAGCAGAAATCATACCTACTTGTATAGGTGGAGCACAAAGGGCCCGGGCCGTGAAACTGCAGGCTGCCTCCACTGCTGCTGCTGGCATGAAAGGAGTGGAAAGGGGGGAGGAGGTGCGGATAGAGGAGGGGAGAGTGGGCAGCAGCCGCCGAAAAACAGGAACTGAGCTGTAAATGCTCACTCTCCCCTGATTTTGTCAATGAAAGGAGGGAGGAGGAAGTAGTTTATTGACGCATGGTTTATAAGGGCTGTCTGTTGGCAGGTCTTTCACTCCCTCCTTCCCACTCACTGAATACATTTGTCTTTTTTTTTTTTTTTTCTTTCTTTAACAGCACCTCTAGAAACTAAAGCTGGAACATTTTAGTCCGTAATTGCACCAATGGCCTCATTTGAATAATGTGCCAATTGGCAAGGTGAATGGCTAGGTTTGGGCTCAGTATGAGCTTTTTCATGTGCTTGATTTTTGCTTGCACCAGTCATACACTCTGACTTGGCTATTTGTTATTCCAGGAAACTGTCTCAATGACGGACCCAAAAACTGGGGAAAATTCTTGAATGTACTAATCAATTTCGAAACTGAGGTAATAACAATTAAATGGCCATGAGAAAGGTAAATGGCCCATTGAGATTTTTTGCTATCATTTTGTTTTGTGCCGGGTATTCTGATCCCAATGATTTTATAATTGCTGTCACAAAAAGAAGATGGAAGCCCTGTCATGCAGTGCAACTTGGAGCTGGTTGTGGCCAGGAACAAACCTGTATCCAAAATACAAGGGTAAAATAACTAATACTTGGAAGGACAGCGACCGGCGTTGGATGTAAATCTTAGTTTTTAAATGTTATAATGCAGGTTTACAAATGGCGTGAACAACAACTTTGCACCTTGCTTCGTCAGGTTTGCTCTCCAGTGGTGAGGAATAGCAAGGATGTGGGACTTAAATTTGACTCTCAGCTCCATTGTCTCAACAAAAGGGAGTCCTACAGTGGCCATTGTCAGTTTGGAAAGCAGTAAGAAGCTTAACTCGAACCTTAACATTACTGGGAACTCAACTCCAGTCATATTGTCATAAATCCCACAAACCGCAGGCTCAATAATAATGTTGTTTAACAGTTTGTGGGTTTTTTGGCCAAGAAATAGTTTTTCTCCTGATTTTATATTTTTTGTTGTATACAGTAGGTGCCTTAGAAGTGAATCATGAGCGATTAGTCAAATGGGGCAAACGTGAAACTGCAAAGCTCCCAGTATAGTGATGCAGGTGGAAATCCAAACTTTTTCTGCAATGTTATATTCCATTTTGTTAGACTCAAACAATGGGGAGTCCCACAAAATGGAATATAACATTGCGGAAGAAGTTCATTTCGTTAAAAAACAACAACTGAATTTTACCCTAGAAGACATGAAAAATAGTCAAGATGTAAATAGTCAAGGTGAAAAATAGTCAACTTTTTGGGGGGATTTTTGAAAATACATAAGTGCACTCATGCAATAAAAAAACAACTGTTCTTTCAGTCTACACTTATATTTTACACTTGTTCACCTGTATTCTTTCATTTTAGAATAAATGTAAAAGTATAGTAGTCATACATTTTTTTGCAGACTAGATAATAAAACCGTGGTTACCGGGTACTTTTGCATTCTGTCAAAATCTCATACAGCTGCATAAAAATGAAAAAGATTAATCTATAATTCAGGCACAGAGAAGCTTGTCCTCCCTTAAGATGTTTAGTTTGTTCAGTGCACTGTAGGCCAATTCATCCTCCCCACCTTGCACCATAGGGAGTTGAACACAGATAGGGAGTATTCCTCAGGTTTGGAGGAGGTACAGGGTAATCCAAAAGGGGTTGTCCCCCAGAGAGCAAGCCTGCATGGAGGTAACAAGCGGGTGATGCAACAGGGGCTTTGTTTTATTCCACTCTGTCTGGGTGGGCGAGGCCGGGGGCCATGGCAACTGCCTGCTTGTCCTGATTGATGGCTTTGTTGTCTCTTCCTCTCTTACCTTGATGTCAAAGCATTTAACTGTTCTTGCTGCCTCTCAAGGTCACCTGCTGTAGCATTACCCCAAATCAATAAGCAATAATATAAATGCTATAAAATCTGTTTTATTTTTGCCTTATTTCCTTTTTTTTTTTTTATTTTTTTTTTTACTCCATCTGGCACCCAGACAGCAGTTAGTTTTCCTCAGTGCATGTCCACAAGCTGAATCTAGTGGCCTATTCAATTAACACAAGAAATCAAGGTAGTATTCTGTCATGTGCTTTTTGTGCTTTATGATGAATAATGTTTTGAAAAGCTGTTTTTACCTACATAAGACTAGCATCTACATTGCTAAAGTAAAAACTCCACACATAAAGCCAGCTCTGCTGTTGGTGCACAATGCACATATACACACAAATGGGGGACTTTTTTGTTGTTGCAAGATTATTGGGTTGTTGCAGGGTATAATAGCATCACAAATGTGTACTCTTCATAAAATATAATTTCTATGTAGTGAATGAAGTTGTTCTCTTATCATTTTAATGCAATTTTCCATATTGCCTAATGCCATTTTTATGTCTGAATTCCGGGGATTATAGGGCTCTACAGTAATTTACCTTACACTTGTGTTATTTGCTTAAGTAAAGGAAAGTGTGGAGCTGTCTTTTTTAATCTTAGAAGCTATGATAAAAAATGTTTTAAATAGTTTTTACCTAGATCGGTCATATGCGATGACCAAGATAAACAACTATCCACTCAGTACCTTGTCTCAGCCATCTCCCTAATTCGTTCTTCTGTTACCCAGGTTGCGTTTGCCTCTTACTTGTAGTGCACCTCAACATGACCTTGGTTTTCTTTTATATTTAAAGTTATTATATAGAACGTCCGACCTATGGGGGAGCTCTTGAGCTAGGAATGTTTCCTAAGTAGACAGAGATATCGTCAAGAAATGACCTGATTGAGCATACAGGGGGCAAACCTCTCCACACCCCTAAAATAATTTTTTTTTATTTTTTTTATTTTTTTTATTTTTTTTTTTACAAAGGACTGTGTGGTCTAATGAAGACATTGATTAACATTATATAATCAACCATGCAGTCAACATTTAAGCCAAACATGTTATGTAAAGTTCTGTATTGTATGTTTAATACCAGTTTGTTCTGGCTGACCCACTTACCCACTTCATTATTAGTTGCAACATTAATTGTATTTGGAATGGACTGTCATTTAAAACTATCAATGGGAATTTTTCATATAAATATTTATTTGGGCTCTGCAGTGTTAATTTTGGCTCTCTTTTTTAGATTTAGTCTTAGTCATTTTGACTAAAATATCTGTTGTGTTAAATTGACATTTAGGTTGGTGTTGTTCATACTGTGTAATCCAACTGAGGTATCTCTCTCTCTCTCTCTCTCTCTCTTTGAGTTTGTTTGTCTGTCTGCAAGCTGCTGCCATGACAACCTCTTGCTTCAGGGACAGTAAACCTCTTGAGTCTAAAAACCCCCCAAAACATCTCCCTTTCTGTGGTGTCTCCCATGTGGTAGGTTGTGGTGTCATACCTATGTGTTTTGAGTCTAACTAATCCATTTGGCTTGGTATGCTTCGATAAGCAATCTGGTTTCTCCACCCTCCCTGTGTAGGATGTTTCTCCACCCTCCCTGTGTAGGATGTTTGTTTGTCTGAGGACTGTGCTATTTCATCGTTTCCACTCAGCAGTGGATGACAGGAGCAAATTGACTAAATTGTCTACGAGAGTTAAAAATTGGCAGCAAACTGTTGTCGCAGACCTTTGATTAGCATGAGTGCTCAGGTCATGACTGATTCCCGGCTGCTGACTGCGTAACAAATAAATTAATAATATGCCATGAAAGTCCGTATGTCACAAATTGCAGTGTAAAAACAAAACTGGAGACACTTGGTAATTTTTGTAGAGAGGTGGCAGCAAAAGAGGAGTCCGAGCCGTGTGGGGGTGTGTCAAAAACAATGATGGACCGTATTGTACCTTTAAGTACCAAGGACGTTATGGAGTGAGCACAGTGACAGAAGATATGACATTTTTTAATTAGTTTTATTTGGTGGTAGAATAATAGGAACAGGGATGGATGGTGAATACAGAATCATGTTTATAAAGTTAAATACTGAGTCCAGTTTAGCTTCGACCCAGACTAACCTGAGCTCCTCTGTCTTTCTAATCTCACCTTTGTTTGGAAAGCAGAAGGTCTCTACAGAGACAGTGGCATAAGCTAGCATAAGCTAGTGGCATAAGCTTGATGGTAAAAGTTGCTGTGACTGCTTTGTCACCATTCTCAGACAGCCGTTTGATCCTGTGACCTTGTCATGAGGCTTCGACCCTGTTAATCGCTGCTTGCATCCTCATCAGGTTAACATGCCAGGTTGGAGCAGATTGGAAGGATCAGAGAGTGCACATTTTGAGGGCATACTGTACGTTAGAGGGGGAGGAGGTGATTCAGACAGTTTGATAGATCATAGGCATAATTGGTGGTGGGGATGGGGGACACGTTCCCCCCAATATTCAAAAACGTCCCCCCTAATAATTGCATACATACAAAAAATCTGGGGGAAACAAACGTACACGAACAGAAAACAAACAAACAAAAAAAATCTCAGGGCAGGGTCCCCAAAAGACAATAAATAACTGAGGAAAAGCTCACCTGTGGGGAAGAAAGATAGGAAGAGGGGGATCGGGAAAAGAGCAGGCAGTCATGAATACAGTGGCTTCGGAAAGTATTCAGACCCCTTCACTTTTTCCACATTTTGTTGTGTTATAGACTCAATTTAAAATTGATAAATTTCCATCAATCCCCACACACACACACCCATAATGACAAAGCCAAAACACGTTTTTAGAAATTTCAGCAAATATATTAAAATTGAAATACAGAAATACCTAATTTACATAATTATTCAGACCCTTTGCTATGACACTCTTCAAATTAGCTGAAATGCAAAAATATTGTCAACAAGTCATGCAATAAGTTGAATTGAGTCCATCTTAATGCAAGGATAATATTGAATGTGCTTTTTGCAATTAATATCTTTGTTTTTATAGGGTCTCTGATTTGCATAGGAATCTCTCTTGTTTCAAGTTAATTACCCTTGGTTTCTACAAAACAACATTGTCTTTTAGCTTTGAGATAATAGATAAAGACAAACATGTCAACACTAGCTAGAAAGCGATTTCGCTAGCTACTCTTCAAGCCATGACCAGACGTAGCTATAGCAACGTGACATCTTTATCAGTGTTGTTGTAGCAAATGTTGAGTCAAATGTATCAATTAGCTGATGTTTAATAAAAATAGTTTTGAACTTGGCTAGCAACATGAGTTTCTAGGGGAAACTAACTTATGGGTTGCTCTCGCATGGCGGTGATCTGCACATCAGATTTGCCAGGACAAGGGATTCAAGCTGCAAAGTTGTGAACAGAACTCATGGGGAAATACAGTGCCCTGTGTAATTATTGGGACAGTGATGCATTTGTTGTTCTTTTGGCTCTATACTCCATAAGTTTGCATTTGAAATAAAACAATTACTATGTATTACTAAAGTATAGATTTTTAGCTTTTATTTTAGGGTATTTTCGAAATGACAACACTTTTTATACATAGTCCCTCTATTTCATGGCAACCAAAGGTATTTGGACGATTGGCTTGACAGGTGTTTCTACTTAATAGGTGTGTTCAGTCACATAATTTGTGCAGGCATAAGAGAGCTCTCAATGTCTAGTCTTGATTCTAGGCTTTGCGTTTGCCTTTTGGAGTCTGCTATTGGCGTGAGAGTCAGTGTACAGAAACATCTTGTCCCTTTCTAAATTGTTGGAGAGACACATTTTTAGAGACACGCATTAGCATTATGATTGTTAGCAAAAGAGAGTCAGCGCAGTACATAATTAACTCTAAAAACCAGTAAATGACTAAATTTACTTGCAAGCTTAGTAAACCTTGGTCCAAATCAAAACATATTAACAGTTCGTTAGCTACAACTCAGATTTACGTTGGCTAGCAATCATAAAATAAAAAGATACAAAATTACTGTCTACAGTTATGTTTACATTCTGCAGTTTGTGGCATACTGATTTTCATAGCCCATATAACCACTAATGGAAAGAACACTGAAATCATGTGAAGAAGCTAGAGTCATCTGTGATTGGTTGTATGTAAAACATTTTTATCTAAAAACAATGATATCAAACTGTCCACAAATGGACAGTATAAAACATAATAAAAAATTATGCGTTCAGAACAAAACTAAAAATGCAATTAAATTTCACTTTGTCATTTAGTTACTTTGGATATAATCAAAGTGTCAAAATGCTGATTTTGATTGTACAGGTCCTTTTTAATATGATTACCGTTCCAGCCCTGCTTCATACTTTCATAGAATATTATTTGAAAGGAATCCTGAGCAAGGGTGGCATTTGATTTATAAAATGGTGAACTGCGTTCAAGAGTACATCTGATACTCTGGTCTAACATTAGCGAAGGTGTCATTCATGGTAAGAAATGTTGACGGTATGATAGCCAAGGTTACCATGAATATTCAGTTGGAACGTCATCATGGTTTTATGAGGAATACATGTCGGCCATATAGCAACCACATGAATAAGGTTGAGTGAAAATGCTTACATTAGTATTTTCCTGTAATCAGTCTGGGACTGAGGCCTGCTCATGGGCTTCTCAAGCAGTCGACAGTGGAGAAGAAAGCAGAAGCTGTAGTTAGGGGGAGCACTGGGCTGTTGTAATAAAGAAGTCCGTCCCTGGGACCAATTATCGGCAAACCAATTTCATTTCCCAAATGGTTTGTTATTTCAGGTAGGCTGCAGCTTTGCCAAAAATTGTTTGCAATGCTCTGTGGTCATCGCCTTCCACTATTCATAACTTAATAGCACCTCTGTTTGCCCTTGTTTAACAAGGGAATATCCTGGATGACACCTTTTTGTGGTGCTGGCTGTTTTTTTGAGAGTTGTGTCTGAGTGCCTCCTTTGTCTGAGTTCCTCTCTAACTTGATTTGCCCAAAAAGGAGCAAATTACCTTTCTTGGAGCCCCTGGCTCCTGTGTGGAGCACTGTGACCCCAGTGGCATGAGGTGTGTGTGTGAGGGGGTGGATGTACAGCTGAATAGAGGCTTTACCCCTACCGAGCACCTAATCACTTCCCTCCTAGGCTTAGCAGCTCACAACCACTAAATCGCCTTGCTGCCGTACCGCAGAAATTTGTTCAAGGGAGTACAGTGTGAGCTCATCATTACCAAATTTTGGTTTGAGACTATTTGTATTCTTTTGGCAAAACAAATGTTGTACCTACAGTTGGTCCCACATGTGGTAAAGCTTTTGTTAACACTTATTTCAGATTTCTGGTTTTATTGGAATAAATGCAGAAACGTCAACAGACATGATCCCATCCTGGTTTGTTGTCGCGTTCTCATAGCATGTCATAAAGTGACACGTGGAAAAAATTAAGGCCGAAAAGAAAATGACATACAGCTGCAACATAGCTTCCCCACCGACGTATTGATTTCTCCTGGCAGGTACAGCCACTGGGCCTCATTTGTCAATCGTGCGTAGGCATGGATTTGCTCTTAAGTCGTGCGTAATAACAAATTCAGGAACTTTTCAGCATTCATCAGTGTGCTTGCAAAGCTGTTCTTCAGGTTTATTCAATAAGGAGTCTAAGCCTGTACAGCATAGAACCCTATTGTTATTGTTAGGGTTTTTATTCTTATTATTGTTAAGATGCCGTCGCTCAATTTCCCATGAGATGCTTCATGCTAGAGACTTGAAATGTGGCGACCACTACCCCCAATGACCTAAGGGGGGAGCTATAACAAGTGTTTGAAAGGCCATATCACCCAAACCTCGAGTCACCACATTTGGTTAATAGGGTCCCTCTTATCATGATGAACAAAAAGGCCTCTAGGACCATTTACATTTCTTTTTTAAACACTAAGGCTATACAGTTTGGTGCTCTATCTGCACAATGGACAATTCACACCGGGCCACTTAAAAACGGGCAACGGGCCGCAGTTTGGCCATGCCTGCCCTAAAGCCACATGCCAATCAACCAAAAGGGAGCGCCATAAGTGCCAATCACACAAAAGTGGATAAATCAAAGATGGTCTACCCTATTGCTATAAACCTGCTAGACATCTCCAGACATCTCTCTCCCTTGACCATTCTCAGACAGCCGTGACCTTACCATGAGGCTTAGACCCTGTTAATTGCTCCTTGCATTTTATTGTTCAAGCCATATTGTATTTGAAATAATGTAATGTGTAATAATAGTATTCCTACACTCAGGGCACTCGGGTCAGTTGCATGAATATGGTTATACATTTAGTTGGGAGTTAAATGACTGCAACCGTAAACATTCTCCGTTCCTCAAAGGGATGCATCTACCAGTGTCCTCTTATACTTCTGAAGAGACAAATGAACTTTCTTCTGGATCAGATGTAGGTCATTTAGCATAATATAAAATAACAGCAGACTTGTGCTATTCCTCATCTGGGATGAACCTCCCAGTGTCCCCCTGCACCTTATGACGGTGCAGACGTATGACTTGGTTTGGATCACACAGAGGTCATTCTAGCATTATATGACCTAACTATTAATTATTACCCATGTAGCACAGCCCCATGCAATCTGCCCTTTTCACTGCATCACAGGGCAGGGAGTTTTACCCTTTAGACCTGGCACTCTACCCTAGAACCGGTTCTACTCTAAACTCATCAGCACCCAAACAGTGTACACTAAGGCAAGATACTACCCAACAGTATCTTGGTACATGGGGAATATTCTACCTGATGAATTATGTGATTTACAGTGAAATGATCACTGTATCCTGTACATGTTTCAGGTTTGACCAAGGGACATCATGAAACCACCTCATGGTTCTGTGCTTAGACTCCAGTTCACAGAGCATGTCCACATCTCATCATGAGTGATTGTCGTGATCTGAATGGTCATTCTACAGTTACACTACGCCATCAATACCCGGCCACCTACCTGCTTATGTGAGCAGGCTGCACTTCAACACAGAACTTCTGTCTCATGCATTTCATGCTGCCTGTATTTCAGGCTGTTAATTGCTGTATGCCATCGCAGGCACTTCCAGATTATACACTGACGGTACTCAAAAACTAGAGTTTTTGGGCTTCGAAAACCTCAGAGGTTGAGGCCGCTGAGGCGGCAACACTAATGCGGAATAAGTGAGTATGCATCTTTCAGGAGACAGCCCACAATGTTGACACAGGAACCGACACAGGAGACGTGCTGCGAACCAGCATCTGGTCATAGGTTTGCCCTCCTCAGCGACGTACAGTGGTTCGGTAGGCATCACCCTTGCTGGACATTGCAATAGCAGAACACGGAAGAGGGAAGAATGCAGTATTCATTTGAGAGATGACAATGGGAATTCCTCTGTTACCTCTCAGACTCGAGTGAGCGATCATAGGAGAAGGATCGAAGAAACCACTAGTAGTGTATGCACCACACTTTAAAACCCCTAGAAACCGTGAAAAAAATCATTCCAGTAAAACATCTCTATAGCGACTGAGGACCCAGCTTTTGCAATGGCTTGCCTTATCATGGACATGTTTCTGTTATGTCCCAGGCTGCCAAATAGGAATTGAATGTTCACATTTGAAGTTTATGGGATAGGCATACAATCGCAATCGTTGCATTAGTTCTAAAAAAAAACGGCCCAAGCGTGTCTTACCACATCTAGCAACCGAGGTCAGTGTGTGGACAAGGTCAGGTTTAGCATGCCTCAGTGGCACAAATGCAGCGCGCACAATTGCCACATTGTCACACGCAATATATTTGGCTCCATCTCTATGTAAACTTGTTCCACTACCTTACGTTTAGTACTACTATACTTCCCTTTGTAGTTGAAATATGTTGTTGAGATAAAAATACATTTACAAGTGCTCCGGACCACTCGTACACACATTTCCTTGATGTAGCAAGTCACATTGTCACGTTAACACAAACATCTGTTGATGGGGCATCCTCGGCAGAATGTACAGTACACGATGATGGGCCAATATATTAATTCATTGCAATTTCAACAACTTTGATTTATAAATAACATTTGAAGTGCAATTAGAGATGAGGTGTTCAATGGGGGTAAGAACAAAATCTAATCGAAGATTATTTCATGAGTGGAATGTTTTGGTTGAGCTGCGAGAGGTCTTTTTAGGAGCTTTTATTTTTCATAATTTTTTTTCTTTAAATTAAGACATCCAGCTATGCCTCATTACAAACCATTCTCTGGGGAAAGGGCAAATGCATTGTGACTGACATTGTTCTATTATGGGCATCTCAGCTTGATCCGGGGGGGGGGGGGAGGGGAGAGAAGAGGAATGGCCTGCTCAATAAAAGGCTTGGCCTCTGTTTCTCTACCAAACCCGCTGTAAGCTTTGGCAAAGTTCCTGTAACAGGTCAATTAATGTATTGTGTACCTTGCTACTCTTCCAGTCGCTCCTTCACATGTACAGTGACCTTTTCAACTTAAACTAGGGAACCATAGCCGAGATGGAACTCCCTGGCGCAGTCCTTTGATTTCTCTGAGTCATAAACTGTATTAGATAGTAACAGCCAATAATATTGCCCTCTGTGTGGATCTTTTAGCATCAAATCGGTTAATTTTAGGTTCACTTTGTTGCTAGAGCAGTTGATTATAGACGTACTACTGCCTCCCCTTTTGTTGATCTGTTACACAGATGTTTTGTTACCTTTATGATATTTATCTTCACTTTTGGAGGCCAAATATTAAAACAAATGTTTTTGTGTGGTGCTGCTCATCTTATTGTCACCCCTTATTCACCAGATTCCACATAAATACACTACAGTGAATGGAACCTTTGAGCTGCACATCATTTAACCTGACCCAGTCTCACCGTTAATCACAACCCACAACATTTGTGCAGAATTATTGGGTTTTTGATGGCACGACCGCAGTGGCCCCTAGCCAAGGGGTTGGTCATTTTAATCCCCTAAAGGGGGTGGGGTTCTTCCCTGCTGTAATATGAGAATTGAGTTCCTGTGGCTGCAGTTGGCTCTGAAAATATGACGGCTGTTTAACAATTCTAACAATATTTAAAATGTTTCTAAACAGTTTTCAATAAGAAATATTAGGGATGTATATGTAAATAGGCAAAATAATTTGTAATACTAATCACATACATGCATACATTCTAACACTTTAACTAAAACAATTCCTAAACAAGTTTCACAAGCTGTTGATATATATTTAAACTGCTTCAGCTGTTGCAGTAGGCCAAAAAGAATAATAAAATAATACAAATGATAAATAATTAATAAAATAATGATAAATAATACAGAAAGATAGCTATCAGCTAAATGCAGCTTTGAAATTAATCACTATGGTAACAGAGCACAGAATTTCACTGCCTGCTCAGTCACTGTTTGGATGATGTTCCCCTTTCCTTCTCTTCCTACTCTTCCCCATTTTTCAGATGTGGACAGGCTTATATTTTAGGTTTTGATGGGGGTAATAATGTCGCATTAAGCTCATGAGGCATCGATACAAAATATTATTGAAGAATCACTGTCTGTGTGTGTGTGTCTCCAAAACAGCTTCACAAATTACAGATTGTAACTTTATTTGCACATGTAGATGTCTTAAGATTGATGAAAGCAAAAGAAAAAGATGGAAGAGTGCTAGTAGTGTTTCATCTTTAATTTCCCTTAAGGTGCTCAACAATCTGTTACACACACACACAGACTCTTCAGATGCTGCACAGACTAATTGGCACTCCTGCTGTATTATATAGTCCTCTGGGACAGACCAACAAACAGGTGTCTCCACAGGGTCACCTGACCTTAAGTACAGGTTGTGCCTGATTGGAACAAAAGACACTTCCTACTGGGCTCCCAATCTTTGAGGTTTCTTCACATCTAATTTAAGACATAATTTCTGGTATTATATGTCGGATTAGTTGTGGAAATCATGTCCTTGTCTAAAGAGAGCCTATTAGAGCTACTGTATGTTTCATTGTTTTTTTTGTAATGGCTGTGTTTTGTTTTTTTGGCAGCAAGAGGACCTCATGTCTTATACACTTAAAGGTGCATTAAGTTTAATTTTCTTCATCCTCAAATGTTCTCAAATATATGCAATATATTCCCATTATTTTCTTATTTCGTTTAATGGTTATTTTTGTATTATTACTGACATATAATGCTATATATTATGCTCTATTTACATATTCTCTATTGCTTTGTGAAGCACGATGTGACATCATTTATAAACATGGATGACTAGAATAACAACAAACAAAGAATGACTCAACAGAAACAATGATTTTCTCCATTTATTTTATTTTGTAAAATGGTAATTTAAAGAACTACAGTATCACATGCTTTCAGGCATGGGGGTGTCAATTTCAGTTCTGGCTGTTTGTAAGATGTGTGTGTGGTGGTGGGCGTTCTGAATCTTTTCAGTGACCCGGATCATTCAGCTCTGTTCACCTAAACGAGCCTTTCGTTCGGCTCCCAAACGGCTCCTCGTTAAATACTGTACATATTGCCAAAAATCTACCCGTGAATAGATTTTACCCAACCCTACTTGAATAGCCAATTGCTACAATGGCAACTGGACACCACAGGCCATTTATTGATTCAGGAATTAAATGAAAGAAGAATATGATGATTCCCAGTTTATTATTTAACCTGCAGATATTGAAAGTGGTCTACTTTGGAATAAAGGAACAATAAGGCATTTGGCTACTGTCAAAACTGTTGGCTCATTAGCTATAAAGCTCTCCTCCCATCACGCAGCTTCTCTTTCCAATATGTTAGCTGTCTAGTTGTGTCTATTCTGTAACTAGTGATGCCAGTCCAATAGCAGATGTGCATAAAGATGCCATTCTAGCAGTTTGATGCCTTTTGGCGCTACGACTGCAGCCATCATTCAGCTCCACATTTCCCACAGTGCGTTGTTTGATCATTTGAACAGTAGCTACGTGCAGCATTAGTTGCTCCCCGTTTCTTCATTTTATTTCAGTGTAGGAAGGCTACAGTATGAGAACATTGCCGTAGTGTAGCCTCTCAACGAGGTTGCTTGCCCAAGCTCCACTTTCCCACACCAGATTTCCTTAGATTGTGTTTGCATCCCAATATGACAACACAGCTAGATAAGAGAGAAGTAGCATATTGAAGTGGGCTGTTCTAAGATGATACGGGGTGACTACCAGCAGAGATGGCAAGCTGAATTGTCTACGATTCTATGCAGCCCTTTTTGTCACGTTGCGTTGACCTGCCCGCTTGCACTTTCAGAAACTGAGTGAAACATCTGAAGTCATTCCACTTCCCGTGGTAAAGTCATATCACTGAGTCTACCTTTAAACAACAGGTCGTTATTACATGTTTTGATATTACTACACAGCTCACTGATGATCACCCTTAAAGGGATAGTTTGACATTTTGGCAATTCATTTTTTCTACTTACCTGGGGTCAGATGAACTCAATAAATACCATTTTATGTTTCTGTGTGCAGTGCAAAGGTAGTTATGGAGCTCTTGCTAAATGCCTTAGAGCAATTAATGGAAGTCTACAGGAACAACTAGCTAGCTCCTCTTAACTACTCATAAGCAGGGCCAACATGTCTAACTCTTTAAACCTTATTTAGATGGTTCTTTACCTTGAAAAAGTAGTGTATGGCCCAGGAGAAACTGTAATCCATGGTTCAGAGTTGTTTTTACATAGATATTACTCACTTCAGCTTTAACTTTAGCCACTGCTAAAGAAAGCAAACAATGGGAATGAATAGGATACACATTTGAGACCAAATCAACTCATTTTGAGGTGATTTGGCCCAATCATTCCCATAGTTGTTTTGGTAGTGGTGGCTTAAGTTTGCTGACGTTAGTAGTGGCTATTTAAACAACTCTGAACCATGCATTATAGTTTCTCCTGGTCCATAGACTACATTCAAACCATCTGACTGTAAGTGGTAAAATAGTGAACTATCCCTTTAATGTTAATGCATGCATATGACATTACTATGGACCATGATGAACTGGTTATGCAACATGATTCATAACAGATGTCATAACACTGGTTACAGCTAGCAATTGTTGCCTATGTGGGAAACTGACATTAGCTGTCATGATGTCACAACAGCTGTGATAACTGTTTCCAATGCATGCTCAATGACACTGTCTTGACATTTGACCTTCAGTTAGGAAATCATGACATCCCATGAGCTTGTCAAATGTTTTTATTGTTTTTCATAATTGTGTACACACACTCAAGCTGTTGAGTGAGCACAGCAAACTACATTGAGTGAATGGCTAATTTTCCATCTTTTTTATTTCAGTGTGCAAGGATCCACCTTATAAAGTGGAGGAGTGTGGATACGCAGGCTTTATCTTGCCCATTGAAGTTTACTTCAGAAATAAGGTACATTTAACTCTTTTTCTGACCTGTTAATCCTGCGTTGTTTACCTAAGACCTGTAACATTTGTCTTAAAACCAGATTCATGATCATCTCGCAGACAGTGGGTGGGATCTTTAGTAAATTATGGGAAACACTTTACAATAAGGATACATTATTCAACATGTGTTAATGCCATAGTTAATATGTATAAGCCATTTTGTAATGCATTTACAAAGCATAAATCATTCTAATACATGTTTACTACATTATTAATCAGGGGTGTGAACAGTACTCATACCCGGACTTATAATTGATTAGGAAAAACCCCTACTCAAGTCTTTTTTTTTTTATGACGATGAGTCACCTACGTAAAAAATTGCTAGTTTTCAAGCGAACTTTGCTAGCTTGCAATCCGTGCAATTACACAAGTAAGAGCTGAGTTCATGGCTAAAATCTGACTAGAATGAGAGCCATCAAAATAAAAGTCGTCACGAGTGCAATTGCTAAGAAATTCTGCACTGTCTGAGCAAAGTAACTCCTTATGAGTGAGTAACTCCGTATTGATGAGGTCCCTTTCCAGTCCAGTTTCATGTAAAGCTGAATAGTGCAGCTTTTGTTGGACTGTGGAAGTTTTATCTCTAAATCATGGATTTGACAGCACCTAGATTTTTTAATATTAGAAACAATAAGTGTGAAAAGGGTTTCTGATGAATTTCACGGCTTCCCAGAGCACTTGTGGGTCATCAACAGAGTCTTTATTTAATGAAATAAGCTCTGAAAGGTCATATTCAAGTTTGTTACAAAAGGATACATTTTGCAGAAGAGCGGTATTAAATTGCCAGCATGCAGAGGCCTCTCAGGGATCAGTGTAGCATTACAATAGACAGTGTTATGATCAGAGCAGTTGGTGTGATGTCCATCTCATTAACATTCTCAAAAGTATCTTTTGAAATATATATGTAATCAATTTGTGAGGAAGTCTTAAGTCTTGAAGAGTAGAATGAGAAATCGTGAACATGGATTCATTAGGCGGGGGCCGTAGTCCCCAGCTTTTGATCTTTTCCCTTCAGAAGCCGGTTTCACCTCTGCCATGTACTCAAACAGCATTGAAATCACTTCCGATAATCATTTGGAAGTCTGCTGATAGTTCAAGCATCAATTTAGTGAGGTTTGCAAAAAACGATTTATCGTATGTATTTGGAGCATATATGGATTTATTTATTTATTTTTATATGGAGC
This sequence comes from Argentina silus, assembly GCF_951799395.1. Taxonomy (NCBI): domain Eukaryota; kingdom Metazoa; phylum Chordata; class Actinopteri; order Argentiniformes; family Argentinidae; genus Argentina; species Argentina silus. The sequence goes on along the minus strand of NC_139672.1, from coordinate 13,745,806 downwards.
AATTACAATGTTGAGAAAAGTTATTCAGTGCCACTGCCTAAATTGGTAGATTTGTGTTTTAAATAAAATTTGAAACATTCTTAGCATTAGCGTGATGCTGGTGCTAAAATGAAACAATAATAGTTGTTTTTCTTCTGGTTTCCGTGTTTTTGAAGTATCAACACCAGGTACAGGTCTCCAGGGCGATGTCCTTAATGTCCGTGACAAGTTTCATGTGAATTGAACAAAGTGATCTGGAGTTATAATTGTTTTAATAGGTCTATATGGAATTAGAATTTTGATCTGCATGTGTTCTGGTCATTTTTTGATGGAGTACTTGGAGTGCTGATGGAGCGCTTATCAAGTTATTTGGAGACATACACAATGAGCATGTGTAATGAATTTCAACAAATTTTCTGTTACTCTCATTTGTTTTGAACTCCTTGAGATGTCTAAAAACGGGAAGATAGATGGCCGAAATGAACACGAGCAGGACATTTCTACTTTGGTGCAGTATCATCATTACATGAAAAACTGAGACATTTTCCTATAACCTATTTGTTTTCCATTCAAATGTTAAAGTTGAGAATCAAGTGTTTTTGTTGAAGTGATTTTTACCTTCCATGGTTTAACTGTTATATGCCTAAATTGCTTTATTTTATGAGTGAAAGGGACGGCCGGCTGTGGCTATTACAATCAGATTTAGAATGGCCGCCCGTGGCCATGGTGGGGTCTAGAGGGTTCAGTACACCAAATATCATGATTCTTGGTCAAACGGGGTGGGGGGGCTGAGCCCTAGACTTTAAGTGCTTATTACAGCACCACCTATAGGCCAATAGGTGCCCTTCCTTCTGAGGAGCGGCTGACATGGACTTTGATATTGTCAAAAAAGAAGACTTTTGACCCGTTGGTTGTTGAGATATATCGCAAAACAATAATAAGAATATGAATAATTCCAACAAATACAGAAGGGTTTCAGCCCTTCGGGCTGGGACACCTAAATATAGCTGAAGCAGCATTGAACAAGGTTCAAGCCATGTATGCAGTGTCAGGCTCAGGTACAGATCTTCAGGGTGATTTCCCATGACAAGTTTCAGGTGATTAAAACAGTAAAAGATGTGTCTACTTTGTTTAATCTGGCTACATTTCATGTCTCCTCTTAATAACAACCAACAATGCCAGGCTCGGTGCAGGTCTTCACGGTCAAGTTCACCAAATTACTGGACTCGTCAAAAGATGCAAGAGCAAAGAGTATATTGCATGCTATAGAGCCTTCCATTGGCTCAGGCGGCCACCTTTTGAACAAAATGACTATGGCTGTGTCCAAATGCTCGTACTGCGTCCTGTCTACTTACAGTATATGCTTTATACTAACCACACTGGGTATTGTTTAGTGGGTCCCATTTAGTACAGTCGGTCAGAGTTTAAAACCTCTTACGCTGCATGGGCCCAATTACGGGCCTGATCTCTGCTTTCATTTGATATGCTTAGATGTCTGATCATAATACAGAATAGTAGACTGCATAGGCGAGTGCCGTATATCACAGGAAAGGTGCGGATCTTGGCTTTCCAATGATGCCATAATATCTTTGTTTCGCTGACGGAACAAATTACGTCACCTTCGATATATGGGCAGTGCTTCAAGTCGCAAAGTAAAAGAAGATGGACGTCTCCAGACGCTCTGAATACTTGAAAAATATTACAGAACATACACATGTTTAGTACTGATTGAAACAGGATAATCTAAGTAGCAGGTCAGTGTTGTTTTCTGTGAAAGTCAAGTGAAACTACAGCCCAAAGTGTCTGTTGATTTTTGCGTTTCATTTTATCAAACAAACATGTCATAACAGTCACCGTACAGGTCTCTGTGTTTAATCAGACATCATGCGTATAGTATGTAGTTATTTATTAGGTTGTTATAAACATGGCTACCATTGTTTGCTGTGATCAGACAAAGATTGAGTGTGGTAGTACTCTAAATGCGTAACAGGGTCACTACGTCGAAAGAGTGCTGGATACGATATTTTGAAGCCACACAATGACACTATATGCTGAGGAAAACCAGACAGGCTTGTAGCCAGTCGGGGGGGGGGGGGGGGGTGACTTCCATTCAGGTGATTATTGTTCATATTACTGTGCTTTATTGTATATAGTTGATGTATGTGTTGTTTGATAGTCATCCAGAATGTTCTACAGTTGGGTGGATTGATAGGTTTTTATAGATTTGATAGTGTTCTTTGCACATTTCTATGGTTCTAAAAGAAATTAAAGCATTTGGACACATATATAATATATATAATACATTTTAATATATATAATACATATTTTATTAGCATTTTGTCTCCTTGTCGTGCTGTATGTTTTGAACTATGATCTGAGCATATCCACACAAACTTCAAAGTGTTATCTATCAAATGGCATCCTGCTTTTGCATCTGATCATCATATTTCTAATGTTATAAGCAGTTTAGTTTGGGTATGTTTTTTAGGCGGAAATTAGTCAAATAGGGCCTAAAGCTTAAGAGGTTAAAAGGTTCATTGTTGAGTGATGGTAGGGCGGTGCTACCACGGCAGTAGTGAGTCAAGTTGACTTTTTCATATGTTTTATTTTAGGTATTTCACCTCAGCAAAACAACCACCAAGGGCCATCGTTGAGCAATTATAATGGATAGGCTTACAATGTGTTAGATCCCTTTCAGCGATTACAAAACTAACTATTGGCTATTCTGACAGCAAACTCCACCTTAATGTCTGGGTAGGCTACCTTCCTAAAAATGTATTTATTGTTACCCAATATGGTGAGGCACTGTTAGTTGGTATTATTTAATTTGTGGAGCTAAGAGCTAGAGTAGGCTATCTATACAATATGTTGAAGTGACCCTGTCATTGCGACCATTGTCACAGTTAGTAATGCATGTTTTACAGTATAGCCTTTCATTCTTGTTAAATGTTGTTTTGTTTGACAGTCTTATTTTAAAGCATTCCAAGTATCAGAATCAACCTCCCAGTGAGCAGAGAAATGACAGCACTTCCACATCTGTTCTAGAGGCATGTGGCATGTACAACTTTGTTCCCTGGGCCACCTCTGGCTGTCATTCCTAAGGCTCATCTTTGCCATGTAAAGAGCAGACCTTGGCCAGTATGTCACATGAGAAATAGTCCAGATATGGGCCAGGTCTGGTTGCTTAAAGCAGAATTTTACGCTGTAATCTTGCTGATGTTTGTTGTTTTCATTAGTCAATAGTAGACACATTCACAAAAAACTTTTGAATGTTGAATGCCCTGATCAGTCCTCATGTTCCAAATTGTCCATTTAAATCAATTCCTACAACTCCCAAGATTCCCCTCTCGCTCCCACGCAAGGTTGAACAGTGGCATAGGAAAGCAGGGTCAGAGTGCAAAAACTGTCGTCTGACGTATTTTAGGAAGTAAACACAGACCTCGCTTTTTCGACAGCTATGATGCAGCTACATGAAAATGGATTTCGGGTGAACTTCCTCTTTTAAGGCTTAGATGTGGTAACCGTATCTGGCCCATTTCTAGGCCATAATTCCAAGTGGTAACTGGGCCACTATTCACATGTTGGCTAAGATTTGCTTATTGTAAAGTGGTAACTTTTCATACTTATCTGATAACTTAAGTCATGTGAATAGGCCATTATTAATAGTGTTTTGCCAGTTCAACAATTGGTAAGGTAGGACCACCATTCGAGGTGACCCGCTCTTATGAAGTAGCCTAACATTAATCTTGAACACCTCTTAACTGTAAAAATCGAACCACCAAATAGCATTGCCTTAGTGGAAAATGTAATCATTTTGCAATCGCTAGAATGCTCTGCGGCTGTATTTGCATAATTTCTGCATATTGATGGCCATTGATGACGATTTGAGTTAAACTGCCTGTATTAAGCATGAACAAGTCTTTGTGTATGCATTTAGTCATGTTTACTATGGCATTAATTCATGTTTATTAATATATCCTTATTGTAAAGTGTTACCACATTTGAGTTTTGACTTTTGACTATTTAAGTTTATGTATATTTAATGTTTGGGACATTGAATGTTGTTAATTGAGTAATTCATAAGAATATTTTACAAACTCTTTGTCAAATATGCATGGTTAACATATCTATATTGATATGAATTTTGAATGCAATTTTGACTTTTCTGGTCTATGTTTACGGGTGGTCCACGGCTCCCTTCAGGAAGAACCTAAGAAAGTGCGCTTTGACTACGACCTGTTCCTGCACCTGGACGGCCACCCACCTGTCAATCATCTGCGCTGTGAGAAGCTCACCTTCAACAACCCCACTGAGGAGTTTCGCAGGAAGCTGCTCAAAGCCGGAGGGGTACAAAATGGGGTTGGGATGGGAAGTTGTTGGGGAAGTGAGGGAGTCCTCTGACCAGAGGGGTATGAAGCCAGCTATGAATGTTCAGGATTATCCAATGAGGGCATTCAATAAACTAAACATTTGAATTCAAGTTTCATACTGATGCAATAGTTAAGTTAAGATAATTGCACGTCCATGCCACAAGTCGGTGCGTCCGACATTTCAAACACTTATCAATGCTGAAAGCAGTGAGTTGGTGTACATTTTCTGTGTTGCCAAAATGCTGTCAGCTTGCTTATGATTGAACGTAAAGACGTGTCCCTATTAGCTTTTATTTCACCATGCCCAGATAGATGCAGTAGCCCAAAACGTTTTATGGAAGTGTCAAATTCATTTTTACAATGTTGCTTTTACTCAGTTTGATGGGTGAGGTGAAGTATCAAAAATGTGTGTGACTACTGCACTCAGAACAGGTGCGACAAAATGTAACAGAACTCCAAAATTACGTAGCCACACAAAAAGCGTGAACAAAGAGTAGTGAAAAGTTGCATGACTTTGCACATAAAAACATTGAATATGCGCCATAAGATATTTTTTGCCGTCACCATTTGAGAAATATGGGGATGACATTCATTGAAATTACGTACCTCTTTGCAAGAGGGAGGAGGGACTTTGATTTAATCGGTCCTCAGCATGTGGCATCCGACATAAATTAAGGAAAACTGTGGTTGGCCTGCATGCAAGCAGGTTAGTGGTGCCATAGTAATTTACCTACGGTTATCCAAGGATGTTTCTGAATGTTTACCATAGTTAACTTGCTTAAACTCCCTTATCCTGTTGTGTGATATACCTTGTAACAATGCAACAAAGGATAATGTAATATCTACAGATAATGTAATAACGTTTGCATTTATAATGTCATAACTTGCCAGATAATGTAATGAACTTCAGTAAAGGATAACATATTAATGAATTATGAAATAACTTGAATTGTTTCCCATTTATTTGGCCTTTATCCAGTGTTTTCTTATTCACAAAAGTTAAGTCATGTTCTAGCCAATCCTTGATAACCTCATTGTTGGCCATAAATGGAGGGAACAGACTCTTAGTATGCTGTCTAAATGGTTGAACAATGGTAGCGCAGCAGTACCACCATGGCGGGGAGGGGAAAAAGAAAAAAGAAGACATTATGCAAGCAATGCTTTCTGATGGCAATTAAGTTATTTCTTCTCATTTCAAAGCTTCCGCGGGCCTGATTGGACCACCCAATGGGCCGGTTCAGGCCCACAGGCTGTATCTTTGACACCCCTGGCTTAATGGCTTTGTACATTACACCATGCACCTAAATGTGTATTGGCCCAATTATTTTCAGAGGAAACTAACGAGATGGCAACAGACATGCTGACTCTGGTTTAATTAAGAGAGACATTTGTTTATCCAAGTTTGGATGTTTCAAGGCCTTCTCCAGTAAAACCGATTGTGAGAACTAATATGCTTTATTGTCCTCAACAGCAACGGGATCCTCACAAAAGAAGCTCTGAAGACTCTAAAGTAAGCCTTTTTATATATAAAAATAATATATAATAATATTACTTTTGGTACTAATGATTTCAGAGATATTGATACTGATTGTAGCTCATTCCTAATATTGGCCTTGAAAATAGAATACAGTGGGTACAAAGCATGGTGTTTTTTTGGAACGGGGGGGGGGGGGGGGGTGAAATGGAGAATGGAGAGACTGAAAGGTGGGGGAGGTATCAAAGGAAAGTCTTACTAGGTTGTGTTGCTGTCATATCTGTGGCTCGGTTGACTGCAGGCACTGTAGCCCTGAGAAGAATGGGCCTCATGTTTTCACAGTGTATCTTTTTAACCCTTTATTAACCTCCGTTCTAGATGGAACACCACAAAAATACACTTAAATGTAGGCACAGTGCAATCAGCTGTGTCCTCCCTCACTCCTTGCACATGCAAACAGTCATTACTAGTTAGAATGATGGTGTATTACAACCAAGTTGAGACATTTTAGGAATAATTAGCGATGTGATGTGTTTGAATGTACCTTTTGTGGATGCAATTTGAATTTGAATTAAAACAACTTCCAGAGTGCAGAATTGCAATTTGAGTTACAGTAAGTGTAATTCAAGCTATTTATAAAACAAGAAACTTTTTATATAGACAAATGTACTACTCAGCCTCCTCAAACACCCCCCACTTAAGGTATCAGCATTGTTTACTGTGAAAAGTGGATAATGTTTTAACCAATATGAGTTTGATTGTTGTCGTGATAATGGTCTCACTAAGTCAGACGGCAAACCCATCACTCAGTGGGGCTGGGAGGCGGTTGCATCTGGTAATTTTGACCAGTATCACAGATTCTATCAACGAATTGTATAACGAGTTTTGTATAGAAAACATTGAGTTTAATTAATCAATTATAGATTGTTTTCACTCTACATCCTGAACTCTGCTTCAATTCCAATTCAAACTCAAATTAAACAATTGAATTGGCTGATTTATTCCATTCTCAACATTTCAGAATATACACCAAGACTGCTAGAATGTCAGAGTTTAACACTTGGAATAACACTTTTACACTTGGAATACTCAAATGTGTATCTAGTCTCATTAAACCAACCAATCAATCAGTGACACAAATAATGAGTCCAATTGAATTCCCATAAATATTTAAAATGTTTTATATTTACAGTCTGTAATTTATTTGCATTGGGTTAACTACTTAAACAATAAAGCCTGAGAGGCTGCGATTTATTGTCAAAATTGTCACGGCTGACTTTCTCAATTGCTTCTAGCTGTATAATCATCAAAACAAATGAAGCAGCAAAACTGACATGCTGACGCATATCCTGCATTAATACTACTAGTATTACAGGCACTGGGCGCTAACAATACGAAAGAAGCTAACTAGCAAGCCAGTTCAGTGGTTAGCTTTCAACGTTCCCACACTAGTAATGAACCTGCGTCCCTAATGACGGTGATAGTTTTACAAACTATTTTTCTAAGTGGAGGGGAGAAACCAATACAATCCATCATGAAAATAAGCGCCAGTATCATTACTTATTGGTACTTAATTCTTGTTGTTCATGTACAAATCATTGTATAAAAGCAATAACACACCTAATTCTACATTAATAAAGCAATAACAGACGCAGGTGTGCTAAATCGTGGTTTTAGTATGGCTTAGCTGTTCGTCCCAGTCTTTTATTAAATTGTTATTGCTATATTGGAGTTAGCGTGGTGTGTGGTGGTATTGGCTTGCCGGAGCTTGTGACTTAATTCAACCATGAGTGCTCGAAACTCTGGCAAGCCAGTACCATGATACTCCATCTCATGAAATGATATGGAGTGTTGCACTGAGCTATATTAGAGTGTGCATCTTTTGTGGTTGCCAGGTGATGGTTATGCAGGAGGGATCCACATCTCTGTTTGGCCAGCATCTCAAACTGCCCACCCTTCCCAGCAGCTCTCTGACATTGACCTTCTCCGACACGAAGAAGAGCAAGGCCGTCCACGGGTCAAAGGTTAGTGGCTTCGGTACAGCCTTGGGCTGAACCAACTCCTCAACTGCTTCTTTCGCCCTCCCAAAGAATTTCCATCTCTTCCAAGTCCCCTGCTAATTCCTGCATGTTTGGCAGGTTCAAAGATGTTGAGGGTATTTAACTTTGTGGATTTCAAAGACGTTAAACTTTGTCTTAAGTTTGGTGTTTCTTGGCTGCTGGAGCGTACTCTGCCATGCTTTTTAGAAGCAGTCATAGGGACTCCACTAACAATTGTGCTACGCCTCACACAGTTTAGTTGACAGAGGCGCTATGGGTGAGTGGGTGTGATAATTGAATATTGAGATCTCGCTAATCAGGATTTCTCTGCGCATGTTCAAAATGGATAGGCCAGCTCCAAATTTTCGGCAGCTGCCTTGTTGGGTTCTCACAGGGATATCTATAGTTGTAAGCAATACATTAAACCACAAGCTGAAGTTCCTATAATAGCAATTTAACCAATCCAGCAGCAATAAGGCCTACAGTGGTGCCAAATTCAACCTCAAGTCTCCAAGCCCTGTAGAACGGTATAATAAACCTGTCCCGACTTCTTCGTGCATTTAGCATTTGCATCAGCAAAATAAATATTCTCCATTATTGCTCCTGACCCCCTGTAATAACCAGAAGTAACTGCCCCTTTGTTTTAGTCGATCTTATCTTCAGTTGCCTATATTTCATTTACCTTTTTGTTTCCTCTCTGTAAAAACGCTGTCACGACTGGGTAGTTATTATAGTACAGTACTTGGGGTCATTGGCAGGAGTGGATAATATTCAACATAAATCAAATGTTTTAGCACATAAACGAACATGGTTATGACGGCGATGTGCACAGTTACATCAGTGGGGCGGTTAGGGTCGATGTACATAGGCAGACGCACCTAGACTTAACACAACAACACCGAAATCTTTTTTGTACCTGTTTTTTGCAATGCCCATGGCTTTTTAGCAGGAGCAAGTTGAAGCCCATAATTGATCAAGAAACCATAATATAAAAATTACTTGAGCTTTAAAGCAGCGATCAGCGATTCCCGCTTCCACCACAACATTAACCTGCGCATTGTTTTGGAAGTTGAGGGCTTGGGTTGGTTGAATGAAACACAGGTCATTTCGACTACATCCTGCACTAACCATGACAGATATACTCATTATAACCAGATACAACCTTATCTAACTGTACTCATGTGCAAGTCATTTTTCTAGCAAATGCTTTCATAACTTTGCAATATCCCGACCAATGATTTAAGTGCCTAGCTCTAGCATGTGACAACATTCTATGTTTCCCTGAAACACTTTGAGATGCCATGCCTTTTGAGAGAGAGAGAGAGACCCCCGACCCCCCAGGTCATCTGCAGAAAACTTGCGTCTTAAAACATGCTTTTCCTCTCCCTCTCTCAGCAGGGAAAAGGGGATGTTTTGGTTTGGTTGAGATTGCAGATAGTTGCTTTAAAGTCCCTCATAGCCCTATGACTATCAAACTTTATCTTGGAGATGCAATTGTTCTATATTAATCTCAAAAGTACACACGTGTAACTTGGGCTGTTATCCGTCATGGCAGTAAATCATACATATGAATAAACTGGCATGTTGCTTCCATTACATGTTATTTTTAGTCTCTTAAAATTGCGTAATGTATTGTGCCTGGCAGAGCCTACTCCGGCAAAGGCTGTATTACAATAGGGCCCCATGCACATGGAAATGGTTTTCAATCCAAACAGACTGTGTGTGATGGATTACTGATTGAGGAAGGGGTCTCTCTCTCTCTCTCTCACTCATTCTCTCACACACACACACACACACACAGCCGCTGCACCATTGTCTTTTACAAACCTCAAATGGCAAACTACTATTGTCTTCTCTCTCCTAGTTAAATTGTCTGAAGTGTATGGACCAGTCAGGCTTTTTAAAAACACCAACAATAATTTGGTGTTTTCAAAGGAATGTAGGAATTTCAGAAGTGTCTTTTTCATAGTTAAATCATGTGTGACCTACCAAAATTTAATAACATTGTTATTTCTTGTAGTCTTACAGTTGCTATCTCGAAGATGTTTCTCACACTACACGATTTAATTCATACATTGACGTATACAATTTGATCAAGCTCTCTAACATTATCGATTGTGAAAGTGTTTACAGTAACGAGAGATGACAGACAGAAAGACATGGTTTAAAAGCAGTTAAATAAAGACGATTTAGAGAATTTACTGGTAAACTTGACAGGCATGTGTTTGTGTAATAATAACAAGGTATAAACATAGCCTACAACACAAGAAAACTATGTAATTTTGTGTCACACATAAAATATGCTAAATGCATCATTTGCTCTGCTTTAGCGTGATGATAAAATATTTGTATTTGAGACGTGTACTGGTAAAAGTAACTTGGCTAACCTGAGCATTCGCTAATAAAGCTGCAGTTTTTCCTCACACTCTGTTTTTGGGATGATGGGAAAAGTGAAATAATGAACACTAGTCAATTCTATTATGGTGGGATCAAGTTTGACAGCCAAATATCAGCATTGCGCGCTTGTTTTGGTGTCTCCAGTGACAATCCACTTTACCAGCATATTCTGTCTAGTCACACTGCTAGCCAGAATGATGTCACTGAGGGTCGTATCGTCCCAAAGTCTCGTCAAGTCACTGTCTTCCATTGACGATGAATGACCACTTGTAAACACGTATGCAAAAAACACCATCACATGTTCAAGGTACAGGGGCTTAAAGGCAGCCAAGTTTACACCACTCCATAATATTCATTCATTCATTGTGACATGGTTGCACTGGCTATAAGTGTAGGTTGTGTGTGGTCGTCCCACCCACCACCCCAGCATCCACTTGCTTGGTCGCTCTGCATGTAGCCTACCCACGGGGATTTGATAAATCATGGACTCCCTGCCGTATTGCACATTGTCATACTGCTCCCTGCCAAATTGTTTACTATTGTCGTTTAACACCATGCAGGGAGCTCTACAGAGCGGAGCCATCCAATTACAGTTGGCAGTTGCAAACATCCATATTTGTTTACACTCGTCAGCGCGCGTTTGACAGTGCGCACAAACAATGACCACCATCAGATTATTTTCAACTTCTGGAAAGTTTTTTATTTTTTATTTTTGATCACTAGTGAGCTCACGTAATGTGATCCATTGTGAATTGTAATCACTACATTGTGAACAGAGGATGATCTCACGTGAGAAGATGTACCTTCATCAGAAAATATTTTATTAAAATACTTAAAGTCTTTTGCATGCACATGCCTCAGATTGGTGTTATTTGTGTCTGCTGCCCTGAGCTCTGGGTTAAGTGAGATACTATTGTCACAGCTCTCTGGCCAATGTTGTCCTCCATTGCTAGCTTGTCAAACAGGCTTATTATGCATTTTGGCTGCAGACCCTGAAATTGGATTTTCCCACATCATCTTTTCTTGCCAGTAGGGTAATCCTCAATGTTGGTTAGTGCTGAAACAACCTTTAACTCTCACCTGAGAGTGTGGCATGTAATGCAGGGGTCAAGCAAAAACACGTAATTATTATGGTAGAAACTGAGATTTGCTGGATCAGGTGTGTTAATGCTGGGCTGGAAAAAATCCTGCACACAGTGGCCCTGCTGAACTGGAGTTGCTCTCGTCTGGTGTAATTTGTTGCTTGTAGCCTTGAGATTAGATAGCCGCCCAGTAACCGGAAGGTTTATCCCTAGTCTATCCGCCAGTGCCAGTGTCTGAAGGGTTTCTGGCATCTTATCTTAGGTGCCTGCCACTGCCAATGTGCCCTTGAGCAAGGCACTTAACTGCTCCAGGGGCCCTGTGCTCAGACCATGGGCTGTGTGTGTGTCACGGGGGGGTAAGCAATGTAACCTCTGTAATGGACAATAAAGTACTATTCTCTTCTTTGTTGTTTTTTCTTTGCCACAGGATGGGTCCAAAGGAACTAGCACTGCCCTCCTTACCACCACCACCACCAACAGCAGCAGCAGCAGCTCCTCCAAACTCTACAAAACCACAAAGGACCACAAGGACAAGCTTACAAAAGACTCTTCAAAAGAGCCTAAAAGTGCCTTCAGAGACTGTGACAGGGAACCTAGCAAAACCTCCAAAGATTTCTCCAAGAAACCCAAAGACGTCCCACCCATCCCTAAAATGGGCTTCAAGGAGCCTAAGTCCATGTCCAAAGAACATCGGTCAGAGGTCAGCTTGTCCCATGGGGCAGGCACGGGGCCCAGCAAACGGCTGACTGTCCCTGACGGCGAGGACCACGTGACCAAAAAGCGGAAGAAGGGCTTCTCAGAGTTGAGGATTAAGCAGGTAGGGGGCTCCTCCCTGCCTCATCCCCATCACTTGGATAAGAAACTGCTGAAGGACAAATCCCAGATCCGGCCCGCTAAACTGCGGGTGGACGGGGAGGTGCTGGAGCGTAGGAAGGTGCTGACGCTACAGCCATTCCAGGAGCTAGTGGAACCCAATGATTCAGACGTGGAGGACATCATATCCACTAAATCAGAGGTAAGTGGAGGTTTTGGCATCTATTTTTTTACCCCTGCACAATTTTCAAATGTTATTTACCTCAGAGCCTGACATTTAAATACATTAAAAACATTTTTTTTTTTTTTTTTTTTTTTAAAGGTCAAATTTAATTAGCTCAAATGCAAAAATGTCTTCATCATAAGTCCCTCTGTGCAAGAATAATAGTTTGTGTGATTTTGGAATGAATATCTTTGTCTTTTATAGGGTTCAGTATGAATCAATTACACACTCCCCAGTTCTTGGCAGTGACAAGTTTTCCCATAACATGATGCTTCCACTATTTTTCACCCGGGACATGAAAATGGCAATGCGTGTGCTAGATATCCACTAAACGTAATGCTTTGTTCAGTAGATCACTGTTTAACATATGAAATCATCAACGATGGCAGAGCACGGTAAACGCGGCAGCAGTAGTGAGTCTACTGGCCATTTTCACACATTTTTGGAGGGGCATTACACCTCGGCAAAACAGCCACCAGGAGGCATCTTTGAGCAATTGGATTGGAGATGCTTGCTGTACCTCAATGACACACGCATTGAAGTTGTTAATATTGTGTTAGAACATGAGAGACGGAAGATTTCAGCATAGTGTATGAGATAAATATATTATTATATAACAAAATTACATGTATAGCCTACTCCTGTGATTATAATCAAATTGAGTAATTTATTCTCATAGCAAACAGATGTTTTTTTTATCACAGCAATCCTATTGCATTCTCCTTTACCAACATAAATTGCGACTCGGCTACTACTACTGAACCAATGGTAGGCTAATTTCTAAATGAAGATTACATGTACTGCAGAGGGAAGTGATCATTTTTGGGTTTGTTTGGTTGTAGGTTGTTATCATTAAGCGTCATAATAGGCTGTGTGAAGGTTCGGTTTGTCAGAAGACATAGAAATACTGTAGTTATTTTGTGGTTTATATCAAATAAAACAACTATTATCTGATGCAATATGGTCGAGAGCAGTCAATACAGATTTCCGACATCCACAGAGGATATTGGTCGTCACAAGGCTAAATCAACTAGAAGTTGGATCTGTCGGGATGCTGTTACCATACATTCGCAACAATGTTAGCCAAATCTCCGCTACGATAGTTGAGATGTCAAACCACTTGGCCAGCAAGCATGCTTCTTTCCATGGCATGTTAGTAGGTACAGTAGATAGCTAGTCACAGTTACTGAGAAACTTGCCTCATGTTTATTGCAAACCCTTGCTGTTAACTGATTTAGACAGCTCGCCACTGGTGGTTGACACGGTTTGTAAATGCGTCTCTCTGTTTGACAGAGGAGCCAAGAAATATGAAAAAGAAACTTCAACTGTCAATAGGCATTTGCCAGTTATTACTGGCTGGTACACTTTATTTCATCACCCAAATACCAACATATATTTTGAGAGCTCCCTATGTGTGAGTTATAAATGACTAGAACACATACATCTACAACCTCTCGATATAGACAGAGCAGAACCAAAGCAGGTGGAGGCTGGGGGTGGTGGTGGGAACAAAAAGAATAGCAACACTCTCAGTCACTACCAATAATACCAGCAACAATATTGTGGGTAACACAGAGGTGTATAGAGTGACCACTTAAATTCACACACACACCATGGTTACTGTAACAGCTTACTGTTGACGTTAACCAGCTTGCTAACCAAAAAGTGAGAATTTAAAACTTAAGATATTTAGCTACTTACCATCTTCTGCATAGATTAGCCAGAGCTAACGTCTGCTAGCTAGAAGTTCCTAGGTCCCCACCTAACAACGTATCATAATAAACAGGATATGGAGACGATTATGTAGAATTAATACAATATTTATTATTGTTATACTTTTGAATCACCTGATATTTCTGAGCCACTGTTGTGGGTGATTTGATGACGTTGATATCACAATGTTAATAATAACGATAATTAGTAAACATTCTATTATGAGAACCAAAGCCATTGCAAAGACAGAACTCTAATTGTCTCTAATTGAATTCCCAATTTTGAAATTAAATATTTTAGCTTGAATACATTGAGTTTTTACTCAACGCTCTCATTTCTCTCATGTTTATTTTTGTTTTGTTACAAGGAAGGAACACAGCACTTCTCACGTCTTCACAACTACTATCTGCCGCAGTAGCGACATTGAGGTAGTCCACTGCTGCGATGACAACATGCATATTTGAAACTGTGACCTACTGTAGTAAAACCAAAGAAACAAATTTCCAGCCTCTTTTTTTATTTTTTTACTGTATCACTTGTCTTTGTTTTTGCAAAAAAAAGTTATGGATTTGAAATGGATATTTTTTCATTAGGTTATATAGACCAATTTTGAAGAGACTGAAATAATGTTGTCCCATCGACTGTGCTTTTCTCTCTCAGCTTTTTAACTTAGTAGATTTTATTTTAAGTCTCCCCAGGCCTCAGGGTAACATTCCTGAGCAGTTTGTTCCCTTGCCATTTGTTCAGTTTGTAGTGGCAATCTGATGAACAGTGTGTAATTGATGGCTATTCAAATGAGGGACTCCGCAAAGACAAGGTTATTCATTCAAACTATAATCATTGCACTCAATGGACTCAATTCAACTTATTGAGTAAGTTGTTGAAGAAATGTTTGCGTTTCAGCTAATATTAGGAGAGCTACAACAAGTGGCGTTTCTCACAGGTCTTCTGTTGTGATTTTTTTTTAATATAAATTGTTGACATTCTTTCTTCTTTCTTTGAAAGTGTCCAGTAGGTTGTGTAGATCAGTGGGAAAAAAATCCTAATTTAATGTCTTTAAATTTCAGGCTCTGAGGTAACATTTGAAAATTGTGCAGGGCGGGTGAATTCTTTTTCACGGCACCGTATGTGATACTGTGAATGGCACATTTTGAATCTTGAATTGTCTTGAATTTGGTTTAGATAGGCCCTTAATTATGCATTTATGAACTCGCATTCATATGAATCCATTACATAGCTTATTAAACCATGAGTCCTGAGTTGTAGGGTACCACAATTTCAAATGATCTACATTGCAAACGTTTCCTTGGAGAGATAAACACTGTCCAATAAGACCCAATTTCTCTGACTCTTTTCAGCTTACTAGCACCTTAGTGGACATTTATGGCAAGCTGTACCTTTAACTTATTGAGGAAAGAAGAAGCTGTCCTCCTTTGTAAAACAATGTCCTCTTAGTGCTCTCTTGGTGGTTTATTAGGAAGTGAGTGGAGGGGGGCCGGTGCAGGAGGAGGGTTATCTCATTCTCTTGTGTTTAAGAGGAGGCCTGTTGGTGGTCAGTCCATCTTCAACATGCCACGGTTGTAAACATCAAACGAAAGACTGAAAGAATCCCTGTAACGGAGGTTTGGGCAAAAGGGTGCTAATAAACACATGGTGGGTGTTCAGTTGTAGAGAGCAGACGTTGTCTGGGTGACCAACAGGACATTGATGCCTATAACCCTCCATGGAATAGCCTGTCAGGGCCTCACATTGACAGCACAAAAATAGATCTGATGTCAATTTAGTTTCTAGTATACTAGTTTCAAGTACACTCCCCATACTTGTGGAGTTTATTTCAAAACATATCTGTTATGTTCATGAGGCAAGGTAAGAGGGCTCTTCAAAACCATAGAATTTCTGACATTTGGAACACGTAATCCACAGTTTGGCATGTAGAAAATGGTGCAGAAGTAATATACTACTTCCCTGTAGTATGGGATTCAAATGTTAGACTAGTGTGACAATAATGTTGCTTGCTTTATTATAATAATAATAATAATTATTATTAGACCTGTGTTTATTCAGGTTGTCCCAGTCAGATCAAGGGCTCTTTTTCAGGGGAGCCATCCTTACAACATGCACAATAAAAAGTAAATGTAAAATACAAACAATTACACAACAATTTACACAATATACACAACAATTTACACAATATAACCAATTAAAACACGTACATTCCTTGGGATGACTGATCATTTATCAAGGTCATAAATTGACCCATAAATACAAGAGAATCTAACTTGAATATGTTTTGAAGGTCATTCCATGTACTCGGGGCACAGAAACTAGATGCTGCTTTACCTAGTTCAAAAGGAATGTGTGGAACTTCTTTGGAAGCTTGGGACCTGGTATGGTAGTTTGGAGATTGGTCTACCATAAAAGCAATGATGTGAGGTAAAATGGGAGTTTTAAAATAACTGCTTTATATACAAATAAATAACAATGATAAGTCCATCTTGAAGTCAAAGACTCTCAAACCACAGACTGATGTAAAAGACAATGGTGGGTGCAGAATTTATTCCTCGAGATGAACTGCAGAGTAGAGTGATAAACAGAGTCTAACCGTTTACGAGTACTGAGGCCTGCCACGTGCATGTATATTGTGTAACCATAAATGAGGAGGTCGCCTGGACAGCCCCCATATTATTTCTGTACAAAAAAACAAGTTTAACTCTCAAACTCTTGATCAGTTTTTCAGCATTTTAACACTAGAAGCCCCGGGCCCTCATTACTAACCATAGTGCCCAGAGTGCCGTCTGGAGACGTCCATTTGTTGATGTTGTGTAACAGTGTAATCATTGAATTAGATCAGTATAATGCAAACAATAATGAACTGGTTGTGTTTAGTCAGGACATAAGAATCATTAGAATGTCACATAGTGTTTTGAGCTTACATATTTAACATTCACAGACATCATTTGGTGTTGTACATGGCAGTGTTAATTTCATCAACGAAAATCACCTAAAACATCTATTTTTCTGTGTCAACAGATGAAAGGATAAATAGGCCCAGAAAAAACGACTAAAACGAGACAAGATTAAATGATCTCTGTGACTAAAATCTGACTCGGTAAATGGACAAGAGTTTTTGGAGAAATGGAGCTTTTCAGTGTTATTTGTTTGGTCCAATTAAAAGCATGCATGTCAACAGTAGAATTTTAAGACAGGGTTGCAATGCTGTTCTTGGTGGAAAATAAATACGATACCCAGGTCATACACAAGTCACCTCTCAGCCCGGCAACCTCTCTGCCCGAGAACCTTCAAATCTGGTGGTGCCATGGCTACAGCTGCTCCGGTGGTACCTGCTCCTGGCAGGAAAAGGGGCGACATTTGGAGCCACTTTGCTAATGTTGGTCTCGAGGCATTTGAAAGCGCACCATCCCAACATATGCTCAGGTAGGTAATAACAGATTGTGATTGATGGCTAGTTAGTGTCAGTATCATAATTTATGATAGAACAATTATAGATATGATAGTGTGTGTGTGTGTGTGTGAGAGAGAAAGAGAGAGCACACCTGCGTATGTGTGTGTTTTCTACTTAATGTGCACTATATTAAGGCTGAATAGGGGCAATTTACCTGGCCAGATAGTTATTATATGTTTTTATTTTGTCATATTCCACTCTTAATGATTTAATTTCTTATTCTGAATGTAATATAAAAAAAACACTTAACATGATATGCTATTTGTGTTTGATAATGTTTTGCCTTTGATTAATAAGAATATTGTTTGATGTGTCTACTCTCTCTTCTTCACACAGCTCACAGACCACAAGAAGAGTCACAAGAAGCAAACCATCACTGGAGCTTTCTCCTCAGGCTCCAAGTATATAGGCTTGACTCGAATGACCAGTGTTCCATGGAGGAGTCCATGGCTCGCTGGATTGACAGAACTGGTCTACCACCAAGAATAATACAGGATGAGGATTTTTTGGAAATTATTAAAGGTTTTGATTGATTGATTGAGTCCCAAAGAATACAAAAATTAACAACCCCACAGAAAAAACTATACTGTTCAGAAAAGGAGAAGTTCAAGGCAAAACTTGCAAAATAGCAGTTGGCACAGATATCTGGACTAAGAATGGAATGACAGCATCTTTTCTTGGAATAAGTGCATGCTTCTTTTGCCCTAAAGAGAACAAGCCAGTGCATATTCTTCTGTCTCTTGCACAGATTTCCCATCCTCAATCACGGACAATGGCATCAATATGGTTGCTGCCTTCAAACAAATGGAGGAAGAGGACTCCAGCTCTGAAGAACAGGATCCCCAGAGTGATTCTGAGTCCAAGTGGATAATGTCCAGCTCACACATAACATGGGGGGAGCCTTGAGAGAACCCCCTGTGTGGTCCATACACTACAACTTGTTAACATGATCCAGAAAGATACCAGTGTGAGAGTAGTTGTGCCGATGTTTAACAGATCATCCAAATCTACAGGAAGAAACTACAGGAAGAATGTGGCCTGTGTCTAGTGAAAGACTGCATCACAAGATGGTCCAGGATGTACAACATGATTGCGCATTTCCTACAGGTAAAGGACACCCTCTGCCAGCCTGCTGACGAACAAGACTGGGACTGCCTCCTAGTTACCCCTACCATTTGAAGAGCACACTAAAATGCTGCAAAGTGACACAGTTATCTCTGTCATTGGTTATCCCCGCTCTCGTTAATGTCACTGTCCACTTGTGTAAGTTCAGTCAGAGCACAGGCTTACAAGGGTCTTGCTGCTTTACCCGTCAGAATGAAGGCAAACCTAGTGCAGCGATTCAGCCGTTTCTTGGGAGCCAGATGCAGATGATTTCTCTCCGCTTGTAGCTGCTACATGCCTCCTGGATCTTACAGCTGCAGCAGATACACTTGTTGAAAACAAAGATGAGGAGTTTCAAGACCTTTTGAGAACAGCGGAGGATTATGTGATAAGAAGTACCACAACCTCATCAGAAGAAGACGGTGATGACGAAACAGCTGATGCACCTGATGGAGGAGGCCGCCCACCATCAGCAATATTTCTCAATTGAAGTGAGCATTTGAACTGAGCTGTTTGTCATAAAGTTAATGGTATGTTAGTGATGTGAAAATATCACATCACTAACATACCATTAAAGATTAATCTCAGTCATGTCAGTGAATGTTTTTGCAGTGATACTATGATGGGATGTTATGCAATAAAATATGTTGGTAGGACAAGTAGCCTCTGTTTGCACACATTAATGTGAGTGATTTATGTGTATTATGGGTTAATGAGGCAATAACAATGTAATGTGACTAAAATGAAAGGACATTCAAAGGGCTAGTCTAAATTGATGTGTGGGTTGGATCTGGCCTCCGGGCCACCATTTGAATAAGCCTGCAGTATGGTATTTATTTTCGCTGGAAGGATACACAACGCAGCTCATTCATGACAGGAAATGCTCAACCAGGAAATTGCTTTAGGAAAAGTTATGCAATACAGCAGACGATTTTGCAGCCATATATTGGGTGAATGAGTGATCAATATGATGTATTATACACATATTAGATTCAACTTTATTGTCATTGTGCAGAGTACAAGTACAGAGACAACGAAATGCAGTTAGCGTCTAACCAGAAGTGCAAAATAGCAGAAAGTGCAATGAACAGTATATACAGGTAGTGCAATATATGAGCAGTAAGTAGTGCAGTATGATATAAGTAGTGCAGTGTAGCAGTACACACTATAGCTCAATTTTGAGCCCAAAACGGGAGGTTTAAAAAAATACTGACGGTGATGGTAGGGGCGAAGATCCTGTAGCATCTCTTTAATTGGATTATGTCAGCAATTCAAGTACCACCTCC
The DNA here is from genome assembly GCF_951799395.1 of Argentina silus. Classification (NCBI taxonomy): domain Eukaryota; kingdom Metazoa; phylum Chordata; class Actinopteri; order Argentiniformes; family Argentinidae; genus Argentina; species Argentina silus. Next base: position 13,725,863 of record NC_139672.1, on the reverse strand, counting down.
CAAACCATTAAGACAACTATAAGACCATTTTTCATTTCCAATTAGTAAATATTCAGAAAAGTTACTCCCGGCTTCATGGGATAGCATTGCTCAAAAAGAGGTTTGGGCAATGGTTTTTGTATGGCTGTGTCCAGTAGTTTCTGCATGATGTTGCGGAATGCGGATGCAGAGAAAGAAAGCGAAAGACAAACTCATCGTTAGATAGATTAACAAGCCCTTCACATGGTTCCAGGTCCTCACGCTTTTGGTCAGGAAACTTCACATAAAGAGGGGACTCTTTTATTAGCAGAAAAGCAATCAGGAAGATTTATGGTTGTATGGCACCTAAGGAGATTAGGGAAAGGACGCCATGAATAGCTAAGAGTTCCCCTTTAATCTTTTGCCTTTAATGGGGGAGAAAAGGGACAAACATTCTGCATTTATGGCAGAAAACATTTCCCCCCCCCCCCCCCCCCCACACACACACACACACACACACACACAGGGCTGGTCCAGTTTTTATCTTCAAACTCAAGAGTGATTCCCTGTTCTTTGTCAACATATTTGCCAAACAACAGGGCTATGCTCCCAAAGACAAGCTTGCAGTATCAATAGGATGAAAATCAGACCAAGCGACACCACTGTTGAGTGATTCTAATAATTGTCCAGCTAATTCTAGGAGTGGCAGAACTAAGAGGGTCAATACGTTAGAAATTGCAGGCAGCAATATGGATAAAATAATCAGATAATATTGCCATTTCTAAAACGTCCATTGACATGCTGACGTTGTTTTGCTTGTGACAAACCAAAACACTACCCCTTTGTCCTGTTACTACTTTGTAAAGGGATGGTTCACTATTTTGACATTTACATTTCTTTTTAGATACAGTGCCTTTGGATTATTAAGTATTCAGACCCCTTCACTTTTTCCACATGTTGTTGTGTTATAGACTCAATTTAAAATGGATTAAATTAAAAGAATTTGCCATCAATCCACACACACTACCCCCAGAATGACAAAGTGAAAACAGGTTTTTAGTAGTTTCAGTAAATTTATTAAAATTGAAATACAGAAATACCTCATGTACCTAAGTATTCAGACTCTTTGCTATGACACTGTTAAAATGAGATAACATTTAAAATTAGCTAAAATGCAAAAATGTCAACAAATCACTAAGTTGAATTGAGTCCATCTTAATGCAAGGATAATAGTTCATGTTCTTGTTTTTATAGGGTCTCTGATTTGCATCAGAATCAATTACACACTGTGTAGATTAGGATGTCACTACCAACTCAGCAAATGTCATAATTTTCTCTTGATCCTGACAAACTCTCCAGTCCCTGCTGGTGACAAACATACCCATAACTTGATGCAGCTACCACTATTTTTCACATGAGATGGCGTGGAAACTGCATTGCATGTGCTGGATTTGCACCAAACTTAATGCTTTGTAATAAAACCAAATAAATACATTTCCAGCCACTTTCTTTGCTGTATCACTTGAATTCATTGTTACAAACACAATTATGGATATGAGAGAGATTCTTTTCTATTAAGGGATTATTTTTGACCACTTGGTTATAGACCAATTTTGTAGAGTGACTGAGATGATGTTGTCTAATCGACTGTGCTTTTTCCTCTCGACCATTCAACTTTGTAGATTTTTGTAAGTCTCCACAGGCCTCAGGGTCGCATTCCTGAGCAGTTTTGTTCCTCTCCATTTGCTCAGTTTGTAATGACAACCTGACCCACACATTGTGTAATTGATTCCTGAATGTGGAAAAAGTGAAGGGGTCTCAATACTTTCCGAAGGCACTGTATATCTCCCATGTTGTTGATGGATCCAGATGTTTTTTAGTTTTTAGGTTTTTTCATTGTTACTTTGTAGCTACATCCAGCAACTGCGGGGAAAGTAGCCTCCTACTATAAAAAGCACAAAAAAGGCCCTCTAGAAATGCTTATACGCTGCCATCTCCCAACAATTTAGCTATAAACTTGCCTACGTTTGTCAGGGTTGTCCTGTTGATGATAAACTGTCTCCCCAGTTACTTTTACTTTGCGCAATGCTATGTTTTCCATGTTGTTTACCCTGAATGGTGGGTCAGACAATTCCGACTTGCTTAAGAGCAGCTATAAGCAAATAGTTTGTTAACTTGACCTACAAGATCAAACTGAAAGTGCATGGCGACTTAATTCACGTCCAAACTACCTTGTTTGCTCAACCCTTGCTGAAGTGAAAGAGGACTAACCAAAATTCTGTCTCTCCTCGGTTTGTCGGCCATGTCTAGCAATGTTCATATTGTGTCTCACAATTTAGCGAGACACAAAGAAAAGGCGGCAGATTGATTGGAGCAATCTATTGTTATTGTCTTTTAATAGGGCTGCTTTGGTGGCTTTGAGAAAGGCAAGACAAAAGTCCTGAAACAGAGTGGTGGTGAGATTTATGGTGCCCTGAAGAAACCTGCCCATAACCCGATAGACCTGCTGCGTGTTGTTTGTTGTCGGTTGATGGCCATTGAAATGTGTCTGCCTTTTGTTCAAGGTTCTCTACTCTAGTTGACTACTTATGACTTCTAGTCATCAGTTTTCCTTGTTTTAGTACAAACCCATGTTCACAAAAAACTAATAGAACACACTTGCTATGGACAGTAGGTCCATTCACACTTTGTACCATGGATTCCCCCAGCCTTCATAGAGCTGTTATGACTGATGCAACATTGACACTCTTCAGGGAGTACATATATATCAGACAAGTTGATCAAATGTATCAAGGGTGTTCATTTTCAAATTTGTCATTGACAGCTTATCCATGACTCAAATGTTGATCCATAACTCAAATGTTCAATGATGTACATTTTTATTGAGAGAGAGTTAATTTTTCTTAGTGGAGGATGCTCCGGCAAGAACGTCAACCAAGGGCCATGAACAATTCCATAAGGCCAATCTGTTGCTGGCTTCCCTGCATATGTTATGGCATTGTCAAAACGGTTGAATCCTCTTGCTTCTCTTTCCACCTTCAGTTTTTTTTCCAGTAGGCCTATGTTATTGTTGGGAAAGATGATAGACTTTCGTGTTTGGTGATGCGTCTCTTGTCATAAACATGACATAATATCTGTAAATTAGGTGTCATATCCATTCATGACTGCTGTTATGACAGAGGTAGTGAGACTTGTTATGACTGAAGTGACAGCAGCCTCACTATGACACCAGTGTCAACACTATCATAGTGAAATAACTACAGTATGTCAACCACCATAAGTCATTGTGTATCAGCTTGCCAAATAGTGTTCCTGTTGTAAAAAATATTTTTAAACTCTCTCTCTCTCCCTCTCTCTCTTTCTCTCTCTCTCCCTCTCTCTGAGCAGCCCAGTCCTGCCAGTTCAAGCTCCAGTTCCAGTTCAGGCTTTGCACCAAGCCACAAATGTCATGGTAATTAGCAAATGTGCATTAAGACACACCCACGCACCGCACTCACAGTCCCTGAATTAAGTGATTAATTTAGCTTGAAACATTGATGTCCAGTGTGAAGATAATCAATTGGTGCTGATCTGCATTGCCAAAAGAGCTCTAATTTTGTTTCATTGGTGCAACAGAACCATCTGGGAAAATGTTCTGCTGACCGATAAAATTAGAGCTCTTTGGCAATGTAGATCAGCTCTACGTTTAACTGATGACCAAATGAAGCATTAAAAAAAAGATGGGGGAGGTTTGATACTGCTGTTTTGTGGTGAACTCCCATGCGATGCATATGTTGAGCATGGTCCTTGACAAATGAACAGTGAATGATTAGAAACAAGAGTTATCTGTATCTATAAGTTGCCTTGTGAAATAGCCAATTGGTGAGGATTAGTTTGGGTGGAGCATGTCCTCCCCTCTGTTCTGCTCACCCCTCTGTTCTGCTCACCCCTCTTCTTGTGATTTTGTTCCATGTATACAGTGGCTGACTTCGTCCACAGGAAAGTGGTAGCCGCCCCTGCCACAGCTCATACAGGTAACAACTCACCTGAACCTCGAGTTTATTTAGATTTCTCTGGTAGTCAGCACCTCACTTGTAGTCTTAGTCTCTGGAACCTATCCTGGGACCAGGGACCGCTAAACCTCACCCACTCCTTCCACTAATAATGTGCTGCATGAGCTACAATTGATCAGTTTGTTCTCTATTAATCAATTCCACTGGACCAACTCCCATTTGGCAGTATGTTTATGCATTAGAAATAGGTCTTTCGTTAAGGGTCACAATACTTAAAGTTAAATTGTGCTCTCCTTCTACACTTACTCCTTCTATTTATTTATCATTATCCTTTTTCTCACAGTGTTTCTCTCTCTCTCTCTCTCTCTCTCTCTCTCTCTCTCTCTCTCTCTCTCTCTCTCTCTCTCTCTCTCTCTCTCTCTCCCCCTCTTTCTCTCTCTCCCTCCCCCTCTCTCTCTCTCTCTCTCTCTCACACATGCACCACAGTGTTAGGTCCCCTCCGGTCAATAATCCAAGACATGCATTCAGATGATAACGAGGAAGAGTCGGAAGACGACGACAACGACATGGACTCTGACCTGGAGCGACCGACGCACACACACCTCGCCCACCGCCATCGTAGGTCAGTGTGTGCCCATGCATCGCCCAACCAGGCCACTGTCGTTATCATGGCAACAATGGAATTTGTTATACAAGCCCACAGACCATAAGGATCCACACTACACTGTTGTTTTTATAAGCATAATATAAGTCAAAAGACACAGAGGAACCTGTACTGTACTTATTGGTAAAAGGTTGCAATCAGGACAATAATATTGAATTAATCTGAGAGTTAATAACCAGCTATATTAATTTTCTTTCTGTTAAATGGCACCCACAGCATTGTAGACTGGACGTGTCAATTAATGAAAACATTTTGGTGGAGTTTGGAATTCTACAGATAGTGATTGCACACCTAGCAATGTTAAAACTTGATGTTACTGCAGGCTCTATTCAGTGTAAGGAAAATCAAGCCCTATGTTTTGCTCTTGTCTATGCAGGCTATGACTGTCCATGGTTATCCATGAATAACTGTGAATATAGAGTCAAACACACACACACATTGGCTTTATTGTCAGTAATACTTTTTAATTTGAAACTGGCTCATATTTTTAACATGACAATTCTCTCTGGCCCTATGGCCCCTGGTGTATTGATTACTTTGTCTTATGATGACTGTTGGACAGATGATTCACTTACTTAAACAAATGTATTGTTGTAAGTCACTTTGGATAAAGGCGTCTGCTAAATGCCATAAATGTAAATGTCTCTGGTACCATTCCCAACGTGTGGAAGGTGGCCAATGTACTCTACCTCTTCATAAGAGGGTTATACCAACAACTTGAATAATTAGGCTTTTCTTGCTCAAAAAGAGTCCCTGATCAATTCTCAGATGCATTCCTTTTTATCAATACATTTTATTTTAAATGTGCACCAGTCAGATTTTAGGTCTGGACATAGCACCATCTCTGCTGCTTCCCTAATTATAAATGACATTGTGATCTCTCTGGATGAGAAACAGAATAGCGCATGACCTCAATATTGACCTCTCTAAGGCTTTGGATACGGTTGGTCATGCCCTCCTATTACAGAGGTTATCTGCCATTGGTTTGAATCAGTCAGCCTGTAATTGGTTTCAAAGGTTCGGTGTAGTTTTCTCAACATTTAATAAAAAATGTTCTGTTCAGAGCTTGCTACTATTTAATGTCCTACGGATGTCTAGAGAATTAAGAAAAACTGCTTTTAGCTAATGTGCTGCTCATACATGGAATGACCTTTAGGGGGGCTGAGGTTGGAACATCCTTGTTTAGGGACCAGCTCATGCAAAAATGCTCTTGTTTTTATTAAGTAGTGTGTGTATTTTGTGTTTTAAGGTGTTCTTTTGTAATATTTGTGTTGTAAACAGGGCACACCTGCAAAGGAGACTTTAGTCTCATTGTATCTCCCTGGATAAATACAAGTTTAATAAAAAAAATAATAATAATGAAAATGTTTTGCTATGCAAGAAAGCCTTGAGAGAGAGCAGTAATTATTCAAGTCATTGGAATCACCCCCTTTATTAAGAGGGAGGACATTGGCCATCTTCCACACTTTGGGAATGGTACCAGAGAGAATTGTCATATTAAAAATATGAGCCAGAGGTTCAGCTATTAAAAGGGCAGAGAGCTGCAGGACATTGCGCTTGATTTCAGCTGGTGTGCTCAAGGATGACATTACATGAGAGCAGCATTACTTTATTAAAACATAATTTTAAGATATCATTTGTTTAAAAAGTCTCCTCTGACGAACTGTAAAGGTAGGCCCTTATTGCTTCGGTTATGATGAGGTACGACAATTGCTCTACTTTCATAAAGGAACTTGGGGACATATGTGCCATAATCGGAGTGTATTCATCATTATTTGAAATTACTCAGAAAATGTCTGACAGTGACTCAGTATCTTTCGTCGTATGCTAACGCCAGATGATCCCAATGGTTCTTGTCTTTTTGTATCTCTGCAGGGTTTGCTTGAGTGACGGCAGTGAGAGCAACAGCTCAGCCCCCTCGACCCCTTCCCGAAATGAGCCCCTGCCTTTATTAAAGACCAGTAACAATCAGGTAGGACCAAATGGTATGATGTAAGATGTGGTCATATACTGAAACAGTTGCAACAGTATCTTATCCATTTGTTGACGTTAGTGTAACAGTATAATTATTAAATTAGATCAATACTATGCACAGAAATAATTAACTGTTGTGTTTAGTCAGGTCATTGACTAAAAGTCATTAGAATATCACATTCTATATTTTAAAGAGCTTACATATTGAATATGACATTAACTGACATAAATGTTGTAAAACATAACTACATAGCCTACTGTAAAAAAAAAAGAAGAAAAAAAAAGAAAAGAAAGAAAGAAGAATTTGTCATATGAAGCACCAACGCTTAACAATAACAATTAAAATGGAACACAAGTCTGAAGCAATAATTCATGTAATGAAATATAATTATACATAGTTGCAAGAAGGTCTATACACCAGTCATTTGCTAAAGTTACAAGAGTAAAAGTGACAGCTATACACACCCGAGCCATAACACCGACTCCACCATATTTCACAGAGGAGGTGGTATGCTGTGGATTTTGGGCAGTTTTTTTTTTCTCCACACTTTACAGTTGCCATCAGTCTAGGACATGTTAATCATTGTCTCATCTGTCCACAAGACCTTTTTTTCCAGAGCTCTGCAGGCTCTGTTATGTTCTTTTTAGCAAACTGTAACCTGGCCTGTTTTTGTAGTTAAGTAGCGGTTTACACCTTGCATTGAAGCCTCTGTAGTTCGGCTGGTGGCGTATTTTGCGGATTGTAGTCTCTGACACATTCACGCCTACCTCCTGGAGACTATTCCTGATCTGTGGGAGTTGTTTTGGAGGTTTTCTTAATCATGGTGAGCATTCTTCTGTCATCCACTGTAGAAGTCTCCCTTAGCATGCCAGGCCGTTTGTGATTTCTGAGCTCATCAGTGCTTTCTTTCTTTTTAATGATGTTCCAAATTGTTGTTTTTGGTAAGTCTAAGGTTTTGGCTATGTTTCTGATTTGATATTTTTTTCTGATATTTCAGCCTCATAACGGCTTCCCTGACTTTCATTGACTCATTGTCTCTTTGGTCCTCATCTTGACAGACACCAATAGCAGACTCCAAAGGCAAACGCAAAGCCTAGAATACATAATACATTAAACATAGTCCTATGCTTATAAATAATTACAGTTGGTGAAACAAAGCTATTTGTATCTGTTTCAGAGAGAAAATAATAGTTTTTCTGATGTCCTACAGATAATTGAGGTAAAGAGCCCCATTAAGCAACCAAAACAGGCTAAGAATAAAAACATTGATTGTGACAAGGTAAGTGGCTGAATGTGTTGCTGTTTGTGGTCTTATTGTCTGAATTGAACATAGATTTGCCATGATAGTAGTGATATTACAGTGATATTACAATGTAATCCTGGCATTCTTAAAGACCTAATTTTAAGTCTATGTTACAGCAGCTTTTCTCAACTCCAGTCCTGAGACCCACAGGGCCTCAAAATATAATTTTTGTTCAAGTATGATCCATGTCATGTTTGTACCAGAAATGGCCTCACAATCGTTTGAATGAAGATTTATTGACAATGTGATGCAGTAGAATTAGAGCGACATGGGTCCTGTAGTCCAAGCGGGGGGGCGATAGAGCCCAGTGGTAAGATGGGACCTGGTGATGCAGGATGGCACTGGAGAGATGGGGTATTTTGTGGACACACAAATACAGAAAAGGCATTGAAGAAGGTAGGCAGGAATGTCCTTATACTGTATATGATCAGCCTTTTAGTCCCATTGGACTGGCTTTGATTCCTTGGTGACGAGTAAAAATCTGCCTTTCTGGTACAATCACATAACGTCCCCTGTGCTGGTGTAGAACTGGAGTTGAGAAAGGCTGCGTTAATTCCTTGCTCTGAATAAGCCGAGGTAGGTATCGTTTGGTGTGGTCAATAACACTGTCAACCCAATGTCCCCCCGCATGTCTCAGGCTTACCTGGATGAGCTAGTGGAGCTGCACAGAAAACTGATGGCACTGAGAGAGAGGCACATACTACAACAGGTGAAGTCTGATACTGAACTCCAAACCAACTTCATAATGTTCAGAAAACTCTAAATTAAGAACCCTGAAGAAATCGAAATTATTTGGTTCACCTTTCTCCACCTAAGAGAGCATATGCAATTTTGCTTATGTTCTCAACCTTTTTTTTTTTGCTTATGTGCTTAAACTTTTTCAACATAAGAGAATACATATTTATGTTCTCAATGCCTACAGTATAATATGAAAAGCATTAACGGTTATTCCCAGCACTAGTGCCAAGGACACCCTTGCTATCCTAATGAAACCTTTGGCTCGGAGGGAAGATGGAAAACTCTTAAACAGCATTGTCAGTGTAGCCCTAACTTGTGGAGCAATCAGGCTAATCCTTCAGAGTTCAGCGATGCGTTCCATGTCCTCAGCCATGAGAGATGGGAGTGATTAACTCAGGATGCTCTGCCATTCCCCCCCCCCCATCTTTTTGAAACCACAAATTGGAAAATTGTCTTATGTCATTGAAAGGCTTAAAAAACAAAAATGAGTTGGTGTTTAGTTCCAGTAGACATTAATCATTCAATGGAAAACACAATTAGTTCAAAGCCTGCTCACCTGACCAAAACCGGTCCAAATCTTGGTGTTCCATCACAACCGATATGGGGGAGTGGGGAGAAGAGAGCTGGAACCAATAATCCACTTGGAACGGAAAGCCACTGTTAGTGTCTACATGCAGGGTTTTGTATGCAAGGAGGGGTGAAGGCTCCTCATTCCAACTTGAGCCTCGTAAGAACACAACATTAGCCACCCCACCACTCAGTAACAGTTCCCACAAATGAGTAACTAATTAGTCTTATTCTGCACAAAACAACATTGTCTATTACCATGCTGCTCCCTTCGACTGCACAACCAGGGCGAAAACATTTGGCTCTTGCTTACCTCACTTTGAAAATGGTGACGCTTTCTCCAGACCTTATAAGACTTTGGGTCACATACTTCAACTGTAGTCGTAGTAATTGTTTATTGTTTTGTTTTTTTCTCTTTGTGTTTCCCTCTTACAGATAGTAAACCTCATCGAAGAGACTGGACACTTCCACATCACAAACACAACTTTTGACTTTGATCTCTGTTCCTTGGACAAAACCACAGTGCGAAAGCTTCAGAGTTACCTGGAAACCTCTGGAACCTCCTGAGGCTCGGAGCAGCTGGCTGCTGCGAGGAAGAAAATTGTTCTCCTCTTCTCCTTTTGTCCTTTTTTAAAACTTGAACTTTTTTGGCAATGCAAATAACCTGCCATGGCTGGAACCTGGGTCCTAGTGCCTGGCTCTGCCTGAGGCACTCTACTGGTTGGACTTGGTTCTCCATTTGACAGTTCCCCGCTACAGAGACTGTCACCCTGGATATGTCCCCTTGTGGATCAGGAGATCACACAGAAAGCCTTGAAAACTTCATAGTTCTCCAAAAATAGGGAAAATTGAGATCTTGCTCTTAATGAATGTGCATATTGTTACCATGGATGTGCGTTGAAATGTTTTGTTTGAGTGTAAGGAGTGTGTGTGTGTGTTTGAGTGTAAGGAGTGTGTGTGTGTGTGTGTGTAATGGTGAAAACAGAAAAAGACTTGTGCAAGCACTTCACAACAGACATCTCTTTGGCTCTGTAAGATGGTGGAGCACCACATTGTCATCACAACATTGAGATATAAATTCTCTTAATATGGGAGGTATGACTTGAATGGCAATCAGGATAACAATTCTGCCCTCTGAAATTAAAGTCAATAAGTAAATATACATTTAACAATACATTCCATTCTTGATAGCAACATTTGTATGAATGTGTTGGTGCTTCAGGTTGTGTTCTGCAGCTCTGTGTCCAAGTTTTAAACAAAACCAACTGTTGGTCATAGTCATGTGACCAGTCAGTGTCATCAGGTTATGGGCAGGTGTGTACTACTGTATACAGGAACCATTATTCTAATTTCCTCTACCACCTCCAGGTGAGCCAGTGTTTGCTAGAGCCATTTCATTGTCCACTGTTTCTTGCGGGCCTGAGAGGTGCTTGATGCAGGATCGATCATCTAATAGAGATTTAAAGGAGGGTTTCCAACTTATTGACTTTTGCACCAGTTTTCACAATTATCTTGTGTCAATGCTCCCAGACAGTTTTTGGGTCCATATCTCATATATTTAGGTTTTTGTAATTTATGTCAGAATGGCCATGTAACACTTAACTAACACTTTAAAGGGGCAGATGGTTCCTTACCTTGAAAGTAGACTATGGTCCAGGAGAAACTTTAATCCATGGTTCAGAGTTGTTTAAATAGCCACTACCAACTTCAGCTAACTTAAGCCACCACTAACAAAAAAAACAATGGAGTGATGGGGGGGCTCCAGAAACATGTGTGGCCACAATCACCTAAAATTAACTCTCTTCCCAAGGAGACCTCAATGTTGCCTATATGCATGTAAAACTTTTTTTTCCTACAAATATAGGCAGCTAACACTCATGTGTAATAAAGAGATCCAGACTCTGAATGTACATTGTCATTCAGCTTTTGAGCCATAAATTATTATTTTACATGATAGCTTATACAAAGCAGGAATGTGTGACAGTACTTGATGCCCAGAATTGCATATACGCAACATTAGTATTTCAAGTGATTAACTTCACCTAAAAATATTTTCTTTACTCTGGCGTCTCTCGACATCTTATGAGCATTTTGCATCTATTGAAAACTCACCTTTTTTGACCACCTACGAGACTCTTTTGGAGGAGCAGAATTTCCATGTGATTTCCGCCATTTTCAGCTAAATCTTCTAATGGTGTAATTACAACAATTGGCCACCAGAAGGTGCTAAAAGTGTTTAATAGGATCTCAGACAGTGGTTTCCTTTTGAGAATTGATCGCATGCAGACATTTTACCAGGTGTTAAAAGACAATGTTTTGCCTGTTTGCAAACTCCTTGTCCCTACCTCGCATCAGGGGCCACACCTGCTAGTAGCGTCAATGGTTTGCTTGAAAACCTTTTCATTGCTACATTAACATATGGCAATTTGGCAAATATTGTATTCAAGATTGAATACAGACATGCATACTGTTCCTGATGGTAAAATTGTTTAGGGGGGGTGGTGGGCTATAATAATAATAATAATAATAATGAATACATGGAAACCACTTGCATCTTGCTTATAGTGGCACCAGTTGTTCTCTGTTGCTATGGAGATTGAAGGCGGGAAAAGCAGTGTGATGCCTACTTTCCCAGCTTTCCCAGACACATGACTACTCTCGGTACTTCAAAAATCAGGACCACAGCTCTACTGGGTAAAACATTGGGATATCGCCCTTATGACTCATTCTAAGTAGCCAATAGATATCCAAAGACTCAACATATGGACCTGAAATGAGGCTGATGATTCCTGGGAATTTGGGGAAGATATTTCATAGAAACCTAAGTTGTCAAATTAAACTTCTTCATAAAATGAGAAAAAATATATTTTGTTCAACTTGTTTTGGTGCACAGTGTCAATATACAAATCTGTGGAATTGAAACTGATTTTGTTTAGTGTGCAGAGCCATGCCATAAAAGAAATACTTCACTCTAAAATCAAATGTCTGCAATTAATTTATACCTTCACTCCAATCGATACACTAAGACACTTTTTAAGTCATTATTCTAGTTATGTAGCTACCTGCATCTCCGCGTTTTTTATGGCCAGAAAGTGGATCCCGTCCACTTCCATTATATTAGAAAATGTGGAAGTGCAACCTGGGTTTGATGACTTATGAGCATTTTGCAACTATTTTACATGAAAACAACTCAGTGTCCATAATCAATATGAAGCTGTCATAGATTGCAAGTCTTTGACAAAAACGAACCTGGAATCAACTGGAATCTTGCCTTTAGCATTTGTCCTGAATAGGTGTGCACTACCACTATCACCAATCAAATCGAGGGAATAGAGGGAAAACAACTTTTCCTAATCCAAGTTGGCGGCTTGCAACTGCAACATTTGTTGGCTTTTTCGATTGTTACTGAGATAAAGCCTAATTTTGGCCTGGCTTGCACAAGGCTTACTACTTGGTAGTACAATAAAGCTACATGATTTCTGAATGGATTAAACCAGTTTCAAATGTATTTTGGTTGATGAATAGAGTATGGTAGCCTTGTGTTGTGTAAATGGTTTATGTTATATTCTGTTTTGAATCCAACTGCAATTTCCCTTGTCACAAGAGGCACAACGTTGCAAAATACACTTTTAAAAAGTGTCTTGTGCATAGACTGGAGTGAAGGTATGTGGTTAATGACAGAAATGTGATTGTAGCATGAACTATCCCTTTGATGGTAATACTGGTGTTTACACTTGCAGGGCCAACAAAGGCAGAATGTAAAATTATGGTATGATTGACCTATGCCTTATGAGTTCATGTGTGTACTTTGGATGTACAATAAAAATGCTGTATGGTATACAGCTGAGGTCATGTGCAACCTGTGGAGAAAAAAGTTATTGGCACTGTGATTTAAAATATATATTTTTCCTTTTTGTATGTTGTTGCAATGTATATTGAATGACTAAGTATTTTGTCATAATTTCTCTCATTCAATTTCTAAGCCCAAAGATGTTCATTTTGGTTGAAATATTATGATATGTGGTTTATATGTTTATAAACTTATGTTCTAAAAATGTTATCTTTCGTTTCTTGGAAAGTGTTGGCCACCTTCCATGGAAAGTTAAATCACACAGAAGATGTTACTGAACACTTCTTAACCATGTCAGCATCAGAATGGATTATGAATAATACTCATTATCCGAATTGTAGTAGCCTACTCGAGACCATTTTGGTCTTTTTTTTAACCATTTATTTAATTAAAATGACCTCAACATACAAGTATACAATATGGCAGGGGGCCCATGGAATATAAAAAAACACAACAGAACCATCTAATCACCATGCACCAACAGTATGTGTCCACGGTCGAGCCGCGGTTCCTGCTTCACTCAAGATGACCCTCCTGGTGTCCCCCTGTACCTTCTTCAGAGACAGCTTAACCTTTGCATCCTCGATCAGACGAGGTTCATTCTAGCATTATGTGAACTTAACTATTGACTGTTACCCATGTATCACAGCGACCTCCCCACTGCCATTCTCATATGTATTTAGCTATTTACCTCACTGTTGAAAATGAGGTAAATAGCTAGCTAGCCAACGTAAACTAGGTAAGGCATTCCTGAGGTGCCTGCAATGACGGCTGTTGTGCTGAATGTACATGTTTGAGAGCAGAGTACAATCATTATCACCACAGTATCACAATGTTATGTTAAGGGTGATTGATTACTGAAGGTAATCAAAGTTGTCCAGTTCTGAAAAATACTTGATGGGTTGTTTTGCTCGTTCTTACTTTGCTATATAATGTTGATCAAGCCTCAATTGAGGGTGACGATTACATTTCATTGAATTAGCTCCTGTCAGCCGCCACATTCAAAATCACGTTTGACATCTGTTTTTTTTTGTTTTTCCCCCCCCAGCCAGCCACGCAGACATTGCTTGACAGTGTGTCCAAAGTCATCTATTTAACGAGTTGTACTTGTGAACAAACAGTTAAGTTTATTGCAATGCTAGGGTTTATTAGTCCAGTTGTGGTTATGGCGTGATGGTATCCAGGCATGGCAGGCAGCAGTCTGAGTGCAGCAAGCAGGCAGAGATGTGGAGCCACCCGGGCTGTCTTGACGAGCTTACACCACAGGATGGCGCTATGGCTTGACTCTTAACATCGTCAGCACCCATACAATGTTTGCGAAGCAGATACTAACTATGTTATCTGATACATGGGATTACTCTACCTTGTGAACTCGACACTGCTTTCCTGCACATGTTTCAGGATTGACCAAGTGATATCATGAAATCCTGTGCTCTGCTACATTTGAGGGGAAAATACAGCCATTTATGAATACGTCACCCTAAACAGGGCATGCTTACCAATTTTCTATGATTTCCCACATCACTGCTAGGGAGCAGAATAGGCCTACAGCCAGTGATGTAGTGGAGGTTAGACTCAGTTACCCACCTTTTTATTTTTTTGGAGAATGTTTTATAAACTTTTCTGCTAGGTCATTGTTATTTGCATTAGGGTTTACCCACCAATTTAACCCATGCTGCACTGTACATCCTTGCCTACAGCCAAATCTTAGGAATTGCTCACCAAAACAAAATGTTCTTATTATTATTTTTATCCACATATGTGCCCCCACATTTTCACATACAATGTCACTCTGTCAATTCTGGTCACTGAAGAGAAAGGAATACAGACACGTTTTAAAGGTACTGTATAGTGCAAACTAAAGAAGTGAACTTCCTGTCCTCTAGCTATCTAAAAATCAATGTCTGCCAGACTCTAAAGACTGACATGAAAGACTAAAGTATTTAAGTTAGGCCAGTTTGCCATGTAGCAGATAAGCAAAATTCATTCCCCCTATACACACTGCGCAGAAAGGTGCTGCGCAGAATGCCAGATCTACAAATAATCTGTTGCCAGAAATGACTATACCGATTATGTGATCAAGATTAGCGAATCTGTGCAGTGTCTTGCTCAAACCGACCACCTGAACGAGTCTGCGGTCGTGAACGAGGTGTTTCGCGCTGCCCCTCCCCTCCTCAGTCTCACAGAGAGATTCGCTGATTCCATTTTTGATAATCAGCTCGTATTCATTTGTGTTTTTCATTAATTTTTAAAACAGGTATGGTTCCCCCCCCCCCATCTTTTTTTTTTAACAAGGGATATGGCATACCCCCACATACCCCCTCAATTCGAGCACTGAATACGACGCTCTACCTACTCTGTCTTTCTGTATATGGTCCTATGTTCTCTTTTCGGTAAGAAAAGACAGTCTCTACATGACACTTGTTTTGAACTATATCAAATGGATATATCAAATGTTCACCGAAGTGTTTGGTATATTGCATTTCATATTGCTATAGCAACAGCCTGAAATAATCGCAATAAAAAGTATTGTCAAAAAAACTAAATCAAGCACAGCAAAGGTTTTTTAATTATTTAAAATACTGTTTGAACCTATGTCTGGCTTGACCTGGCTTTGCCTGGGTTATGTTTGTTAGTAACAGTTGCAATGCATTGGACCACTCTTATAGGCAGATCAGCCAGTCAATCAAAAGGCAACATTTCTTTGACAATTGGTCAATTGTGGGAGATGTATGTATCCACCAGGTCTTGGCTTTCAGAGGAGCTATGCAGAGGAAGGGTTAATTGCCAATGTGATTATGTCGGTCTTGTGATCCAGAGCAGTGCCATGAAAGAAGGCTTTTTATTTGCAGCGAACAGCCAGGCTCTCAGAAGTGCCAGAACTCCAGGAAAACCACCCTACTGCACATCTTGGTGAGTTGTATAAAACTGATTGGCTACATAGACATCTGTTTACAGAATATAATATATCATATGTATTGTTTCAGTTGATCGGTTGTATCTTCAGGTGCTTCACAGGCATGTTGCTTGACACTATTTCCACATAGGATCTCAGTCAATCTGAACATACCTCAACAAATATCCATGGGCATAGGTTTGATAAGAAAGTATGAAGGGATAATGTAGAAATTTGAAATTTCTACATTAGGGGTCTAGGAGTCTTCACCCAGCAAAATAAGCGCATTTAGTGCAATTCGACAGTTTCAACATTATTTCAGACGTTTGCTTACCTCCCTAGCCTACCTCTTTTAACTTATTGCTGCTACACATCATCCTCTCTGCAATCCCGTCTCTGTCATAATGCAATTCCACCTCTTCTCTCTCCTCTTGCTTGAAAATCTGTCTTAACTGTCTTATGATCTGTCTTAACCCACCAGAACTGAAAATATAAGCTTGTTTTACCCTGTTGTTTGTTAACAATGCAAAACAAACACTGTATAGCTTCAAACCATAGTTAAAACTATCATTTTAATCTCATGGTCAGTTCATGCATCCATAGCTCCTTCTTTGGATTTGTTTACCAAAGTAAATTGATTCCCTGATTGCCCCTATAATTGTTTAGGGGAGCGTGCTCATATTTTTGAGAAGTTGAATACTGTTTTAAGTTTGTCTCAAATTTTTTTGTGATGTGATATCAATTAATTTCTGGCCTCATTAAACCACATAATCCTTAGTTTAGGCTTTCAAACTTTGGCAAAATACGCTTATTTGCATGTGCATTCGAGAGTGCCTTTGTGACTGATTTTGGACTATTTAGGGGACCCCTTTGGCTCAAGAGCACCCCCAGGGCAAAATTCTGCATAATTTAGTTTTTCAGGAGTCTGTTCTCACTAAATAACTAAATCATTGTGCTCTTGTATTTTTCACTAAGGGTGAATATTCACATTGCCATGTACCTGGATCCCCTGGTAGTCTGGATCAATGGCGCTGAGGAGTGAGGTTCCTAAGAGGCTAGAGCTTGGGCTCCTCATGGATACAGAGTCCCTTGCTCAAAGCCAGCAAAACAATCCAGCCCAGGATCTGGGGCTTCGGCGCCTTTCATTTGCCTACCAGGGCCTGTTGGAGATTCCCTATGAAACCATACTAGCACAGCGGGACACCCTGGAGGTGCTGGACCTCAGTTTCAACCTACTAGAGGAGTATCCTTCTATTTATACAAACATACTCAGACACTTGTGTGTGTGTGCACCCTAAAACATGCTCTCAAATACAAAAATACATGGGCTGACATGCAACCAAACGAGCTGAGTTGCCATTGAGTGCTACATCTGGTAAGTGCTACATCTTAATCCAGGGAGGCAGGAGATCGCAAGTAGAACAACGGATGATACCCATCAGCTGTGTGTGAAATGTAATTCACTTGCAACCAAAAAGCAGCCCGACTTTAGCTGAGCTGTTAGATATTCAAGTGTCAGTTTGCTTTCATAGCAGACAGTGGGAAACAGCGTCTGAGGCTAAAGTTGAATAAAGTTCATACTAGTGAAAGAATCCATGTAGACTTTTCTCACTTATGAAATAACAAGAGATGAGAATCTCAATGTGACTTCTCTGGTTAAATAATGGATGAATAAAATAATAAAAAGAAAGAAATCCTGAGGACAAAATAAGATGAATAAGAATGAATGAATGCCTAACATAGACCCATCATTGGTCAACTTCAAACAGAAGGGGGTTGGTCAAATGGCTACACCATGTTTGCAAGTAGGAAAACAAATATAGTAATGGGGTGTCTTTTTTCCCATATGTGAAATTAAATTGGCTTTAATTGGCTTGTGCTCTCAGCAGCTGAGGCAAGTATAGAGAAGCGAAAGTGTTTCTTCAGATTGTGTATCGGATGCAGGTGGCCTAGAGGTTAGAGAGGCCGGCCAGCAATCGGGAGGTTGCTGGTTCCTAGAGGGAGCCGGATGTGAGCTGGTAACTGAAGGGTTACTGGTGTCATATCTAAGACTCCACTGCTGTTGTGCCCTTGAGCAAGGCACTTAACCCCTAACTGCTCCAGTTAATATAAAAAAAAAAAAGGAAATATTGTTTTTATTTTCAATGACTGAGAAAATAAAAATGGGAAAGAGGATTTTCTCCAACTATGATGAAAGACACCTTAGTCTGGTCAAAAAGCAGGTTTAAGTTGAGGCCTGTTACACTGCATCCTAATTGCCCTGCGGCATGCAAGTGTCAAGGTGAAAAACAGATCAGATATCCCTCCCTCTAGTTTGGGTGTACTAATCAGCCATGTCCGTCAGAAGGTTCTGTGTGCGTCTAGGCTGTCAAGCGTTAATGGATGCTCTGTCTCTATTTTAGTGGCGTGCTCCATGTATTTCCATCCACTGTGGTGTTGTCTTGCTGTGCTATCTGACGGATCATATCAGGACAAGCTCCGTAGTGTGCAGCACGTTGACGCACATTATATATGAGGACACGCATAGTATATGAGGATGAGGTGTTAGAGAGTCACAATTAGGACCATCTCTTTCACACTTGTATCTGAGTTAACAAGAGACCAAGACTTTATGGTCATCCCGTTCTGAATTTTGGTTGCAATTGAGTCATGCATGCAGTAGAAGTATACACAAGCAACATACTCTTTTTCCCTTTCTCTCTCTTTTACATACACACAGACACACAAACAAATATGCGGGACATGTATCATATCATGCATACTGTATAGAGCACTAATTCAAACTAAGCAAAATCCCCCTCGCACTGTTTCTTCTTCATTCAAAAACTAACGGAGCCCAGCTCTCCTGGGCGAACTGCAGAGGCTCAGCACTCTGATTCTGGACTGCAACAACTACTCAGCCCATGTGAAGTTCCCCTACATGCCCAGCGTCACCACTATCTGGATCAACAAGAACAAGATTAGCAATCTGCCAATCTTTGTGGAGGAGATCCGTCGAAAGTTCCCCAACCTCAAGTGAGAATAACTTTTACCAAGGACTTAACACTAGAAGCCCCGGGCCCTCATTACTAACCGAAGTACCCAGAGTGACGTCTTGGAGACCTCCATTTGTTGACGTTAGTGTAACAGTGTAATCGTTGAATTAGATCAATACCATGCAAAAAATAATGAACTGGTTGTGTTTAGTCAGGACTTAAGAATCATTACAATATCACTTTTTTTTATTTATTTTTTATAGACCTCACATATTGAATATAACATATTGACAGTGTAAGTTGTCATTAGTGTAAGTGAAGTGCCAATATAACAGGTACAGAACACATCTGAGGCAATAATGACATGGAATTAAATATAATTATACATATTTGCAAGAACGTCTATACACCAGTCATTTGTTAAAGTTAAAAGTGGACACAAAATCGCTTCTTATTTCAGTGGCTATGCGCTTAACGCAAATGCATCCACAGCTGCTCTTATGCTCCACCATGCAAACCACATTCAAATGAAATGTTGATTTTGTCTCCTGACTAGCACCATATTTGCATGTCTTGATACGTTTGAATGAAACAGTGATGCTGTCTGACCTCAGGTTGTTACTATCTCTAGGATTCTCAGCATGATGAACAATGAGGCAGCACCCAGCTACTTCAACGGAGGGACTTTGACTCAGTACATAGATTATAGGTGAGTAATAATAATAATAATAACATTAATAATAAATATAAGGTTCAAGCGATGAAGCATTATCAAGTGAACAACTGAAGTCTGTCAACTGAAGTTTGTCTCTGCGAAACCTTCCGTGCAAATCAGCTAAACGCATGATTGATTTAACAGAGCAATCATGATTTCCACACTCACTGGTTAATTGTCAGTTTTTGGGGAACATGCTTAAATTGTGGCTAAAATAGGTTGGTGCTACAGTAGGTGACAGCTATAGTGTAGTAACACAGCTATAGTTAAAAAAAAAAAAAACGTCAGTTAGAATTGTGATTTAAGTACACTGTGATAAACAAACAAAAGTAAAGGTATATATGGGAAAATGGCAATGTAACTGTAAATTGAGAAACTATAAACCTCATGTAACTGTAAACTTGTATTTTCAGGGAGGATACAGAGCTACTCAAACCAACAGAAAAATGCCTCTTTGAGAGATAAGATGTAAACCAATTTAGGGCAGTGTCTGTAATTCCCACGCCATTTCTAAGATGGTCAATTAAGATGGTATGATCAGTTGTGTCAAAAGCTGCACTAAGATCAAGGAAAAGTAGAATGGAGCACTGACCAATATCACCCGCTAAGAGAAGGCCACTGGTGACTGAGTAAAGCAGTCTGTTCTGTGAAATGACTGGAAACCAGATTGGAATAGATCATTTCTGCTCCTGAAATCTTAAGATTTCAGAAAGTTTAGGGAACTACACGAGATATCACAGCAAGTGAAACATATGGGGGCGTGGCCGGGCAAATACGAAAAAAGATGACACGTGACAATGTTGTCAGCACCTGCAAAAATTCGGTGTGGATATCTGAGGGCATTCAACTTTATAGCTTTTTCTATAATGGGCGCTATGACCCAGGACAGCTACGTGGCTTGACAGCTAGAGGGCGATGCTTCCTCAGGTCATTGCACGGGTAAGTAAGTAGGTAGGTAGAAAGAAGAAGATTGGGTAAACCTGTATTTACAATTTTATCAGTTGCTTGAGCACATTTCTTGAAACAGTTTTCAACTTTTCAAAACACACATTCCCTGAAACAAATGCCAGCGCTGGCACTACTGTTAAACAATGTGATGTTTTGACAAACATGTTAACTGTTTTGATAAATTTAATACATTTTCAAGAGATGTGCTCAAGCAATCAAGAACAACCATTTCTCTCTGTAGTGACATGACTTTCAAGTGGCTAGAACTTCCTTATCTGTGCATTTCGGAGATTGACAACCTGTTCAATTATCCACTGCTCTACCCTTGTCAGACCTGATCAAACTTTTTTGTGTCACAATTTTGTGACACACTACTGGTAAGAACGTAATGTTCATATGACTTCTTGCCCACTAAAGCATTCCTCCTCTGTCTACCCAGGCAATATGTGGTCAGTCAGATTCCATGCCTGAAGACCCTGGATGACACAGATGTTCTGGGGAAGGAGAGAGCCCAAGCTAAGAAGACTTATAGGATGCAGAAGGCCAGGGAAGGCAGTAAAAGGAGGAAGGAGCTCCATCGGTGAACCCTACTGCATCAGGACTCAAATCAGTGCCTGGTGTTTCTAAATGAATTTAAAAAAGATCAATTCTAGTCAGGTTAACTACAATTTAACTGAAGAAAATTTAAGACAATGATAAAAAGCCGTTTTTGAAGATAATGACCTTTAGGACTTTGGACTAATTACAAGAACACTTCGCTTACCGGCATCCTGCCAAAGAACTCCCACCAAATTACGCTGAGCTTACATACTGCCTTAATGTGCAGAGGAGCATCAGGTCTGTTGTGTCTTAATTGGCTACACCTGAGACTAATTGGGTGACTCCTATGAATAGAGGGTGTGTCAAGTGTTTGGGGTGCTTTTTGTTAGTTAGAGGAAGCTGATGTAGCTACCAGTTTGTATTCTTAT
This sequence comes from Argentina silus, assembly GCF_951799395.1. Lineage (NCBI taxonomy): Eukaryota > Metazoa > Chordata > Actinopteri > Argentiniformes > Argentinidae > Argentina > Argentina silus. The sequence goes on along the minus strand of NC_139672.1, from coordinate 13,704,314 downwards.
CCAATGTGTTCAGAAATAAATATGTACAGATTTTGTTGTATCTGTCCAGTCATTTGTGAACGTCTTAAATGTGTATATATCACCAAATGGTCTATGTATTTGTAAATACTGTTAGTTGGGATGTGATCTGGGATTGTGTATGAGACAATTTCATAGATGCTTTGAAAACCCAAACCACCAGTTTATCCGTTTCATGATGTATCACAGAATTTATAATTCATGTCCTCATTGGCTAGGGTTAGCTAAATGTTGCTAAATTGTTCCCAGCAGTGGATCAACATTCCTCATGTAAGGGTTCGGGCAAATCATGTAAGTGGAGAGGATGGAGGAACAGAGGGGAGTTTATTTACAGTTACTTATTTGAATTACAGTTATTTATTTGAATTACAGTTACTTATTTGGGCGACAAACCTTAAGCCAGTTGAGTTGAGTTTTGAGTTTCCCAATAAACAAACTGCTAATTTTCACAAAATATTGGTCCCCCACATTCAGACCTACACTGGCCTAGTAAGAATCTGAACTTATTATAGCCATACACTACATACAGTACCCAAGCTGGCTTATAAGCAAACTGCCATGCAGTACTGGTCTCCCACATTTTGACCAAAGATAGCTCAGTAACTACAGGAACGTATCAGGGCAACATTCCTCATAACAGAGCTGGCCTATGAGCAAATAGCCAACTCTCACCCAGTACTGGTGAATCACATTTAGACAAAAGTGTCCCAGTAACTATAGGAACATACCAGGGTCAAATATCACCAATGGCCAATGAGCAAAATGCCAACTCTCACCCAGGGCTGGCCCCCCACTTTCTGACCAGGTCTGGCCTATACAATGCTGTTTCTGCCACTAAGCCTCATGTCCCTCCACAAGACCAGATCTGGCCCACAATTGTCTGCTGACTGGGCAGTTAAACTCATGAGGCATTTACAGTGCCTTTGGAAAGTATGTCATCAATCCACACACAATACCCCAGAATGACAAAGCGAAGAAGTTTCAGTAAATGTATTAAAATTGAAATACAGAAATACCTCATGTATATAAGTATTCAGACCCTTTGCTATGACACTCTTAAAAATGTCATCAACAAATCACTCAATAAGTTGAATTGAGTCCATCTTAATACAAGGATAATAGTTCATGTAATTTTGGAATTAATATCTTTGTTTTTATAGGGTCTCTGATTTGCATAGGAATCAATTACACACTGGATCAGGTTATGTAATGGTGAAGCATTTTTTCTTAATTTTGCTGTCCAAAAGTTTGGATTTGAAATCAAACTAGATACAGCTAACTTTAACAGCCCAATGTGTTCCTATGAAAGATGGAGTGTCACAGTGAAGCCAGGAAATGCCGTTTATGGGCGTCGCCATAGTGTTCATCTGATTGGTGGAACCAACGCAGATACAGTCATATGCTAAGCAGAGGCGCGTTTCAATGTTTCTCTGACTGGTGCTTTACTTTTTCACCGACACGTGCATTGTATGTGCATGTGTGCTTGTGACTTGCCTTCAAAAATAAAAAGTGAATATGCTTCTTACATGGCTGGTGGGCCACCTGGGAGGAGACTACATATAATATTAGGAAATAATAGAAACCAAAATTGCAGTCCAAACAGTGTTATTTTGCCAGATGGTTTAACATGGGTATCAATGGGGAAACGTGCTTTTTGGCACCAGCTGCAGTTCTCCCCATAGCCACTTGGCTTCAAAATCTCTCTGAAGGATTGCTACCCTGCCTACTGCACACTTTCAAGGCAAAAGAACAATTCTAGATTCTTAATACTTAGAAGAACTGATTATATGTGGTATTCATTCTGAAATTGTGTGAACCATTATTGGACTCATATTACACTTAATTAAACTTGTTTATATTGTCTATTTGAGCTCAATTAGGAGTGCCAGAGCAAACGGTCTTACTGTAGGCAATAAAATGTTCTCTTTTCTATTTCTAAATAATTCCAGAAATTTGCCATCATTTTTCTTTTGCATGAAAGTGTCTAGTAGGTTGTGTAGATCAATGGTTTAATGTTTTCATTTTCAGACAATGCATTGATAATACAGAATGTTCAGAAGGTTTTCAAATGTACTGGGAATATTCCCTCCATTTGCAACACTCCTTAAAACACACCTCTGCCCACTCCCAGAATATAATGACAAAGATGTTGTCCCAATCACCAGCACTGGGAGCACTGGGAGCACTTAAAGGACCCTTTGATCTTAGATCTCAGTGTTTCCGCTCCGACTGGCCCCTTTTATTTTTGGTCAGCCGATCCTTCTCCTCCCGATTACTGCAATGGGGGCTTCCCCACCTCCCTCTTCCTCTCTCTCCTTGCTCTCTCCCTTACTCTCTCCCTCTCTTTGTGGGGTGGAGACTGCCATCGTGAGCCACGGTTTCTGTCTTTTAGACAGTTGCTTTTGGAAGTGGAGGAGCACACATTGAGGGAGCTCCTGATGAGAGAGAAAGGGAGACGCAGCAGAGCAGATCAGGTAAGGGCATGTCTGTCTTTCAGTCTGGTTTGCTGGTTGATTGACAGGGTTACTTGTAGAGTATTACATACTATTTTCCTAGAGACATACTGTGGAATGTATGAGTGGTGATCTGACTAGGACTTTAACTTTTTTTGTGCTGAGGAATGTAAAGAAAAGGCTGGTTTTGGATGGTTGCATGACACCGCTGTAAGTTTCTTTGGAATTAAAATCTTCAAATTACACAAACCACAACATCCTGAATGGGTCTGAGCAGTCTTGTACAACCCCCTCCTCTCCTTCAAACACACACATAAAGACACTCTACTGTATGAAGAGAATGTGTTGTCTTCGTGGGAAACCTTCTTCAAAGCAACAACAAAAATCACAACAACGTGGTTGTGCAAACTTTGTGACAGTTGAAGTTGAGTCCAAGGCATTGTTTGTTTGAATTTAAGATGTACTCATCTTCTTTCTTAGACATATGGTTGTATTACTAGTTAGGAGAGATGGTTATGAGTCAGATGATAGATGTGTGACCATAACATTATTTATTATACAGTGACTTTGAAATTGTAGTATTTTGAGTTTAACTTTTTCAGATGTTCACCATAGAGTATAGGAACAACAAATAGTATAACATTGCTCAGTTTAATAATATTGCTCAATATTATTCATGATTCCTCATATTAATGTATAATTCTCGAGTCACTCAATGAAACTTGTTGATAGTTCAGTTTTTGTTGTAATTCAAATATTCAGAGATAGCTGTAATTAACTCAATAATGCACGCACGCACGCACGCACGCACGCCGCACGCACACACACACGCACGCACTCATAACATGGCTGCAAATCATCGTTACTTGCTGTTGGACTCTCAAATATGCTGGCTGGCTGCCAAATGGAGGTTGGGGATGTTTAGAGTAGGAGTCTTTTCCGCCTGCTTCTCTTTCTTTGGACATTGCTGGCTGCTGAGGACCCTGTCATTAGTGAGATGAGAAGCAGTGGTGCTGCTGTTGGCTGTGGCAACTGATCGGCAGGTATTCCCAGCTGTGGAGAATACCCATTGGTCAAAGGGAAGCACAACATTCCCCCTTTGCAAGACAAAAATTGCACGCTCTGTTGAATGTTGGTCACAGGAGTGATTGTTTGTTGCTCCTCTTTGAAGAGCCATAGTTGCAATTACTTATCCTGGGGAGATGGACTCTTTGGACTCCTTACTCTACAGATTAACAAAATTGCCTTCTTGAGTTTAAATATTAAGCCATTGGTCAGTTATTAAGATGCCTTTAGAAATAAACTGACTATTCCCCCACAACTTTGCCCAAAACCACGTCATTCCGGCCCATTCCTCAAAGCAAGTCCTGGCCTTGGCATGCTGTCCTCCCATATGTCTCCCACCAATCTTGATTACCTCAGTGGACGTTCAGTTTGGTAGAGGCCACCCACCCAGCTTGCCCAGGGCTAGGCTTCTGCAAGTTGCAGGATCGCATTAACCAGTGTGTGGCCCACCCAGTAACCCCCCGCTGGCCAACCCACACAACTCACCCCCACCCCTAAGATGATTGTTTTAGTATAAAAACAAATGGACAAATGGCCATCCTCATCCTTTCCATGCCTGGTTTTAATGAACTCCTCTCATGAAACTTTCATTCTCAGTCCACCCAAACTGGTCTGGTATAGTGTTCTGCTTGGGGATGCCTTGCCTCTTCTTGCGGCCAAAGCATGTCGCAGCTAATTGTAGAATGCTCCTTTACACCAGTTTTTTTGATAAAAAGGTACGTTTACTTTAACTGATACCAGGTTGTATCTCAGTCCTAAAGAAACATGTAAATCTAATTATGATACAGCGCAGTGTTTGGCCTTTGCTGTGATAGCCATGAAGAGCTGTAGGCCAGGTGTGATGACAGAGTTGTTCTATCAACGTCCCAGTGGGACAGTAAAGGCCAACCCTCATGGCCATTCTGCATTTGACTCTGTGCAGACACACATTTATGTCTGTATTGTACCTGATTTTATTGTGGGCTTTCTGTTTTTAAAAGACTTAGGGAGGAAAATAAAAATACTAATACTCGCTGATAAGAAACATTCAGTCCAAACTGTCAATTAATTCAAATAATGTCTAACTGCAGTAAATACAGTTTACTATATAATAGAATCTACACATACAGAGGTCCTTGAGGACATGTTCCAAAAATAGGTAATTGCAAATGCTGACTAATTGTCAATAAAAAAAAAATTTCATAGATTAAAGACCCACTTGGAGTTATGTTCGCTTAACAAATAAATGTCTGTGTGACCTAGTAAATAAGCAATTTCAGTTTTCCAAAGCCCAAACAGGTCCCTTTCAACACTTACGCATTGAACTTGCTCCAAACCTCCCAGTGCATGCTTTGAACAGAGGTGAACCTTATAATCAGAGTCAGGGTTTGTAAAACATGTTGCATCTTGCTCTCTGAACAATGGCAGTGGTTTTGTCCTGGTAAGATCATGTTCAAGGACTTTGGGGAAAACAGTGTCTTTAAGGTGAAGCAAGTAGTTTTGTATGTCACCTCTGGCCACACTAAAATGTTGTGAATGTACTGTACATATGCTACAGGTGCAAACATGTAAATAAACTAAATGCTAAATAGGTACATACCAGAGCTCAACCTCGACACCAGATGTTTGGACCAAAACAGCATTCTTCACTGAATGTTCTTTATCATGTGATCTTATTCCTTGATCACTACTGATTTATTATAATCATTTAGCGCTATTTTAAAGCTGAAATCTTTTTAAATGTATATCTTTTTTAATATACAGGCAGCTAACACTCTCCTATATGTGTAAGAGATCCAGACTCTGAATGTTTTCATTCAGCTTTTGAGCCATGAAAATATTATTTATATATTGTATATTACTGTTTCTATACCTTCACCAAAAAGGAATGTTTTTCTTCAGACATCTCTCATCTTATAAGCATTTTGCATCCATTGAATTTAAGAAACTCACCATGTACGAGACTATTTTTGAGGAGCAGAATTTCTATGTTTACAGACTTGTGATTTCCACCATTTTTCAGAGAATTTACACTGGTGTAATTACAACAATTGGCCACCAGAAGGTGTTAAAAGTCTGTATTAGGATCTCTTGTTCAAGACAGTAGTTTCCTCTTGTGAATTGATCACATACAGACATTTTACTAGGTGTTTAAAGACGTTGTTGCCTATATGCAACATTGGTAGCTTCTGTAAAGCATTACAATTCTATTAATGTAACAAAATGTTATTTTTTACATCTCTTTGGTTAGGATTCAATAGGCAACCTTGTTACAATGTTGGATCATGACCCTCAAATAATGACATGAAAACATCCAACCTTGTCACAATGTTGTGTGATGACCATCGAATGCTAATTTTCAGAAAACTTATATTTTCAGCCCATCAAAAACAATGTAACAACGTTGAATGATGACCATTTAATGAACCATAAACCAACATGTTATGATGGTGGTACCACATTCTACTGTGCAACGTTTGGCTTTAACATCGTCCCACATTTTCCATCGTTTCTCTATGGTTGGCACAAGAGTGTGAATCGACATAATGTTGAATACGTTTGTATACATTTGGATTTAGACATTGTTGCACCATACAATTTTACGTCATAATAATTACAGCTATACATGCCCAAACCATAACACCCCAACCATGTTTCAAAGATGATCCCACTAATCCCACATAGCCCTGATCCCAGAGGTTTACCAGGCCTAGTAAGAGATGTTTACCCCACGGAGAGTCTCTTTGTGGGGATGCAGGATATGGGGCAGATGGTTGGAGTGGGCGATAGTGATGGAAAAGGTCTTGGTGTTAAGCTGCCTTGAACGCTGTAAGGAATTTGACCTTTTTTTCTTAATCGGGCCTTATCCTCTCTAAGTATGGAACCTCTTCAACCCACAGTACTCGAGAGGCTCCCCTTACAGGACACAGGAAATGGTATTTAAGGCACTTCCAAGTGCTTATCTTACATCCTGGACTGATGTTTTAGTTGAGGTCCTTTGCAAGTAAAATTGGTGCCTTTAAAAAAAGAAATAATAATCAGCATGAAATAGAAAAGATAAAGACAAAAATGAGCGCAGGAAAGATGTATGCCTATAGAACACTGGGACTGTAGTCCAAATCTCCACTTTCTCTGGGAAGTGTGAACACATTCACTCCCGATGATTTTAATAGTGCTGGGTTTTCACTACGACTGATTGCAGCCAGAGAATTGTTTGTGGGCATCAACACTAAAAAGTACTTCAACCTGAGGCATGTGGTCAAATGGTGATGAGGCATGAAAAGAAGCCCCAATGCTTCATAACAAGTGCAAATGAGCACAAATGTGAAGCAATAATGACATTGGAAAGGAATAGACATTTTAAAGGGTTAGTTCAGGCTTTTGGATACTGGACTTCATTTTCCACTTACTTGGAGAGTTGCAGGCTCATCCAGACACTTTTTTCATATTTTCATATGGTCATATCTGCATTCTTGAGCATTATTTGGATGGCTTAGCCATGCTAGTGAAGTGGATAGAAGCTGCAACCACTGTCTCAGTATGACTACTTAAAAACATCTCCACAAGAAATTCAACAGCCATCTCTCATTTTGGGCTATACACACATTTCGTTATGAACACTTTGTTATTTCCACTATTACAAGCATGAGCTGATCAACCTGCAGAATTTGAAGAACAGTGATCTTGTTGGAGTTTGGAGTTTGACAGATAGAAAGGGGCCTGTTTCCCCTTTTCTGCTCTGTCGGCAAGAACTAGGTTCTTGAATCTGATGTGAGCTGCTTACTGAGAGCCAGTGAAGGCTGCGGAGGAGGCGGCTGACTTAGGAACATCTTGGGAGATTAGAGGGGCTGCATCATTCTGGATGAGCTGCAGAGGTCTGATGGTGTGGAGCCCAGACAGAAATTAGTTGCAGTAGTCTAGGCTGGAGATGACAAGTGCCTTGACCAGGAGTTGCACTGCTTCTCTCATCAGGAATGGGCGTATCCTCAGAATGTTTTAAAGGAAGAATCCATAGGGCCATCGCTGTGATGTTAGCCCCACAGGACAGTGGGTTGGACTTGGCTGTCTGGGAGGGGGGGGACAGTGTAGTTCTCAACAGTGATGAAAAAGTGTTGGCAGGCTTTCCCAGGGAGGAAGAGCAGCTTTGTCTTGTCAAGATTGAGCTTGAGGTGGTGATCAGACATCCGAGCAAAGATGCCTGCGAGACATGAAGACGTGTCGTCACCTGTGTGTCAGAGGGGGAAAGAGACAAAGAGCTGAGTGTCATCAGCATTGCAGTGGTAAGAAAGACCATGTGAGGAAATTACAGAGCCAAGAGATTTGGCTATACCATGTATTGTGTAGTAGTGTTGAGGTTTTAACTATAACAACAGGTTGGGGGCTCTTCTGCCCCCTTTCCTATACTCTGGAACTTGGACTTTGCCAGCATAGCTTGTGGTAATGACACACTACTCCCTGATACAACCTGCTTATTTCCAAATGCGTCTCAGTGTTTACACATGAGCTAAGTGTTCTGATGCTTGGGGCTACATTGTCATACATAGTCCTGCCCTCCAAGCTCCACCCTCCTTGGTACCAGTTCTAACAATACTGAGGGGAGGGGCCAACATGGGCCTCTATTTAAACAACCTGAATGCAATCTAAGTGCTATGATGTGGTACTGTTGTTCAGGGGGTGTTTCAGAAATCCTTTTGCAAAATTATACAGTGAGAACTGTGGACACACATACTCGTGGTGGCATAAGAAGGGTGGTTTTTGTGAACAAATGTACAGTACGTATGCCTTAAAAGCACTTGCATCAAATTTATCACCACAACAAAAAACTAGCGACATCACTGCATAAAAAGTGTCGTAATTTCTGAATAGTGAAACCAATATGTACATAAATACCATCAAATAAAAGCTGAGAATCTCTACCTTATCCCCATAGTTAAATTGTTTGATTTCAAATCCAAACTTTTGGAGTGTAGAGCCAAAAGAAGATTACTTACACAGGGTTAGGCAGAAGCACAGTCCAGAAAACGCTTGTAAATCCGAAACCAGGAATCAACAGACTAGAAATGCTGGGACGTATAGGTAGGAATGACGAACTGACGGGGAATGAATGAAAAACCTGAGTATAAATCACAGAAGGGTGATGAGGAGACGAGCCGCAGGTGTGTAGATGATGACGTTACTATTGGTAGCCACGCCCACACTAAACACCCCGGCTGGGAAGAGGGAGAGAGACTGACACTGGCTAGGTGGAAGTGGAGGGCGTGACACATTTCTCCATGATATGTATTTCTTTTTTTGGGGATCAGCTGCATACCTGACCGTGAATTAGCTCTAGAACTTTTCTCATCTATATTTATATCCCTGGCAGACAAACACGTCCCCTTTAAATACCCTAGAATTAAGGATATGTAAATAATAAATAGTAAGATAGTGGTTAAACAGCTCTGTTCCCACACACCCAAGCACATCATGTCTCCTAAATGCACTACAATATCATTACATGAACTGGTGGGGAAATGTTGAAGTCAGTGTGAAAGCCATAGTGTGGACTCATTGGCTACTGTAATTGACCAATAATGTTTTAAGTTATCTTTTTCAGCTCCTGTCCGATCACAGTTTACCAGTGAGTACCATAGAGGATGATGGCCACAAACCTCTGAGACCACCTGCAAAAACATCTGCACCACTATCAACAGAAAGAATAAAACTTAAATTGTCGTGTCCACTCTTACAAGTGACAAACTGAAACTCTGTTCCCTCCTTTGCTACTCATTCTAAGAACAAGCAGGTGGGTTGCTAGGTTACAGTGATGGATTTACAAAGGGGAGCGGTGAGGTGGGCCCTGCTACCCATGCTGCTTCTAGGGGTGGCTAAAACCTTGTCTGGTTCCCTTGTGAAGACCAATCTGGGGTTGAAAGTGAAAAGGGGCCAGTCAGCCTACCTTCAGGAGGGGGACCTAGAGTTTCACATTCCCCGTGAGAAGGACGCCTGCAAGGTGGAGGTGGTGTTGAACGAGCCTATAACGCAGCGGGTGGGGACACTGGCTCCTCAGGTAATGCAATAGGCTTCTTCACCCATTTACACCGCAGCGGTGGTTTTGAGGTACAGATCAACAAATCAATATAACCTTTGTTCTTTGAAAACTGAATGACTTAATGGGTTAAATATGGGCGAAATATAAATGAATGTCTATTGGACAGACAGTTAAAATTGACTAGAAGTGATGGATGAATGTTTGAGGTTTGAGGGTTTAGGATATATACTTACTTACTCATACTTATATACTGCCTGAAAACGATTTATACTAGGTCGGTCCCCTAAATAGACAGAAATATGGCCAAAAGAGTAGGAACGATACAAAAATAATGGTAAGAATGCTTCATAATGTGCATATGGTCAGGCAATCACCACAAAAGCATACGCACACGACATATCTTATAATGATGATTACAGGCAAACAGAGACAATAAAAACACAAAGAGAAACACAATGGATGCCGTTGGTAATGGGATCCCCTTAAAGATCGTTTTTTTCTTTTGATGGCAGATGCAGAGAAAGACCATTCTATTTCTGTCTGACCCAGAACTCTAATTAAGCCTTGTCTGCAGGGAGAGTCAGGCAGTCTCTAGGTATAATGAAGGTGTGCTGACAGACACAGCAGCCTGATGCCTAGGGCATTTAAGAACAGTTTTCTAAGAAGATTGGAATCCCACTTCCCTTCCGTATTTTATTAGATTTTTTAGGCAGTGGGAAAGTTGAGAAGAATACATACAAGGGGAGAGACAGGGCAGACTGCCAGATCCAGACCTTGAACCCACTCCCATGGGTGTGTTATATTGTGTCACAGTCGTGCAACAGTCATAAACTAACCAAGCTGATGTTGTGCAATGGTTATGAGAGTACTGTTTTTGAAAGTTTTTTAAACATCAAAGCGCAAACACTGTGGCTTTTGAAATGTTGGACTGACGTTGTTATTTGATGGTTGTTGGTTAGTTTTCACTGTATGGAGCCACTTATTTACACGTTGAATAGCACATGATAAGGAACTGTATCAGGCCTGGTCATCTCAAATGTTAATTTGATGTCTCCCCATCATAATCTTAGGTATTTGACTGCCACTATCTAGCTGATGAAGTGAAGTACATTCATAATGGCTGCCCTATATTAAAAGAAGATACTGTCAAGCTTCAACTGTACAGGTACCTGCACCTACATTACATACATTCTGTGTGTATTCTGATGACATTTGCATTCTAATTTGTTTGAGCCATTTCTGACTCAGACTGTAGTAAATTACCCCTACCAAATCACCTGCAATACAGGGGTAGCCTATACACTCTGCTAAGTAGAACTATATAGGGTACCTTGGTTTGTCCCCATAGGGGAACCCTTTTTGGTGCTAGGTAGAACCCTTAGCAAAGGATTCTACCTATGAAGGGTTCTACAAAGAACCCTTGTATCTTTTAAGGTATCTCTGCTATTTGCAAAGAACCCTCGAAGAATCCTCTTCTCCAAAAAGGGTCCTTCAAATGATTCTAGAATGGTTCTAGGTAGAACCCTAACCCTGACCCTCCGCCAAGAACCCCTCTGGAACCATGTTTTCTAAGAGTGTAGGAAAGGAAGGGAATAATGACAAACTTTCATTGTTATCAGCCTCTCTCTAAAGATGGTCTCAATTAATTATGTTTTGACTCTATGGTTGTTGGTGATGTTTTCAGTATGACTAGATGTACTAAATGTGGTTCTTTTAATAAGGTTCACAGAGACAGAGACATTCACTGAGGTGTTCTCTCTTCGGGTGGAGATTATGGAACCAGACTGTAACATCATCAAGCTTGGACCTAAATCCCTGGAGGTGCCTGAACTCTATGGCCTATCTAATATTCTGGATGGCAACATAGTGTCCTTCCACTACGAGAGGAGGCCCAGCCTGGAGTGTACCATCCGTGTGGCCAGCCATCAGACACACCTCCCGGGCCATGGCCAGCTGGTCATTGGGGAGCCTGATAAACTGGAGACCAGAGGGGATGAACCGGACAGCTTCATCCCCCTCCGCCAGCAGTTAGGTATTGAATTGAAGTCCAAATCAAGAAGAACATAAGTATATGTGATTTTTTAAAGTTTCAAAATATTTGTGTCTGTCATGGTCTCAAATATTCATGAAATTTACTTTTACATGTCGCCAGTCTGGCCCTTGAACATATTAAATGTATTCCCGGATGCTGTACAGATAATAAGGCCAGGGCCATGTGTAAGACTGAGGAGTGCTTGAAAGGACTGAGGCTGGCGAAAATCACCAAAGTGTCTTGTGATGAGTTCCTGGTAATGGGCCTGAGGTATCAGCACATAGACCCCCCATCCCCAGACATAGACTACATCGACATAACACTGGAGCTCATAGACACCAGGAGTAGCAGCATATACCAGGTATTTTATACACACTGCATGTACACTGAACCCATGTCTGCCTGCTACTGTAGCAGTATAGCACAGTCTCACAGTCTTGTTTGGTTGTGTGTGCAGTCAGAGCGTGCCTGGATACCAGTGCAGATTGCGGGCGCCGTTCCCAACCAGCCACCCAAGCCGTCCTTCATGTCCATGTTCATTCTGGAAGTGGACCAGTTCATCCTCACACCTCTCTCTACTGCCACCCTGGACGCTGAGGACGAGGAGACCCCCAAACAGCTGCTGGTGTTTAACATCACTAAGCCCCCCCAGGAGGGCTTTATCACCCACCTCTCTGACCACACACGCCCCGTCTTCTCCTTCACGTGGGCGGACCTGAACGACATGCTCATTGGCTATCAACCGCCCAACTCCTCCCACACCCAGCGCAGGAACTACGAGGTGCCCCTTTCCTTCCCTGCTTGAGCTCCATCCAATCTCCAGTATTTGAATGCAACTGCCATGGCAGTTTTGTGGAATCTAGTTGAGAGAATGCACAGTAACTTACCATGCACAACTTCGTCATCAGTCCCAGGTCAAAATAATATTTGTGCCTTTGGAGTCTGCAACAGCACCAATGGATTAGTCCCAAAAGTGCAAACCCCACCAAACCAGCATGCAAAAGCAAGCAAAATGAAGTGTGTATAAAGTATTTGAAAGAAAACTAATATTATTTTGAAACCAGGTCTGTTTGTCAGATCATCAGGTCATGCCTATCATTGTTTCTCCATTGTTTCTCTGTATTTGTATGTATAGTCATTCTCTATTCCACAGCCATCAGCTGCAATTTCTCTCAACAGGTTGAACTTCAGATCCATGATTTTTTCTTTGAGAGAAGCTCCTTGATTGTAGTTCATATGTCAGTCAGGACAGCAGACACCAATGCACCCAGGGTGTCATGGAACATGGGTATGTATCAACGTATTCCCTGTATTACTGCCAGTGTTGGGGAAGCTAGTCTGAAAATGTATTTAACTGAATTATCAATTATTTTTACAAGGAAAGTTAAACTACACTAATGCTACCCTTGAGAGAAATATAGTTTGTCAAACTAAAGCTAGTTTGAAGAATCAATTCACTACATCAAAACTACAACCCAACCATGAACAACCAAACCTCACCTCAATCACTAAGAAAGATAAAAACAGGTGAGGTGGAGAAAAGGGGAAGACGGGAAGCAGTGAGGGAATAAATAGTTGGTACATTTGAAGTTCAAGGGCTGGAATAATAGTTAAATTCCTATTTATTTTGTTGTTTTGGGGGTAAGATGTAATGAGCAGTTGCAGTAGCTCACTACACTGCGTCATGGCAACAAAAGTAGAACACTACTAAGATTTGAACTTAGTTAAACTACCACCACGCTACAGCAAAATGTAGTGGATGGAGCAACACTGATCACTGGTGCAATATAGAAATGAGATTCAAGGCTTTCTCTCCACCATTGATTATATCATTCATTGAACAATGCTCTTTATAGGCCTTAGTCTTCTAGAAGGCCAGTCTCGCCCAATTACATGGGAGCAGCTCCAGATCGTGGACAACGACAACCTGAAGGCGGTGCGCATCGTAACTGTGGATGGTCTTCAACATGGAAGGTTAACTCTGAGAGGTAAAGAACAGATCAATTCATGAAAAGTATTTCCTTTTTGGGAATGTTTGGGGTTCAGTAATTCAGTTACACTTTACTTTACCTACATTACAGGTATAATGTGCTGCATGCTTTGTTATACGCTTTTAATGTATTTCAACTTTCATGTTTTTAAAGGCAGTGGCTACAGATACATGACCATATTGGATTCTCACAGGCTGTGTGTCTGATTTGACTGTAACGCAATCCCTAACTCTAATTCTAACCGTAGCCCTTAACCTAACCTTAACCCTAACCATCACCATAACCATAACTCTAAACTAAACCAATACCTTACTGTAAAGTTTGCCTTGTATACATTAGATCTGGAAGGGGGGGAGAGATATAAATACCCAGACAGACTAACCCAGACGGAGACAAATAAAAAGGGTCCGAGCTAGATGTGGGCCAGGACTAGGGTTGCAAAATTCCCGTAAGTTTTAAGAACCAAACCATGGTAACTTTGCAGTAATTTTGGGAATCTATGGGAACTTTGGAAACGATCAGAAATTGTTCCTAAAATACTCATCTGCAGTTGTGAAACGTATTTTCCACGTGCCCATCTTTTCTGTGAGTTACAAGATGGCAGAACATTTTGCACAATGCTTGCACCCCCCCTCCACATTTTATTGCCTCAGAGTCTGAAAGTCTCCCAGTCCTACCCCTGAACTGGGACTTCACATCCCATCATCACAGTTGTGTGTGTACATAACATACAGGTGGGAAAGGCTTCATGTTTACTGTCAGCGACATCAGAGCGGGTGTGGTGCACTATCACCATGACGACAGTGACACCACCAAAGACTTTGTCATATTCCGCATCACCGATGGCCGCCACCAGACCAGGCACAAGTTCCCCATCAACATCCTGCCCAAAGACGACAGCCCACCATTCCTCATCACCAATATGTTACTGGAGCTGTCCGAGGGCCAGACTGCCCTACTGAGGGGCTCCATCCTGCAGGCCTCTGACATGGACTCCAGTGATGACTACATCTTGTTCAACATCACCCGCCCTCCACAGGCTGGGGAGATCATGAAGATCCCAGGTCCTGGGCTCACAGGTGAGGAGGGGACCTCTCTGAAAGATACATTGTTTACTAATGCATTTAGACAAGTCAGACTTTGCTGTATGATTACTCATATTGTTTAGTTTGCAAATGGAAGTAAACGCAAGTGAAAGTTATTGTGCTTTTACTGGTCACTTGCATACTTAAACAGAAATATACATTTACAATGATGCATCCTTTCCTTTTGTCTTTCAGGTTATCCTGTAATACGTTTTCTGCAGAGGGACCTTTTCCTTTCCGTTGTCTATTACAGGCATCTAGGGAATGAGGTGTTTGATGATTCCTTCGAGGTGGTGCTCTCTGACTTCAACGACCCACCCAACCTCTCTGAACCTCAGGTGTGTACTCCTACTGGAACATGCATGTTAAAGGCATTACTTACTTGAACCCTGTGTTATTGTGTCATACACATGTCACAATGGAGTAACCAAAGAGTCCTTACATCTGTCTCCCACTGGATGATCCAGTTGGTGTTTCCTCCTCCACTTGTCACTGAACCCCACTGTGGATTCCCACCAATCTAGGTTATAGTGGTGCACATTAACCCTGTGGCTGACCAGCCACCTAAAGAAGTCCCTGGGGTGAGTCGGTGTCTTGTGGTCAAAGAGACAGAGGTAGTCCACCTGACCAAGAAGCACCTCCATTTCGTTGACCCCGAGTCACCTGACAGTGAGCTGATATACACAGTTACCACTCCACCATTCTACAGCAGCACTTATGGGTGAGCATCTAAACAGCATTTGGCAGAAGCATAGCAGTCGACACACATTCGGTATTCACAATGTTCTCTTGTCCTATTGACCAGGCGTCATGATGCAGGAAGGTTATTCCTGGTTGACAGCATCCCCAAATTCACCAAAGATCCTGATGCCCCAGTTCTAAGGCTATTCACACAGGTACGCTTGGATACATTTCCTCACAAGCTACGTATATTGTCTATTGAGTAAACTATTGTGTAAACTATTGTGTGTAGGGTTAGGGTTAAATGATTGTCTAATCTATGCATTCATTGGTTTGTTTCCAGCATGCAGTTAACTTCATGAAAGTAGCCTACATGCCACCCATCGGGGACGTTGGTCCTTACCCTCAGCACATCCAGTTTATGCTCTCTGTTACAAACCAGCAGAGCAGCACTGTCACAGGCATATGCTTCAACATCACCGTGCAACCAGTTGACAACCTGGCTCCTGAGGTACAACATCAATCGGGTCAGCGGCCACCGTTGTTGACATTACCAATGTGTTAACCCTATCACTAACCTTATCTGTCACTATCCTGTTGATGCGGTCGTTGGATAAAATCCAGGCTCTTGTTGCTCTGTGGGTGGACACCACTGTGCAGGAGCAACTGCACTGAGCGTCCGAAATGAAAAGCATTGAGATGGCTGCGAATGGATTTTGAAATGAACTAGATAACGTTAACTGTTAATAGACTCAAAACACAATGCTAATGATCGGTAAATCAACTGATCACTTAACCTTTTCCTTCTCCTTCTGATTGTCTGCATTTGATTCATAGATCGGCCAGGGGCCAGGTAGTCCTCTGGTTTCCAATTTTGCGTTGCACCTCTTTGCTCTCATGCTAGAAATAAAATATGATACACAAACAGATGAAGACTTCAGTGAATTCCGCCATTGTTGTAATTTGAAATATTACACATAATACAGTGTCCTGCATAAGTAATAGGACAGTGAAGCATTTTCTTCTTCTTTTGGTTCTTTTGTACTACAAACGTTCAATCGAATAATTACAACGAGGTTAAAGTATAGATTATTTTATGGTATTTGTGTACATATTGGTTTCACCATTTAGAAACACTTTTTATACATAGTCCCCCTATTTTAGAGCACCAAAAGTAATTGGGACAGATTCATATAATGTCCAAATTAAGCACAATGTTTAGTATTTGGTCTTTAATCCTTTGCATGCAATCTGAAGTCTGCGACCCACTGACCCCACCAGACGCTGGGTATCTTCTGTGGTGATGCTCTGCCAGGCCTGTCCTACAGCCATCTTCAGTTGTTGTTTTTGTTTTGAGGTATTTTGCCTAAAATCTTATGAAATGCATATTCAATTGGATTTAAATCTGAAGATTGATTTGGCCAGTCAAGAACTGTCCACTTCTTGGCCCCTAGTTGCTATGGCAGTATGTTTTGGGTCATTATTGTATGATGAAGCGCCAACCAATGATGTATTCTGCAGATGGTCTCTGACACATTCACACCTACCTAGAGTGTTCCTGATCTGTGTCCCATTACTTTTGGTGCTTTGAAATAGGGGGACGATGTATAAAAAGTGTTATCAAGCTATCATTGCCACAAACAGTCTTACAATTCTCAAAGAGTCTAGCATTGGCCCATCAAACACAGTAGGTAACCTACACACTGCCACTACCTTGCTAACACTACCAAAATTGGGCTGACTGCAAAAATCCTGATAACAGTTAGGCTAACTCTTACCCTGCTCAGGAGTATATGAAGCAGGTTTAAGCTTGTATACTGTATATTGCCTCCTCAGGTGAACACAAACCATCTGACTGTAGACGAGGGGGGACAGTGCTGGGTTGGTCCTGACCATCTGCTGCTGACAGACAGAGACTCCATGGAGGAAGCCCTGCGAGTGGAGCTGAAGAGGGAGCCACAGCATGGAGCTGTCCAGCTGGATGGCTCCCCCATGAAACCAGGACAGGCCTTTACTTTGCAGGACCTGAAAAGCCTAAAAGTTAGGTCAGATATCATAACCCCTAATTCCTACACTGTACCACTGCAAATGTTTCCTCATGTTATACTCATCAACACTAACTGATTTAAAAGCAAATAGTTAAATGTTGTTATTTGTCTGTGGTTTGTTTATGCAGATATCATCATGACAGCTCAGAAACTGTGGAAGATGACATTGAATTCATCGCCACAGATGGCATCAATGCAATTGACTTTGTTTTGCAAGTTAAGGTACTGTCACTTTGTTGTATACTGTGTTATGGCCATTTTCATCTGTGTGGGAATTAACTAGGTATTTGTGCAGCTATTTGCCTCGACATTGGCAAAGATCTGTACACTGTGAAGTAACTTTGATGATTTGTCCCCATGGCATAATCTGGACAGTTTATGATGCTGTACATGATTCCATTGTAATCCCTGACCACCAAAACATTAGTGTAGACATCACATACATTTCAGGTGTCACACTTTTATGAAAACACACATTGCCTAGACTATAGAAAAAAATTGGGCCACATTGAAATGGGCCTGTGCTTTTTGTCTTACGCAAACTGTCTTGTGCGGTTATGGGTTATGTCATTGGATGTGATCTATTACGCACAGTAATACAGAACATGGTACTTCATTTTTTATGATCAACTATTGTTTTCAATTTTAGTAACAGATAACTCAAATGCCCGATGAAGCATAACAGACCTTATCTTCATCAACAGGTGATTCTGGTCAATGATGAGGTTCCAGTTCTGATGCCAGGCCTGAAGCCTGTCCTGGACTGTGCTGAGGGGCAGGAGGTTGTCATCACTGCTGAGTATATCTACGCCACCGACATAGACAGTGACGACAGCAGTCTGGCCTACATGATCGCTCGCCAACCCTACCATGGCGTAGTGCAAAAAAATGCCATCGTGGTTGATCGCTTCATTCAGGCAGACATTATCGCGGGGATTATCACCTACAGACACACTGGTATACAGTATTTCTTAATTTCGTTTATTATTTGCACTCCCAACAATTAATTCTAATGGAATCTGGTGGTTCTCTGTGTGAAGATCTGGAGAAACATTACATTTGAGATGGTCATGATCATGTTATGATCATGTTATGATCATGTTATGATCATGTTATGATCATCAATCTTTGTGGGATGTATGATCCTACCTCGTAGGAGCGGAGATTGGACTGACCCGGCGTCACGACACCATCACATTTGTGATTTCTGACGGGGAGGAGGAGAACCTTCCTTCATGCTGCGACAGAGGGCCCGTGAATAACAGAGGCACCACACCTCTCAGAGAGAGCCTCCCTGTGTACGACCTCAAAGTCACAGTGTTTCCTGTTGACAGTCAGCTGCCCTCCATCCTAACCGGTAATTGTGGCTCAGTAGCCTGCTGAAGCTATGATCGTTTCATTTCACAGCACAGTCAGTTAATAACATGGTAATTAATAATGTTATTCACATGTCCATTCACACCTGCAGAGTAATAACATGTAATAACAGGTCCTGCAGAGTAATAACATGGTAAAAAAAACATGGTGTCTTATTGTTCATCCAAAAAACCTACAGTATGGGCCTGGAGATACTGTAATCTACAGTTTGAATTAGTTTAGATAGCCATGGCTAACTTAAGCTAATTTATCTAAAAAAACTAATGAAACTAATGAATGAGTGAATGGGGCAAGTAGGCTTCGCTCAAAATTCAAATCAACCCAAATGAACTCTATGACTTGGTCGGAAGTTACTAGGAACATAGTGAAGTTGTACATATCTCATTCACTCCCATTGTTTTTGATTAGCAGTGGCTAACTGAACCATGAAATTATAGAAATTACACTGGCCGGGCATGTGTGCCAATGACACATGATCATTGCAAAATTCTTTAATGTTCCCATTCTATCATTTCAATCACACTGCATTGCGTGCCTCTGTGAGCGTCCACGACTGCCTGTTTTCCCCCACGTCTCAAAAAGAAACAGGTGTAGTTTCTGTGTTACAGTCTCTCCTGGCCCGTAGACTACCTTAAAGTAAGGAACCGTCTCATTTAAGTATATCCCTACCCGCATTAACCCTGTGGAGATGACCAGTATACCAGTTACATTGACATTTACATTCGTGGAATTTAGCAGACACCTTTATCCAAAGCGACTTACGACAAATACATTTGTCTAAGTAGGTAAATCATCTATCCGTCAGTCATCATAAGAACAGTTACACTGCTGAGCTGCTCGTTTAGCCCTGAGTCCAATCTGGCATCAAAATGTCAGTGATTTTATTAACTTTTTAGTAAAAAGCTATTTTCTAACATTTTAGATGATCATTCCATGTCTTCAATAACAATGTCTTGTCCTCTGTCATAGGAGATGTTTTTGTGGTGGATGAGGCGGGTATGGCCACTATCACTGTTGCCCATCTAAGGGCCTCTGATGTGGATACTCCTCTGGAAGAGCTAGTGGTCAGCCTTGTCTCTCCTCCCCAGTTTGGCTACATCGAAAATATCCTGCCAAGCCCTGGCTTTGAGAAAAGTAACATGGGCATCAGCATTGGTGAGACACCCCCCCTCCCCTATGAATATGCTTATGTTGCTGCTTAAGGCCTTGCTTTCCCTGTATGTATAAACTAGCCACTTATAACAAAGTAATAGGCTAATTCTTGGAGGTGGATACACTTGACTCTTGCTCAGCAGATACACACCCAAAAAATAAAAGTAATTGATGTTTCTGCCATGCTGGTGTTCATCAAAAATGAATTTACAGACAGAAACACAGAAAGACATAGTAGCAATCTAGAATAGCATGATTAAGTAGCTGGTATGCTCTTATGATGCTCTCTCTTGATATTTGAAAGAGAATTTCTCAACGATATCCCAGCCATGTACTGTATGTGCTAGATTCTTTGATTAGACCTGCCTGGCAGCAAGTTACAGCAATGTTGATAGCTTACCTGTATTAGCACTGTAGCATTAGACCTCAGCCTACTTACGTAATGAATAAACACATCTGGTCTCTCCTCAGCCTCCTTCTCTTACAGAGACGTAGTGAATGGACATGTGAACTACGTTCAGTCCAGACACCAGGGGATAGAACCCACTGCTGACCAGTTCATGCTCTGCGTGTCTGATGGGAAGCGCAGCTCTGCTGACATCCCGTTCTACATCATTATCAGTCCAACAAATGACGAAGTCCCAGAGTTCCTTGCCAGGAACATCACAGTGAGTCACATGTCACACTGTCAATTATCTACAGTAACCCATCACATTTTAAGGTGCAGTCTGTCATTTTGTTCCTTGTGGCTCCCAGATAACATTCACAAACAATTGAGGCTCAAACAAAAACACATACATTAAAAAACAAATGTTCTGTAGTTGAATTCCAGTCAGTATTGAGCACATTTGCAGTATAGGTTGTCATGTTTTGTGTGCTATGACTAAGTACAACCACTGACATCTTAAAATTAAACTACCAACATACAGTATTTCACATACCTTGTTTACCAACAGGGGTCTGAAGAGACCCCAATACTGAAACCATTGAAAAAAGCTACAACCTTTCAAACATTAATACTTTTTCAGTAACACTTTACATTAAGGTGACATTTGTAAACGGTTTATGAATGGTTTATAATTAGTTAATAAATCACTTATAACCAGTTTATTATTCAATTATAAACCATTTACAAACAGTTATAACTCATTAGTTTAGATAGATGTTCGATATTCACTTGCTGCTTGCCAAATAGGGAGCTTGCAATCAGGAGGCAGTTTTTTGCCTCAACCCATAACCTTTATTTTGTATTTAATTGGAAGCTTAGAATATATCTTGTTTTTTACAGCCTAAAAGACCCATCCTGGGTCTCTCTAGAATGAATGGAAGGATTAGCTGTTGTCTGTTAGACTGATTGATACATTCAGTTGATATCTCCATATGAAAAGGTACGAGAGGGGCAAATGAAGAAGTTGGACTCTACAGTTATAAATGCTGTGGATCTGGACATCCCTAAGAATGAGCTGCTGTTTAGTGTGGTCCAGCCCCCCCAGCACGGCACTATCATGGGCCGTTCCAGCAGCAACGATGTGCCGCCTAATGGGAGGCCGGTCCATATGCGCAGGGATGCAGGGGTGCTGGACTTCACCATGAGGGAGCTGAGGAATGGTATGGTAATTGTATTGGTTCTTGGGACTGATTGTGAAAACTAGGGTTACAATCGAATAAGTATACAGTATGTATAGTAATATGTGAGACCATGGAATCTTACGATTCTTTCTCGAATCCATGGGAACTTTGGGATTAAATGTCATTTTAAATAGACTCCTAAATGTTTAAATATGCGTAGATAAATTTGAAAATGGTTGTTCATAAATGTGGTGTAAGCTGCACAGACACATATTTCAGTTAGTGAATGCATTCATTCATGTGCTGACACTATGGCACCCGATTGATCTCAGAACTGTCTCGCTGTTTTATCCGATATGTTATGTTTTTTTCCCAACGTTACGTTTTTTCCCCCCAAATCATTCTATGTAATGTTGGCTTATGTAACTGCTTATATATGGATTTTCTTCCCATTTGACTAAAGTAGACCTATCTCTCGCTGTCCATTGAGGGTCTGCATTTGTCCCTTGTACTACAGGTACGGCTCTGATGTACATGCATGATGACTCAGAGAACATGGAAGACAGCTTCACCATCCAGCTGACTGACGGGGTGCACCATCTTCAGAGACAAGTCATAGTCAAAGTGCTCCCTGTCAATGATGAGGAACCTCGAGTGATCAGGTAATGGATATGACTCAGTAATCAGTGAGCTGAACAGTGAATATACACTTACTGAACACTTTATTAGGAACACTATACTAATACTGGGTAGGGCCTCCCTTTGCTCTCAAAACAGCCTCAATTCTTCGTGGCATTGATTCAACAAGATGTTGGAAACATTCCTTTGAGATTCTGGTCCATGATGACCTGTGAATCTCCCGTTCTACCACATCCCAAAGGTGTTCTATTGGATTCAGATCCGGTGACTGGGAAGGCCACTGAAGAACACTGAACTCATTGTCATGTTCATGAAACCAGTTTGAGATGACTTTTGCTTTGTGACATGGTCATGGCCATGAAGATTAGATTAGATTAGATTAGATTAGATTCATTGTGCAGAGTACAAGTACAGAGACAACGAAATGCAGTTAGCGTCTAACCAGAAGTGCAAAAAAAGCAGAAAAGTGCAATGTGAACAATATATACAGGTAGAGTGAGGTACAACCAAGTGGAAAGATGGGGGTGGTATTTGAAAACATGTGAAAACATGTGAAAACATGTGAATGAATTCCTAATACAGTGCTCGGTGAGTGTAGATATGACTCACTGATCACTGGGCTGAACAGAGTGGATATGGATATGACTCATTAATCACTGGGCTGAGTGTTGTTAGTTAATGCATACTGTAGGTTTGGTAGATTTAAAAACCATTACATACTGTAGTTGTATTGGTTTGTGAACCACAGGTGTAATAGATATGCAATCACTGTCAAGAATTTTTTTGTCTTGGTTAAAGTAGAGATTGTCAGCTTTTATTTAGTGGTATATGTGTACATATTGGTTTCACCATTCAGAAATTACACACAGAATAACACTTTTTATGCATAGTACTATTTCAGGGTACCCAACAGTAATGGGACTATTGTCTTGACAGTGTTTCACATCATTTGTGCAGGCATAAGAAAGCTGTCTATATTCTCTATGGTCACTAGTCAACCATGTATTCTACCGCAACCTTAAGCGACTCTATATCGACCATCAAGTAGATCAAGCTTTTTTAGCTGCTCATTCATACTCGACCAACAGTGTGCTGTCAACTTTGGAGAATGTAGTAGTAGGGAAATCCTCTTAGGTAGATTGTTAGATTGTCTCAGAGGAGGTAGATTGTTCCTACAGACAGATGTGGGCAACTTAATGAGCATCCACTATTCAACTCAAATCCACCGCCTTGAAGAACCGTGGCGACAAAGTGACCATTGTTTGGGGTTCTGTGTGAAACAAAATATATTGGTTGTCTCCACTGTAGGAACAATGGACTGGAGATGGAGGCTGGAGAGGCAAGGCTAATATCCAGTGCCATCCTTTTTGCTCAGGACAGCGACACTCCTGCCCAGGATATAATGTACATGTTTCAGAGTGTTCCTACCAAGGGACTGCTTCAGATTAAGGTCAGTGCATTCACACTTTGTTGTCAAATGTTTGCGATTTTCATTGATCTGTAAAATCCTATTTCTGAAGCGTAAGTATTGAATTAAAGGCACAATCCGTAATTGCAAATTAGGTGGCCCACCACTGTACATAACATGGAAAGCATTGTGTTGCGCTTTAGTAAGTGTAGTGGTGATGAACTGATCTGCGTTGTGTTTGTTGAATGAAAGTGCAACGCCGGGACAGCTTCAACAGACTGGGAAGATTTAAGGAGACACACACCCCAGGCCACTTGTAACGAACGTGTTACCTTAACTACCATTTATTACCTTGGCAGTGTGATAGTTTTAGACTAAACCCACTTGCAACGAAAATATGTCAGGGTCTAACTCAGGTGCAATTGGATGCACCTGTGCAACAATGCTGACGGTTTAATCTCACTGGCAATGTACCACTTTCAGGTAATGGTGAAAGGGATATGTTCCATTAACTTGTGCAACACGCTAGACCTTGGAATTCAAGGTTTATTAGATATCTCCACATCCATGCTAATATATATGTCATTGACTATTATATTATATAGAATATATAGGATACATATATTATTATTTATACAACTTGTTGATCAGAGCAATAATTGGCTGTGGTAGTTAGAAGCCGTGCTTTATTCCCTGGTAAAGTAACATCTATGACGCGTTTTCCTGTTTACCGTACATTACAGTAATATCCCTGCTCAGACACTCCAATTATGAAGATGTATTTATAACCACCTTACCTTGACAACAGTGGTCTTTTTGAGAACAAGCAGGGTGATTTTCAAAAATGAGATATGGTGAGCAAAGACCTCTGCGCTCCACCAAAGGCGCTATATAAATAAAGCTTGATTGATTGATTGATTGATTGATTGATTGATTGATATAATTGTACATGGCCCCCTCCTCAGATAGGCTTTGACTGGGTGAACCTTACTGCTGGGATGAACTGCACTCAGGAGGCAGTGGACATGAACCTCCTGCGGTACCTCCACACCGCCTTCCTAGGGACCCACATACAGGATTTCTTTGTTTTCTACCTGTCGGATGGGAAGAATCGCTCGCCTGCACAACATTTCCATATCTCCCTCAAGGACATAGAGAAGGGTGGGTGGAAAGACAATGAAGTGCACTACCATACACAGTTTTTCATGACCTTGGTTCAGCGCTGATGCTTGAGTTTGGATATATAGGATATATTTTTGGCTGAAAGAGGGAATTCTTCAACTTCTCCTAAAGCCACATCGCTGATGTGCGACTCAAGTGAGCCGATGTAGCTTTACCAAGGGGTGGAGTGGGGCCTGGCGACTCTAACATTCACACTGGGGTTTAGTATGAGATCTGGTTGAGGAAAGCTGGTGGATAGCAAATAGCTAGTCTTGCGTAACCATACCTCCAAATCATGTTGTTCTTTTTTTATTTATTTAACCGTTATTTATACAGGGGAAACACACTGAGACCAAGGCCTCTTTTGCAGGTGCACCCTGTCCACAATATTTACACAATAACAAAACATGAAAAATACAACACAGTTCAATACAGAAATCGATCCATCATATAAAACCCCAATATTAGAAGAAACAATCACTTCTTTCACCAAGGAGGTCCTCAATTAACACCCTAAATTGCTCAAGCGGCACCAGAACATCCAACAGAATTCTTTTTCTGTAGATTGACCAAAATTGTGTGTATACTGTACTTGTTTATGTCTTTGGTTAATGCTTGACTAAAACTCCATCATTCTGCCAAATACTTACTACAGTGCATTGATTGCTAAAGTAAGTACAAGTACGTTCTTCCATAATTTTTTACTCCTGCAAGTCAAAATTATATGAAAATTCTGCACTGAAAAAATGTTTGCATTACACTATGTTAAGTGTATGGACGAAAGATGGCAGCATTATATAGATGAATGACGTTAAGCTGTAGACACAAAATCTTTATGCATGTCCAACACAATATCTATCATGATTCCCAGGAAACATTGCCATCTTTGTGAAACCGGTTAAAACCAGCCGCGGAGAGCGTGTGGTTCTGACCACAGACGTCCTGTTGGCCCTAGATGGCACAGACAAGGCAGAGGAGCTCCTCTACGTCGTCACGGTTCCCCCCGTCCATGGCCACCTGGAGTACATCAAACACCCTGGGCTGCCCATCCACACCTTCAGCCAGATGGACATAGCTGCTAACATGGTGTGCTACGTACATGACAACAGAGCCACATCACCCAAGGAGACACTTCAGTATGGAAACCTCTCTTCTATCATTACTCAGTTAGAGGCTGATGACAATTTGATTGTATATTGTAATTCAGATTTATTCCAGGGACATTCGGTGGGAATTTGGCCCTAAAAATGTGTCAGATTTTAACTTTGGGGGGGATTTAGTTAGTGGGCTTGCTTCAGCAAATCCAACGATTGAGATCCCTGTTACGTTGTACTAATGGGCTTGCTTCAGCACTACGGTGACTAGCCTCATCTGTGACAAGGATCATATTTGTATTTACATTTGCTACCCAATGGGTTGCACAGGAGCCCCTGACAGGAAGCGACCTCCTAGTGAAGGGCAAAGTAGCTTTACATTAACTGCATGTAAATCACCCAAGAAAACATAATGTATCAGACCCATTGGGTAGCTTAATACTGTGTTACATACAGTGGATGCATGCAAACTGATTCTACTGTAAGTGGCTTAGGTATTACCACTGACTGAGTAACTTGGTTATTATGATGTTATTACATATTTTGCCAGGTTTGTTGTGAGCAATGGCAAGGCCACCCACAATGGAACCCTGGAGATCAGCATTGAGATAGCAGACCGCGTGGTGCCTTTACTGACTCATAATAATGGTCTGAGAGTCCCTCAGGGCTCCTCCATGGTCGTGACCCCTGATGTCCTGACCCTGTCTGACCCTGACACCCCACCCAGTATCCTGCTCTATCTCCTGGCCCAGCCTCCGCAGTATGGCACACTGCTCCTAGGTGGCGCCCCACTCGTTGCCGGGTGCAACTTCACACAAAGGGACTTGGAGGAGCTGGACGTGACTTACAGGCATGGTGGCGGCCCCTCACAGATCGACCGGTTTGCCTTCACTGCCTCTGACGGCACCAACCATGGCTTCCTGCTGGAGGGGAGGGTGCAGACAGAGCCTGTGTTCTTCACCATTCAGGTAGGCCACATTCTCCCCTGATCACACACGTCTTCCCAGACAATGTGCATTAAGATGCTGCTGTGGCAGACTCGTAGGCTTGTGAGTGCAAATTGTTTGATTGTTTGTTTTTCGGCTAATGGACTGCAGATTGTTTGTGCCCTTGTGTATTTTTCAACTACTGGATATTTTCTCACAACTGAACTCTCTAATGGATTAAATAAAATATATTTTTCCTCCTATCCCATCCATCCCGTGTCTCCTAGGCTGTTGCATGTACGTGTACAAAATTAGCAGTGCTTATTTTACAATATTATAGACTATTATTTGAAAGCAGCCCAAAGGACAGTATTACAGTGCCTATAGAAAGTCATCATACCCCTTTGAAATAGTTACTATATTTGTCGTACAGCCTGAAATCAAAACCCACTAAAAAAAACTTTTTCCAGCTTTATGTACAAACTTAGCCATACAACATCAAACTAATGAAAAAAAAGGCAACAGTTCTGAAAATGTATAAAAAATGAAAAACAAGAATAACAGGGTTGGAAAAGTCATCAGTCCCCTGATTGAATACTTTGTAGAGCCACCTTTTGCTGCAATTACAGCCATCAATCTGTTTGGATATGTCTCTACTAGCTTTGCACACCTAGATTGGAGAATATTTGCCCATTCTTCCTTGCAGAATTGTTCGAGTTCAGTCAAATTCCGTGGTGAGCGGCGATGGACTGCTCTCTTCAAGTCCATCCACAGATTTTCTATCGGATTTAGTGTATGTCTGTGTCTGTGTATTCTAGATTGAACCCTTGGATAGCTTGGCCCCTAAAGTAGTGAAGCTGCAGTCTCTGTGGAAGGCGGAGCTCCTGGCTGATGGGCGCTATGGAATCTGTCTGTCGTCCCGAGAGCTAAGGGCACAAGATACAGATACCAAGGATGAAGACCTGACCTTCCACATACTCCGTCCACCCTATCATGGCTACCTGGAAAACACTACCACAGGTAACACACATACACACACACACACACGCACACACACACACACACACAGACACACACACACTTTTCCAACAGGATGTTGGAAATGACAGCATTAAGTGAATTTAGAGCCACAATCTGTATTTTGAAAAATTGAAGCTAAACATGAAGCTAAAGGATGGGGTTAGAGAAATGTTAGATCAGTCGTCATTTCTGTACAGTAAATTAAGTGCAACCACAATTCCTCCAATGTGTGTTGCTGTTCTTGTGCTTGTGCAGGAGGCTTTGTCCGGCAGCATTTTACACAGAGGGACCTAAGCAGCAGGGCGATCGTGTATGTCATTGACACAGCACTGGACGCCCTGTCTGATAGTCTGGAGTTTAGAGTGTCTGATCCTCTGGGGAATGCCGGACCCTCTCACATGTGAGATGCTACTTTGTTACCCTACAAATACCATTCATATCTGCTACATTCATATCTACTACATTCATCAGTCAAGGTGAGAGTGAACCAACACCCGGCTCAAGGCTGTTCTTTTACTGGATGGTAAAACATTCCTTACATGTAGGGTTGTTTTGAAGATGACCCTGAGAGTTTTGAGAGACATGAGATATGCTCTGATCATTAATCACCATGACAACCACAATGTTGGTCTCATTACAGCATGTAACAGATGTCCTTGTCTGTGCTGTACTTGCTCCATGCCCTCCTGCAGACTGGAGTTTCACTGGTCCCTTGTGGAGCTGTCTCTGTCGGAGTATCATGCATGTGAGGACCAGGGTGCTGTCTCACTGGACATACTACGGAAGGGCAATTTGTTGGAGTCCTCATATGTCACCATCAAGGTCTCTTCGTTCTGTTTTAACTGCTTACAGTAGTGTCCTCTCCCTGCCATTTTTTTATGCCTGCAATTTCAAATGAAATTTCACATCCACATGACATCTAGGTACTTATGCCCTCTTTCCACAGTGAAGAACTTTTTCTGTGATTTCATTTAGTCAAGTAAGGCTAGTTCAAACACGTAATTTCTTCACATTCAGAGTGGCAGTAGAGCCCTATTTGAAACAGCAGTATGGATAGCCATACTTTTGAAGATAGTTGACAGTTGAAGATAGTCAATTAGCATCGAGCAGTTGATTAACATGAGACATCAGATCACCCTTCAATCACAGTGAAGTGCGTCTTCACCTGGTGTTAAAAATACAAAAATGCAGCTTTAATTACAGTCAAAAACCCAAATGGAGTAGTGGACCCAGCAGTTCTGCATCCAGAAACAAAATGGCACTCTATTATACAGTGTGTCCTCTGGACCATCATTTTGGGTTGTGTGCGTGTTGAATTATACAATGCCAGAACCTTGAATTCACACTGTTGTTAGGAATTCTTAAAAAAAAGCACTACAAATGCAATATACAAATTATTGGGCTCCATTTTGCTTCAGTAAAACAGTGTTGAACTGTGAACTCTAAGTGTTAATACTCTACAGCATTTTTTTTTATTGTACCTTTTCTTTAACAATGTTTTTGAGAAAACAGTGATTATTCAGTGAAGTAAATAGTGTGAAAATGTATTGCATGCCACACAATCACTAGCTGTAGTATTCTAAACTCCCATTGGATTATGTCTCATTCCATTGTTTAGAAATGGTCTGGTTATCATGGGCAACTTGACTTGCTTTCTTGAAATGTTTTGCTCAAGGAAAATGGAGCCCATAGTCTTACCATTGTGATAAATGCCATGTTCAAAATGTTGTGTATGACATTCTCATGTACCTTACATTGTCTTAATATCTTGATATAGGTGAGGGAGGTCACAGCAACTGTTGGAAAAGATTTCATTTTGAGTCCTTCCCGTTTAATCCAGTTTGATTCTGGTATGTGCGCACACTTCTAAGCAAATGAGGAGAATGAGTGGTTATATCCGTTTTTATGGACATTTTTTGTGGATGTTCTAACTGTAGATAGGGAGATTCAAAACAGAAACGTGTACTCTCTTTTAAGGCATTTCAAGTAGGAGCTGGCGGATCAAAATTCCCCAAGACCACCTAGAGGAGGCAGAGGAAATGTTTGAAGTCACGCTGGTGTCCCCTGAAGGCACAGTGCTGGGCAGCACCTCCAAAGTTCTAGTTAAGATCTGGGACTCAGAAAAGGGTGAGTACTGCTGTCGTCTTTAGTACGTCTTTATATGGTATTAAAAACAAATTTCCATCCTCTGTGCCCACATTGTGACAAAAAGATTTCCCCCACACTTTATTTAATAGGCTGTGCTTTCGGTTAATCGATCGTGTCCACACAGAGCAGAAACTCGAACACTATGTGTCCCAGATTACCTTCAGAGGTGGTCAAAAAAATCTGATCACAATTTCTTCCTTGATTGTCTACATCTGCCAAAACAATTTGGGCATGCATTTGCAATAATTAACACACTGTAATGTCCTTCCAACATTGAGCTGATACTGTTTCACATAGGCTAACTCTGAATTTGCTGCCTAGAGCATTATTAAACAAAATGAACAATTTCATTTGATGTGCCATTTACTGTGATAAAAAGCTACGTTTGCGATAAGAGGTGTTTTTGATGGGTCATTTACATTTGCAGTCATTTACTAACAGTTTGTATAGTATTGAAATAGCCACAAAATGTCTGCCAATCTTTGCATTTCTAGGACAGTGTGGACACAATCAGGCCCCTGAGGGTCCCAGCTTGGGAGGAAATCAAGTTCAATCAAGGACCTACACCCAACATGGGTCCATTCAACTGGAGACACTTCCCCTCACCCTGGAAGATGGGATGTCCAGGACCAGGGGTGATGACCTGCCCCAGTCAGTGTCCACTACCCCCAAGAATAAACTCAGAGCTACGGGAAATAGGAAGACTATTGTGAGTTTTTTTTTTTTATATAAAAAAAACAAAACAACAACATTTGTTTAGCTGCAACGTGACAGGGATCTTTCTGTTTTATGAGAACATTATATCCTCATAACACGGAGACAACTACCATACTAATGAATCTGCAAAAATCTGCATATTAGTTAAAAATCCCTGAAAGCATGAGCATCAGTGCTCAAGTAGATGGACAATACAAAATAAATGTCATAGCCCCAATGCAGAATCTGTCTGAAAAAACGTAATCTGTGGGTCAACTCTGTTTTACCTTGATCATGTATTTTCATCTCACAGATTCGGCCATCGTCAGTTAATCGCAATGGAACAGACACTGTGTTCACGGTAAGGAGAGACTAAAAGGTGTTAAATGTTCAATTGAGGTGCGAAGCGCGATGTAAAAATCCTGGAACCAACCACAAACTTTCTGCCACTTGTCAGATTGCGGTTTCACTGTCAAATTCCCAGTAATTGTAAATTACCAGAACACTAGTTAGTCAGAAAAGACCATTTACAAGAAAATGTACACCTCTGTGTAACACATCACTTATGTTAGTTATTTGAAAAAAATCCAGATGGGAAAAATGTATGGCGATTTTTCAGGCTCGAACCAGAAGTAGGTTAATTGACTACATTTTGACACCGCCTCTCTATCAAGATGTTTTTAGAACACCATAGTTGTAGCTCACTGACGAAGAAAGGAGAAGTACAGTTGGCTCGAGTGGCTTTCAGGCCGTCTTTGCCTGAAACGTGAAGTGACGTGAAAAACTTGCGATTGAAATTGTTCTTTTCTTCTCATTGTCATTAGCAGCTAATAGCTAAGGTATATCATTATTATAAACAGAGACTCAAATATTGCTTAACGGTTACCTCACATAAAATATTGTAAACAAATTGGTTTGCATCGCAATGTTGAGCGCGGAGGTCTGGAGATGCTGCAGCTGGACCCTTTTAAACCTTTTGCACACATGTAACCAATCTCAAAGGCTAAATCTAACCAAGGCACTGCCAATACTTTCTTTCTCCAACTGTGTCTCTGTGCTTGCAGTACCATGGGATCATGTCTGTGCAAGTGGAGGATGATGCCTCTCCATCCAGGAAGAACCGAAAGGCGAATGTACATGTGACCCGAAGGGGGCAGCAGCACGCATCCCCAGTGGTAATCAACTTAAAACCTCAACCTTTTCCTCAGAGGAAGGTTAAAAGCTTGCACTCTCAAGCAAAAACTGAGCCACCCAAAGGGAAGGTGAGTCATTTTAGTTTTTACTTGTAATGGTTTGTTTTTACAGTTTTTATAGACAGTGCCCTCTGGAAGTAATGGGACAGTGAAGTATTTTTTGGCTCTATACTCCAAACATTTGGATTTGAAATCAAACAATTACTATGAGGTTAAAGTATATATTGTTACATTTTATTTGAGAGTATTTGTGTACACATTGAAATTATAATTTCTATACAAATCTATCTGCAGAACCCGCCAGGTAGCTCTGCAAGTAAACCCTGCATCCCAGAGCTGATGGGCCTCCTCCACTTCAACCAGAGCTCAGGCCAGCTCTCCCACTGCAATGGGGTCTCCTGGAAGCCTTGGGCTCCCACTGATGAAGTAATAAACCTGAGACTGAATCAGGATACTTGAACTACAATACAGGTTTTAGAGTTCACATCTAAATGTCTTATGTGTCAAAAATGACTGGCTGTGTTGTTGTGCTGTATGTTAACAGGACAAGGACAAGAACAATTTCAGTAATGTCATTGGTGGCTATTTTTCCCTTCCACAATGCAGTTGGTCAGTGCTCAGAAGTGCCCTCAAGCCTGGACCTATCACAGTGGCTCCTGCTACTTCCTGAGTGCTGAGCGCAAAGCTACATGGAGCACAGCCACCAAGGCATGCAGAGAGAGGTGAGGACACAAGGGGAAATAGGAGCATCTGTTGATAGGAATGCCTTTCTGCCATGTGAATCATTTCTTATAATTACTTATTTTCATTTTGGGACCAGTCACCAAGGTAATCTTGTTAGCGTCCTCTCCAAGGCAGATATGGAGTGGCTCTGGAACTTCAGTGGAAGGAAACCATTCTGGATAGGTAATCAGGTCACCTGTTTTTCATAATTTGTGTTTTCATGGCTAAAAGTGACAACATGCAAAAATCAGCCGATACTGATTGCTGGCCGATCGATCGGTGCATCCATACCCACAACCCTTTGCTTTAAACCATCACCCCCAACACCTGATGTGAGCAAACAGAACAACAAAAATAGACAAAACAGAACAACAGAAGTAGACAAAAACAGAACTAGCAAATGGCCAAAAACACATAAAACATAAGACAGACTATTTAATGTCTATGTCCATTTCTCAATAGTTGGAAACGCGATTCCTCGTGTCCTCTGTTCTCCACTCCCTTCTTACTCAAAACACAGGAGAAGGAGAAGATCTAGGTTACTTAGACATTCTCCTATAATGTTTATTAAGAAGGAAGTGAGTGGAGGACGTGAGGAATCGAATTTCTAACATAAAAAAGGTCGTTGACTTGACAAATAGTCAGACAGGATCAGACTGAGACATATCAGAGAAGACCAGTAAGACAACATGTAAGATGACATTTATTTAACGAAAGTAATAAGAAAGTGTTAACTTTCTTGTGACCACCTCACTCACTGTCCTCCTCTTCGTCTGGCAGGTCTGAATGACCGGGAGAGCCGCGGACGCTGGGAGTGGGTGGGCGGGGAGCCCGTCACCTACACTAACTGGAGGAAGAGCCCCCCTAGATCAAAGAGGAAGGGTACCAGAAAGTGTGTCTTGGTTTGGAGGAGGGCCAAGTGGCAAATCCGAGACTGCAAGGCAGGCAATGGTCATCGCTTTGTTTGTCATGTCAAGATGTGAGCAAAGGGGGAGTGCATTGTTTTTTGTGAATGAATCAGAACTCTATTTTCGGGTTGAGTTGCAAACTCAGTAAGAAGAAAACATTTCATACATGCACTGCAATGGCTAAATATCTTAGTAGGAACTTGTTAAACACTGTGATAGTTCTTGAGATCAATTAAAAATACAGGCTAAATGTTCAGTGCCGCTTTTCAGTGCATAGATAGAGTACTGCTCATCAATGTGACACAATGTAAGGCTGTATTAATCACTACGGGGTGTTGTTACTGTTGCATGTGTTCTGTAGTGGTATAGTCAGGTTTACTTCACATACAGTACAGTTTGCACCCACTTATGCAGTTTACATCAGTCAACCTCAACTGCAGTGTATCTGTTATAAGGCTTATTTAAATCCTGACCATTTAAAAACTCATTCAGCAATACATTTTCAAATGCTAGCAGAATATAATTTACATTTTCATTAAAGCAATTTGTCTTAATGAGGGTACTGGACTCCTCCTGAATTGTTCAGTCCTGGACCGGATCAGGTGAAGGACCCAATGAATTACTCATAGAAATCGGGCTAAAAGTGATTTCTACGACATATTTGGAGTGGCAAAGGACATTTTGATGACATTCCTTATAGTTTACTCTCATATCGGGTTTTCTCTAAACATTGAATATGCAGTCGTAGTGACACTCTCTAAATTAAGATAACGCAGGTAAATGAGCATAACAATGCATGATTGGTACCAACTTTTGTTCAATTTGAGGGTAACATCATGTTTATGGTTTATTTTAGTATAGGCCAAATCATAACAATACATACCACTATACCCTATCATGTTTTTTTCATTAAGGTTGTTCGCGGATAATTTTATGTTGAGTGGTGGGCAAATCAGTAAAATCTTCGGATGATGTGTGGTAATTAATTCATGTTGTCGCTATTGTGCATTTTCCGTTGCCAAAAAACGCAAGGATTATATTCTCCAGGGAAAAAGACCTTCCTGTAAGTGGGGAAGTGACAATAATTATGCCATCCCCACCTATGAGCTATTTCCAACTCTGAGGGCCCAGATCCTAGGGGGTGTAAACAACAAGCAGTACCGACCTGCTGAAACCTCACCTACCCATTATTTGACTACACTTTTGAGGGCAATCGCAAAGATAATCTATCACCCTAGTTTGTCGATTTATATGAGCCCTAGAGAGCATGCTTCCCTAAACGTTTTATTGGGCAAAGCACAGGACAGAGGCATTTACTGCTGCCAAGTGGTGGTGACATACATACGTTCAAGTTTTTTATTCCCATTGTTTATGGAATTACTCCAACTGAATCTCTTTGTCTGATTGCTACTACAAAATACATTAGAGACATTAGAGATTTTAAAGGAAACCATTTTGAAAGCAAAAATCGTACATTCTGCACGTTTAAAATGGAAGCAGTCTGTCATAGCGCTCCCCTTGTTGTAAAAGAAGGGACGGGATAGATAGGGTGTGCTCTCTCTAGATTTGGTCATTTTTCTGCATTTCAATTTTCATTATTTATTTATTTTTCCCCCCAAATTTCAATAAAGCGCAAATTGCAGATTGGGGCTCTAAATCTGAATCCATCAAGCTGGGGAGAGACAGTGAGGTAATATCACAATATCAGCCCTCAAAGAAATTTACATTACAGCCAGGAGACGTTAGATCAGATCCCTGTTTTGGCTGTGTGCTGTTATCCGGTAATACTGTATCTGTATCCAGTATTATTTAAAATATCTCCAGTATGATTTTCAAAACCTTAATAACTATGTCTTTGAGGTCCCTATATTTCTATACAGTATTAATATTTGTACTGTTTATGGTAATCTGCTATCAACTGCATTGGTTGCCAGATGAAGTAGAGCTTTCTTTACATTTCTGGGACAGTAAATACTTGTTTTAATTTGTCATTATTAAAACATAGCTTATTTTAAAAGGTCAGACTTTCTGTTGTATACTGCATTTATCTACCTGTATCTGTTATATGCTTTGTGTGAAATGTGCTGTTGTATATTTAAACATTCTATACTATTCTATTTTATACATTTTGGAACTCAGAAATCATAGCAATTAGTGATTACCTGGCACCAAATGCTGTCTGATTGTGCTTGTTATAATGAATCCCAAAGAAACAAATAATTCAGAGGTTATTCCTGTGTAATTACATTTGACCATTTCACTAAAGTGCAACCACAATGATAATATGTATTTGGCAGTCCTAAAAATATTTTTACATAGCTCTAATCATTCAATGTTCAGTTTTGTCAAAATGCATAAAGTACATGAGTAAGGCATACTGTTTACGGTATATGTGTTATTGCATCTCAAGTGTCATTTGAATTAAAACGTTCTTGGGCAACATATGTAGGACTTACTATACTTGCACAACACAATACATACAGTATATCACAGCCAAATGGACATCATCATTAGGTGTGTGTGTGTCAATGCCATTTAAAAAAGTCACTGTATTTTGTGTGAATAGTTATTGTTCAAGATAAGCCATGGCACTATCCCAGTGGTAGCAAGGTTATATGGTACTGTCTTACATGAATGAAAGGTCTTGGAAAATATTAAAATAAATGTTTTTTTAGGTTCATAATCTGCTTCATATGTTGTTTCTGAACGCTCACACAGTCTACTGTTCACTAAAATGTGTACCACATATTTTATGTATGTATGTATGTATCTATCTATCTATCTATCTATCTATCTCTCTATACATCTAACTCTGTGTGTGTGTGTGTGTGTGTGTGTGTGTATCTATCTAGGTAGGTATGTATGCATCTCTCTCTATCTGTATCTCTCTCTCTCTCTTAACACTTTATCAGGAACACCTGTACACCGTCTCATGTACTTTTTACCTAGCGGTTGCTGAGATAGGAATAATATTAATAATCTATAATAATTCAGAGATATAATCTCAATGCCAACCTGATTATCACTTCCCCCTGCAATACATGTAATTTTAATTTAGAAATTACCCTACTATTGGTTCTGTAGTAGCTTAGTAGCAAATTATATTGGATTATAATAGGATTGCTGTGAGAATAAACCCCTCTATTTACTGTGAGAATAAATTACTCACTTTGATTATACGCCCGTAGGCTCACTACTGTGTTGACAGTGCTCTGCCATCGTTGACAAATTCATATTGGATGTCAAACAGTGACCTACTTTATAGCTATATGAAATGTCATGCGTCACGGCACTTGGCAAAACATCTTAGGAGGAGCTAAGAAAATAGAACGTATCCCCCAAAATACACACTTTGACCTAAATGGCAATTTCCGGACTCGAATCATTGTGCAATAACATTGTGCAGCCCCAGGATATCATATCAGCTAAAAACATAAACATGACTAAGTTGGGCATTTAACAAAACCCAAAGAATGGATTGCACTGTTCTTGTCCAGGGACTGCTGACAAGGTAAGGGAACAAATATGTAATTTTGTCCTTTGGGTGAACTATGCCTTTCACATCGTCAATCTCTCAAAAGCAATCGCTCAATATATCCACTGTATTCAAACAATGCATAATGAGTCATTTGAAAAAACAATGTTGCATCCAGTAAGGTCGAACATTTATTAGAGAACATTCATTCAGAGTTACAACTGAATAAGTGTACAAACAATTAGCAATTTGACAAACATTAAAGGAAGTATCAACGGAATCTCCATTAAAAGTGGGTTCAGTCCAGGCCTAGGCATAATCTGTGTCTGTGAGACCACCCCTTGATCTACCCTCACCCCGAGCCTCGTCATAATAGCTGACACCATCAGTCGTTAAAATATATCATTAAGCGAACAATGAACAGACAGGACGGTTGAAAACAATAGGGCGGATGTTTACCAAGAGTTTCCCTTGACCTACTCAGTTGTTTGTGGAGCCGCTTGTACGCTACAGCGCTAAAAACTCAACCATCACTTCCTCTGCGCAGCACCTCTTGGTTACGCACTAGCATGTCTGCTTCTCACCTAAAATATGATACGATAAATAAACTTAGTGCAGCGGCAACATTAACAGATAGGGAGGCACAGACATACACCTCCCAAAAGTGAGGACTAATATTTTCAACAAAAAACATTTAAGGCAATTACAGTCATTTAAATGCATTATTATGAATGGCAATGTTTTTTCATCATACAGTGACAACAAATGACAATGACAAACATCGACACAAACAACCTGTCAGAACCAATGACTTAAAACATTAGACTGGCAATCATCAAGATCATGAAAAAGCCATGTTGGTCTTTATCTTTATTTATTTTAAAATATTAATTTCTAAATGCAGTACAGTACATACTGAACAAACACACTAAACATGAGTATTGTATGTTGGTCTTTATACTAGTTATGCTGTTAGCTGTTGTTTTGGGGAGGAGGGCATATTCCATTGAAAAAGAAAAGAAGTGGAAAAACAGTGGTCAGACTCCCTCAAACATAATTTCTACCTGCAATGGATCAAATATGAACAGCTCTTTAGTTAATATACTGATGTGAAGATATAATATCCACAGTAGAAATCATCCTCAGGATCCTAATTAGGAAAAATATCCTGGGCAAGATCTTGGCTATGACTAGGATCCCCTTTGCACTACAATCCAGAATTTGAACATGATTTTACAAAAAGACAGGATCCTTTTTAGAAAGGTATCCTTACAGGATCTTAAGAATATGACTTATGCAGGGCATACACAACATGATTTCGCCAGAGGAAATGCTACACAAAATTAGATGGCATACAACATAATAAAACAATTTGTATACCTTGCCTGTCAAGTAAAAGCAGTAACATCTCTCAATCCTCTACATTCAACTGCATTAAAAGCCCTGTCTGTCCTCTCTTGCTACTGTAAACACATTCACAACCGATGATGACGGAGACCATTATCACATCGTATACTTCAATGTATGAATCAATAGCGTAGTGTGAGAAGCTTCATCTTGGACAGAAAGACGCAAATATTTTTAACATGTGTGATAGGAAAATGTGGGAAAATTTCCTCTGGCCTTAATATTTTAGAAATTGTGCAATGCCCAGCATTAACCAGGATTTGATGTCCTACACAGGATTCTAGATTTTAGACAGTACACTGTTCTTGAAAGGATTTTGACAAGATTCTGGCCTAACCTGAATTACTATAGGCTTCATCATTTTGACACAAATTCGATAACTATGTGTACAAGTTTCAAAATGATAAGAAAACTTTAGTATCAAACATACCAGTGCCTCTTAACACATATTGTATTGACTGAATTCAACACAAATAGGAAAATCATTTATTCATCAGACACACATCACTTCGGGTGGAATCTGTGCGTGTAACTCATTTGCGTTAGTCTTGCATTGTTGTCAATGGGAAATGTGCGTAATGACGCGACTTAAGTGAGTGGGAGTTAGGATTCCACCCTTCTAGAATATACAGTATAGGCTATGTTGACTGATCCAACTATTTATTTATTTATTCATTATTTAGAACAATTCATTGAATTATTCTGAAAATATTTTTAAGTATCTTTAAAGTTCCAGGAAATATCCTAATCAAGATTTTAACTAAACAAAATTATCAAAAAAAAACAAAAAAACTTGGGAGGTGGCTCTGTAAAACATTTTCTCTACCTAATGGATGATGTACGTCTTCAGCTTGGCTTTTCCTGGCAGTGCTCTTTCTATTTCTCAGACATCTTGCGGATCATGTAGTTCAGGATACCGCCATTTTGGAAGTATGTCAACTCCACATCTGTATCGAACCTCATTAGAACCTGGAATGTTTTTCCGGTGTCAAGCTGTGATAGCAGAAACAAACCGTCATGAGTTGCTCTTACTAAAATTAAATCACAATACATACAGTTGAAGTCGTACATTTACATACACCTTAGCCAAATACATTTAAACTCAGTTTTTCACAATTCCTGACATTTAATCCTAGTAAACATTCCCTGTCTTAGGTCAGTTAGGGTCACAACTTTATTTTAAGAATGTAAAATGTCTCAATAAATTATGAAATTTGCTGAGTTGGTAGTGACATCCTAATCTACACAGTGTGTAATTGATTCCTATGCAAATCAGAGACCCTATAAAAACAATATATTAATTCCAAAAATTACATGAACTATTATCCTTGCATTTAGATGGACTCAATTCAACTTATTGAGTGATTTGTTGATGGCATTTTTGCATTTTAGCGAATTTAAAGAGTGTCATAGCAAAGGGTCTGAATACTTATGTACATGAGGTATTTCTGTATTTCAATTTTAATAAATTTACTGAAATTTCAAAAAACGTGTTTTCACTTTGTCATTCTGGGGTATTGTGTGTGGATTGATGGCAAATTCTTTTCATTTAATCCATTTTAAATTGAGTCTATAACACAATCAAATATGGAAAAAGTGAAGGGGTCTGAATACTTTCTAAAGGCACTGTATATAACAAATATATATATATAACAAATGCAAGTGTCAAACACATCCCTTTAAGGGATTCCCTCTGGCCCACTATTGTGTAGAGTGACTGGGATGATGTTCCATCAACAGTTGTTTTTTTTTTGTCCCATCTCAGTCTTTGAATTTTGTGGCTCTCTCGAAGGTGTAGTAGTGACTGATAATTGATTGACTACCAAATCAGGGACACTACAAAGACATGGGTATGTATTTTGAAATACAACAGAGCTTAAATCAATGCATGCTACTGCTGGGCATACCTTAATGTTGACCCTCATCCTGGGAGTGAGCTCCTCGGGGATGACCACGGTGTAGCGTTCTCTGCCTGTCAGCCCCAGGGTGTCTGCCGTCTCCCCTGCCAGGTACTCCAGAGGTATCACCCCCATGCCCACCAGATTGCTGCGGTGGATCCGCTCATAGCTCTCTGCCAGGACTGCTTTAATACCCTGACCAAGGGGCACAGAGGGAACAGCATCAGGGATCCACATAGACCATAACATTCCGGGGAGACCATAACATTCCGGGGAGACCATAACATTCCGGGGAGGAATTCACTAAAGAATTGCAAGGCTTTTTCGCCCATTAAACCATCATAATAACCAGAAAACAATTGCGTCTCATTCACAAACCACCTGCAGTGGATGGAAAGGGAAATGCCAACACAGTACACCATCATGATCATGCATATTTAAATTGTGTTATTTGCATACATAGTATGGACAGACATTTGTGAATTTATTGTAAATGAGGTTCATTAAAAAAAAAGTAATCTCCACTTACACAATCTACATACACAATCTACATGGTGCTTTAACACTACGAGTGCTGTGTGCGACTTTTATGATTGAAATAACTTTGCCGCTGTGAAAGCCACATCCCCTCCTTCCCTGACTTTTCCTCAATGATTGATTTTTTGTTAGCCTTCAAAATCTGGAAGCATTTTATAATTATTTTTAACCACTGTCGCCGCCAAAATGCATGTGTGCATAAAGGTGCATAGCCCACTGAAAGGAGGAGGTCACAATATTGTGTGCAATAAATTCAACAAATGACTTGTGTGTACTGTATACTGTCGACTTGATTGAATATATTGTATTTACAATTCTATTCCATGGTTTAGCCATATAGGCCTCCAAACATTTCATTTGCAACTTTATTGTGCTCAGCCACAAAAATGTCCTTTGTGATAAACAAAAAAATCGAAACCAAGACAACACTTGCATTCACACAACGTCTAAACAGGGCAGACTCACCAGGAGAAATGGGCCTTTAGCAGCCCAGTCCCTGGAGCTGCCTGAGCCATACTCCTTCCCTGCCAGGATCAGGAGGGGGTGACCAGCCTGCTGGTATCTCTCCACAGCGTCAAACACATCAAGCTGTGCAGAGAAACAGTATATACAACATGTACAAACAGACTCAACTCCATAAACAGGGTGCAATAGACAGACAAAACACCAAAACAAACCCTTTAATATACTACTTAAAAGAGGACCGCATCAATAGAAGCCTACTACTAAGCTCAGTCTAAATGAGTATATGACATACATTAGGTCAGTGTTTAAAATGGGTACCGTGACAGCAGTAGTGAGTCAACTGGACTTTTCCACACGTTTTATTTTAGGAATTTCGTCTCTGCAAAACAACCACCAGGGGGCATCGTTGGGCAATTCTAATGGAAAGGCTTGTTGTGGAACAGTAGCTCATATCTCCGTCTTCACTTGCCCCATTTATGAGCTGATATTAATTGTATATTTTAATTTAATTTGTATTA
Organism: Argentina silus; assembly: GCF_951799395.1. Taxonomy (NCBI): domain Eukaryota; kingdom Metazoa; phylum Chordata; class Actinopteri; order Argentiniformes; family Argentinidae; genus Argentina; species Argentina silus. Next base: position 13,662,617 of record NC_139672.1, on the reverse strand, counting down.
TTGTAATTAATGTTTTTTTTCTTTCAACAATAATGGCAGCCTGGATGAATTACGTGAGCCTATGAGTTATTGTTTCAATTTGGAAAAGGACAAATGATTGTTATGATGATTGGTAGCCCACCGTTGCGATGGCAGTATGAACCTTTTAAAACACTGACCTACTGAATAGCCAAGGTAATGTGCTCCTTACTATTTCATCAGAGGGCAAGTGCAGAGTGCGTGGTGCCTGTTTGTTCAGGAACTTATTGAAGAGACGAATGTTGGCGAAGGTGCCCCTGGCCATCACCGCATCATTGCCACGGCGAGAGCCATACGAGTTGAAGTTCCGTGGGTTCAAGCTGCAAGGGCAGAGTGAGAAGATTTAAAACAGCACCTCAATGCGCCAGAGCAATTTGCATCCAACAAATGAACATAAAAGCAAACAACTCCTTTACCACAAAAGTCACAGCATACATTGAAGGTTACTGTCCATCTATCTAACAAGCATAGTACCTCAGTATGTTGAGAGAAAATAACAGGATTGTTCGGATAAATACTACGACTCTTAGGATACATTAAACCCTGAGTTTTTCAGAGCTGGGGGTGGCATCCCCTCCCTTACCCTCGGCTGGTCAGGTACCGTGCTGCAGGGCTGTTCCTTGCAATGTTCCCTGCAGGGGAAATGTGGTCTGTGGTCACAGAATCGCCAAAGTTCAGAAGCACATAGGCATCGGTTATGGGCTTTGGTGGCTGCAGCTCCCTGGTCTGGAGTAAATGATGAGAGATAACATGACGTTACCTGAGACATGGCATGACCAAAATTCTGACATTACAACTAGAGTGTTTTGTGTCGTACCAGGCCATCAAAAAATGGTGGAGACTTGATGTAGGTGGAGTTAGGGTCCCAGGTGTAGAGCTTGTCTGAGGGGGCATTGAGAGAGTTCCAGCGTTCATTAACTTTCTGCAGGAACAGAGTAGAACAGTCACATATCAAAATGAAAAAACAGTAGTTCATCACCCCAATAAAGATATCCACAGAACTTGGATGATTACCTCAATCTTCTCATAGACTTCTTTGAACATTGTTGGAATTACAAATACTTTCTCTACCGCCTGGATCTCCTCCCGGGTGGGCCAAATGTCCCTAAGGAAGATCTCTTTCCCTTGAGAGTTCACAGCTAGACCATGAGAGACCATAGAGGACACAAAATAGAGAAACCATCATCAGCACCAAAATCCCAGTCTCCTAAAGCATTACATGTCCAGAGTGCACCAGCACATGTGAACAGTAAGTAAGAACACAACATCCAAGGTCCAACTTCCCCCTTGTTTCCACTTTTCAACATGGGCGGGATTGATTATACCTACCAATTGGTTCTTTATCAAAATCAATCCTCACAGTACCAGCGATGGCATAGGCAATAACCAGTGGAGGAGAAGCCAGATAATTGGCTCGAGTATTGGGGTGGACGCGGCCCTCAAAGTTCCTGTTACCAGATAGGATCCCAGCAGCAACCAGATCTCCCTGTATTAAAAAGGGAACCAGGACGTAAGGAGCTACAGACCATGTATACTAACAATCTAAGTGTGGGAATAGATATTCAAAGTTGTACCTGAGTAATGGCCTCCACCACAGGCTCTGGGAGGGGCCCACTGTTGCCTATACAGGTCATGCAGCCATAGCCAACCACTTCAAACCTGAAAAGAAAACATTCTATTTTAGCCAACATTCCATGACATAGAGCAAAGAACAGATGGCTGACAATATATTTCCTCTCTAAAATAAAATATTGCATGCAGCTTGCTATATTGCAAGGTTTACTCCATATTTCTTTCTAATTTCAGATGAGATTTATGATCATCAAAAGTCCTATAAGTTCTTGTACTAATCAGTCTTCAAGTAGGAGTGACTTACCCAAGCTGGAACAGGTAGTCCATGACTCCACTCTCCTTCAGGTAGGAGGTGACCACCCCACTGCCAGGCGAAAGGCTGGTCTTTATGTAGGGCTTCACACTCAGGCCACACTCAACGGCCTTTTTTGCTAGGAGCCCTAAAAGCAACACAGCACAATGTAACCTCAACAACAGCAACATCTATGATAAAAGTCAATCTACATCACATCAGCTGATAGTAGACAATATGACATCACTAGCCTAGATCCTAGTTGTCGAAATATATGGACTTCCCTCGACCTGCAACGCCACCTGGTGGAGTACTAATATTCTGAAATGTGATCGAATGTAACCATTAAAAACATGTGAGTTTTTCTCTTCATTCATTCATGTCAAAGATATTCCATACCTCTAACTGTCCGTTTGGACTCAGTGCTGCCATGTATATTGTATAAATGTATATTCCCCAGATTTTAATTTCTGTTTTACATCCTCTGCATCCATTTGACAACGTAGGTGTCAGTTTCAGTTATTCTCTATTAGTTACGGGGGGTCAGGTGCACGCAAAGACAGCATGAGAGAGAGGCAGGACAGCCAAAGAGGGAAGTTTAAAACAAATATATATATTATTTTGGGCCAGGCCTGGGAGCGGATCAGACTGGAAATACTATTAGAGGGAGAGAGGCATGTGTCTGCCATCTGCTAAAGCGTCTTTTGTCATAAACACTATAATGCTTGGAACAATACTTAACCCAAACATGACCCAGCCTGTATTCATTCTCAGAAATTTGAACCGACAGGGTTTGTTGGGTTCAGGCTGAAAACAAAAGCTCTATTACTTACCAGCCCCAAGCATGACAGAAGGGTTGCTAGTGTTGGTGCAGCTGGTGATGGCGGCGATGACCACGGAGCCGTGAGAAAGTGAATACTCTGTGTCATTATACTGGAAAGGAACCACTGTGTTGTGACAGTCCAAAGGCACTTGGAAACCCTTGAAGCCTTGCTGGAATTGGATATCACATAAATTCACATATTTAAGGACGACTCAATAAAACAATCGGACATGCTTATCAGCTAGAAGATACTGACAAGTGAAGGTAAAGCGTGAAACACGATTGTTGGATGTACCTTCGCCCCCAGGCAGGTTTCAAAGTCCTTCCTCATGTCAGACACAGCAACCCTGTCCTGGGGCCTCTTAGGACCACTGCAGCAGGGAACAACGGTGCTAAGGTCAAGCCCGAAAACCTGCATAAGATGGATAGAGAAAGGTGCAGCATGGTAGGTAGAGCAAAGGTAGGAGAGTAAAATGGAGATAAGGCAATCACTTTATGAATACATTTAAGGCACAAAGTATGTCCATACTGTATATATTTTTTAGTACTTCTATTTTTATTTTATTGTATTTTAAAACTTATTGTATTGTGCACTACTCTGTGGCACTGTCACCTTTGCATTTCACTGTATACTTGTATGCACGTGACAAATAAAGAATCTTGATCTTGATCTTGATGTCCAACATGACACATAAGCCATAACTTACAACCATGTCAAACAATCTTCTATCCCCCCCCAAAAAATACAGGTTTGAAAATAATCTACTCTGCAGTACCTGTGTGAAGTCTGGATCCTGAGTTGCATTGCTGAAGTCTCTGAACATGGCCACTGCTTTCAGGTACCTAGTGATATGGTCCAGTTTTTCAGCATCTCGCCCTGAGCAGAGAGAACAGCGATAAAATGGCGGTAAGAGGGACTATGAAATATGAAATAACATATTTTGTTGTCAATAGAACGTTCTACATTATCAATCTACCAACATATGTTGTATTGGAATTTATTTATTTTTTAAACATGAAAATGACTGACATATTCATTGTTTTAGTTAAAGTAGTTTGCATTGAGCAAGGGGAGGGAGAGAGGAGACACTCTCTCCCTCATTGCAATTCCAATTGCATTGAAAAGAGGCCGCAACCCTGCATATGGTGCATTTAATGCTCGCAAAGTATGTGGACACTTACCAGTCTGCTCTAGGTACTGAACACTGATGTTGTCCACAGGAAAGAAGGCTGCAGTTGCTCCATACTCTGGACACATATTAGCGATGGTGGCTCTGTCAGCAATGGACAACTGTGCCACGCCAGGGCCGAAAAACTCCACAAACTTCCCCACGACACCTACCTGGCGCAAGTGCTATAGGCACAGAGGGACATAATGGGTCACTCAGACAAACAGCCTTCACACAGTACATGAAACACTATAGTAAAAATGCCGTTTATTCATTCAGATCATTGTGAGATTACGTAAAGCATAAAGTAGTTAACAGGAGCACTATCAGTTAACGCTAGCCATAATGGCCATGGCAGTGTTGTTGTTTTACAGCCCAGGTAAGTAGAGAGAAAATGTTTTGGTATACTATTTGGAATAGAATGAAATACACCCAGTTACCTTGGTGACAGTGAGGACGATGTCAGTGGAGGTGATGAGCTTGTGTGGGGTGCCCTCAAGCCTGTAGCCAATGACCTCAGGGAGTACCATGCTGATGGGTTGGCCCAGCATAACTGCCTCTGCCTCAATCCCACCGACACCTGTGTAAAGATGTCAGACAGCATTTGGTCAGCAGGGTCAATCCATGTCAAATCAACAAGCCATGACACCCACCATGGTTAATCTGGAAGTTGTCCTGTCCAAAAGATGTTAGTCATTGAAGTTGTGTGTCTAATGTCCCATTATACAGTGTGATAGTAGCAGAATATATCAGTCATTTCTTATTATTATTATCATATTATCATATTATCATCATCATGTTATTACACGCCTTTTGGAAGTCTAGAGAATTCATGATTGGAAAATGTGTTTGAATAGAGCAATGGCTGTGTGCGGCCACATTTTGATTGGCTCTGAGCAAAAGCGATGTCCCATTTTTTGTTACTCTGGGAAGAGCAAATTAGTCAGCATTAGCTAATTAACTCAGCTAACATGGCTAGCAAGCTATATTTTCCTGGAATTACAATTCGGTTGTTCGAACACTTCCCGCATGGAGACCAGTGAAGATTATTGGCTGTTCCATTTTGAGCTGCCTATTGACTGGTCTGGAATGTGGCAATCGCATTACAGGTCTCCAACGTTCTACCTAGTACTTCCCCAGGCTATAAGAAAGTGAGAAGAAAGACTGGGAGAATATGCATTACCCCAGCCCAGCACGCCAAGGCCGTTGATCATGGTGGTGTGGGAGTCTGTGCCCACCAGGCTGTCAGGGTAGTAGTAGCCGTCCTGGTCAAACACCACCCTGGCCAGATACTCCAGATTCACCTGGTGCACAATCCCCGAACCAGGAGGAATGATTCGCATGTTCCGGAATGCTTTTGAACCCCACTATGGAAAAAAAAAGACATAATTCAATTCATAGAACTGAAGTTTAGGGAAAGAAACATCATATCAAGGGCTAACGTAGCTGCAACTGCAACTCCACAGAGGCTTCCCTCTAAATAAATTGACTAAAAGGGAAAAACACATGTCCGTACAAATCCACTGAATAAAAACCTGCTTCAAGATACTGATTTGTCGTGTTTTTCTTTCTTGTTGAAATCAAGTTAAAATACTCACCAGAATCTATGTTATTTATTTATATTTGTGGAAAAGAGAGAGAGAAGCTTCTGGGAGCGTTGCAGTTGGAACTATAGCTAATGTGGGTGAGGTACCTTTAAGAACTCAAATCGCTCTCTGTTTCTGTCAAATTCCAAGTCCTGATTTTTCTGTAGGCTGTCAGGCCTTTTAAAAAAAACAAAAAAAAAACATAATGTAAAAATCAAGTAATTTTAACATCCAGCCCCAACAGAAATATTTGATAAATCTTCCCCTTTAGACCTACTTCCTGTTGTAGTCAACCTGAATGGAATGATCAATGACAAGGTCAGCTGGGCAGACGGGGTTGATCTTCTCTGGATCCCCACTCAGTTTCTTAACTGCATCGCGCATTGCAGCAAAGTCCACTACAGCAGGCACACCACTGCAAAGGAGAGCAGGAAAGCACACAATCAAGTCCAATTTTGCAATTCAGAGTAAGCACAGCCAGCATAAGGCTTGAGACAAAAAACTGGAGGCAATGTTATATGAAAACATGAATATTCATGATTTTGTAAGGCTGGGCGATATGGCGAAAAATGTTATCACATATTGGTCGATAACGATAATTATCACAACATACATTAAATTATGCTCATACTATGTTAAGTTTGAAGGGCATTTTCTGATTAGGATTGAAGCCTGAAGAACCGAGAGGTCACTACAATAGGTCACTGTTTAAAATATGCATGTTGTCATCATAGTGGTGGACTTCCTCAATGCTGTTACTGCAGCAGATAGTAGTTGTGAAGACGTGTGAAATGCTGCCAAAAGCCACTTCCAGGTGGAGGCAAGAGCTGTGAAGGACGTTTGAAAGGATCCATCCTTCTGTGGTAGAAATGACTGATGGTGCCAACATTTGCCAACACATGAAAATAAACATGAGACAGAGTAGTTCATGATTGCAGAGCCTTGCTTAATCAGCTTGCTAGATAGATTAACTCCTTGCACTAATGACAGAATAGCCCCTATATTTGGCCAAACAGAGTTGATTAGCAGTGCAGGTCATGAAGTAGAGGGGCATGAAGAGTGGAAATTGTTTACATATGGACTTATCTTAACACAGACCAGCGGTGTTTTTCAAATACCTTCATCTACTCTCCTACTGTTGTAGTCATCATGTATTCTCCCATATGTGCAGCACACGAAAATGTGACACATTCAGAATGTTGGCGACTATAGTCTCCCAGGGCAGGGAATGAGTTACCAATCTTTGGAATGATTTTGCCCTAAATGTCAAACATGCAAAATGTGTCAATTCAGGAAGTGATTTAAATTCACAACTGAAAAATATTTCATGTTCATTTTCAGATTCTTGAGTAATCATTAAACTCGCAATCACTGAATAGTCATTCCTATTTACTTCTTGAATTGACTGTCACTGAATTGAAATTCAACAACCCCAAATCTGGGTCAGACTCACGTGAAGTCCTGCAGGATCACCCGGGCAGGTCTGAATGGCACCTCCACACTCTGAGACTGGGTCTGCTTCCAGTTCAGAATATTCTCCACATCCCCCTGCTTCACCAGGAACTCATCACAGTTCCTGACAGCAGACTCAAGCAGTACGCGGATTGAGAATGGAAGGCGGTCTGAGGAACAGAAGGGTATAAAAATCAGCCTCACTGTTTGCAAATATATCAGAAATATATCAAATTCATTTTACTGACAATTCAAAAGTTAACTGGAATTTAAATGAGGAATAAAAAAAAATGCTATGAGAACTATTTCTCAAATGTACAGAAAACACCGGGAAAGTGGAAGTAACATGCTAACATGTAACAATTATCATGCTATGAACTTGTCTAAAAGACAAAGATGTGTAACAACACCTCTGATGCAAGGAATATTGTAATAGTTCCCATATTTTTACAATGTGAGTCTTGCACACAATCATTTGCCATCATTAATTGTAACCTCTTACCATATCTGGGATCTCCAAGTTTTAACAGATTGTAGAAGTTGTGCTCTGGGTTCTTTGGGTCCAAAGCCTCAACTATGTGTGCAAAAGGGTTACTCATGGTTGTAGGCTTGTTCTCCCTTTCATCTGGGATTACCTAAACGAAACAATACAAGGTTTAGCATTAACAAGTGCAAATATGCACCATGTTAGTCCTTGAGGCAAAAAAGATTACTGTCATTTCTCTCCAACATGAGCTATGATAATATGCATACAGTATTAAATATAAAAATATGTATTTAAGCTTATATTCTGCCAACTGTGTGGTTTTCACCTGTATTTGACTACATGGCTATATTGTCCCGGGTCAGACCTTTCCAAAACTGTGTATGATGACACTAGGTTCTCAAATATGAACCTCTTAGACTTGATCCAAATGAAGGACACCAAAAACTGGCGTATTTGGCTTTCAGTTTAAGAGGACTTCTTAACTGAACTTTCATATATTTAAAGAGGAATTCAAACAACAAAGAGGTGTCCCCGCCACTTTTTTGGGTAAACAGCTGAAAGATGGGGCTGGAGAAATGTAACCACTCTCAAATTCATAGACGGAGCTTTATATGCACAGACTGACCATCCATGAGATCAAAATGATAGTTTTAACCATGTATTCAAGCTATACAGTGTTTGTTTACAGTTACATTGTTTATAAATAATGGAGTACAACAAGGTTATATTTTTGTGTTTTGATGGAAAGTGAATTTTTTCAAGAATCAATGGCTATACATCATTAATTTATAAAAGTCCAAAAATAGATGTACCAATCCCAGATTGCCCCTTTAATACTGATTAAGTGTATATTGTTTTATTTAGTTACTTTTTGGTCTTTTCTCTCATTTACTCATTTCTCATTTAGATATTTTGCCTGCTTTATTTCTATTAACCAATTCTTTGTCATTTTATCACTCACTGTTTTTTTCGTTGTGTTAAAGTCGGCTGGCAGATAAACAGTGATGGTCTCTGCAAAAGAGCAGTGTGAAGATGGCTGCTCTAGCAGCCTTGAATCCTTCCTACCACCTGCAGAGCCAGATATTCCCACCCTAAATATTTGTGCCATGCAACCGCCTCCAAGCACAAGAACCCCAACCCTTAATCCCAGCTACTCAATCCTCCTCCATCTTCCCCCAATCACCTTCCATCCACCTCTTTAAGCCGGCACCCGCCCTTCTCTGGCATACCACGAGTACAACCCACTCAGCCACCTTGGCAAGATGAATTTCTGCTTGTACGTGGGAGAATGGCTGTAGTCCCAGACCCACATCTCAAATAGGTATTCCCCCCTCAGTGACTCCCCTCATTCCCCCAAATGACTCACCATTATTACCAACGAGAAGGTGTTGGGGATTGGAGATGTCCAAATTGAGTTCACCACTGTGACTCGTCTCTCTGGCAGACAGAGCCCCTTACACCGAGGCACACTTAAAAGTTCTGGGCAAGAGGAGATTTTTCACAATTGCGATTCATGTTGGAACAGAAATGATTTGCACATGAGGCAATCAGAGATTACAAAGATGAACCTTGCCTTTGTCTGTTAGCAAACCCAGAAGATGAGCCAACAGGTTATCTTCTCTGGCCACTGCCTGTCCACAGGAGTGGCGAGATCCACGGCAGGCCAACCTCCCTGAATCGGTGGCTTTCTAACTTCTCAGAACTTTGGTACTTTGAATAATTGGCCAACCTTCCGAGGACAACCTAACCTACTGGCATGATGGTCTCCACCGCAGATATACCAGTGCACGTATGCTCTTGTGGAACCTTGTCCACGCCCTGAATTATGACAACTATCACACAGGCCTGCACTCAGTTTTCATTGTACTGGGCCAACAAGTCCACCATTATCTCAACCACTTAGCCTCAGAAGTCGAGCCTCAGCCGCCCTCCCCACCTCACATGTCGTGACACCGGCCCTCTCTCCACGCGCCTGTTATTAGCTCAACCTGCTCTCTTGACACTATGTCTCTTTCCAACCTTGGATGTGGCATGACTAGACCCCGTAGAGGTGTGTTACAACAACCTCATGACCATTAAGTCCTGCCATCCTGCAGCAAAAATGTAGCTCTCACAGTATATATCAACTTTGGCTTGCTTAAAGGGACATTTCACTCATATTCTTTTTTTTTTTCAATCATTTACATGTCTTGATAGTGCCCTGTAGTTAGCCTGTGTGCAGGTATTGCAGCATGTATTATTCCATAAATCCAAATATTTTTCCAAATAGAATAGGAAAGATGCGCACCATGAGAGTTCCATTCAGTTGTTAATAAATGTTTCTCAAAATCCACACAGTTTATGTATACCGGTTCAAAAAGGTGATACACTAAGTAAACAATATGTGACATGTTGTCCACTCTATACTCACTATTTCAGTCAAATAGCATGATATTAGCATCGGCAGCTGACTAGGCTGCTAACCGGCTCACTCAAACTCCAGATGACCTCCGGACAGAAATCTGTGGACAAGCCCCATCAGTTCCTGGAGGCACTAACTCCAAGAAACTCTGGATCACACATATACCTCCAAAGCTAGTGAAGCTATCGGCAAATAGGTAAAAGGTATGTGTCATCATGTCGGGTGGGAACTGCCTGTGGCCTCAGTAAATATCAATTCATACGACAGTTGACATGGGCATCAAGGACATCACTTCGAAGACATGTACCAACTATGGTAGTGATCCGTCAAAAAAATTACAATTTACACACAAATAAAAAATCCATGGTTTTGTGAAAAACCTTCACAAATCTTCTTCTCATGACTGCACATGAAATTCACAAAATTATGTTCACAGCACTTGTCTCTATCAACGGTGATAATTAATTCAACAATCTGTCACAAAATGCCACGCAAATCAAAATGTATATTTCATATAGCCATATTCAAACACTTCTCTATCCGGGTTCAATTCAAATGACAGTTGACATCGAGGACATCACTTTGAAGACCTGTTCCAGCTTTGGTAGCGATCCTTTGGTAGCGAAAAATTACTAAAATACACGCGAATCAGAATTTGCATTTCATATAGCCGTATTAAAACAGTTCTAAATCCAGAACATTGTCATGGGCATCAAGGACATCCCCCTGAAGACCTGTACTGAAGATTTTTCTCAATTGGGACTTGTGGGACTGACCTCTAAATGACCTCTAGTTGGTAATATCAACAAGTGGCCAGAAGAGGGAGGCAAAGACCATGAGTTGCCTGTAGACATTAATCACTTTGTTCAATTAACCTGGAACTTGTCATGAAAATTGCCCTACACAGTGATGACCAGTGATGACCAGTGTGATCAGTTAACCCCTTCCTTACTCATTAAATCACAACTCCTTTTCAACAGATTCCTTACATTAGCCGATACAAAACCCAGTCAATGGTCTTTAGAGCACAGCTAGCTCACAGTATTGAGCCAGTTGCGATGTCCACTTCTGCTCCTTATAGAGAGGATTCCAACAGACCTGAAGTTAACATCTTTTACTGAAAGGATTATTTTTTTATGTGCACACTATTGAAAACAAAACAATTACAGTATCTATAATCAATAACCAGAACTATTTCCTCCACGTAGACTCACAAAAACAAGACTTTGGTTTCACCAGCCAATTTATGTCATACGTGATATACCATCTCGGATATGGGGTGAAGAAATCTGAATCACAGGAATTGGTCCTGTGAATAGATGTCTGTCTTGACCACTTATTGAACTACTATTCATACTATTTCTTAAACCTTGTTGTGACCAACTATTAACTATTATCTTAAAATGTATTTAACAGAAGATTTAAACATATGTCACAGTTATGTCCCTCATGCTCAGGAACAAGTAATACTGGCTGTGTAAAGTGTTATTAAGCAGAGCTTTGTGCGTCAGAAGCTATGTTTTGAGAACATAAGATAGGTGGGGAATTTAAACAACGATGGCCCCGGGGTGAGATACAAGTGTCACAGCACTAAGTTCCACTAATGAGTTATCTGTCCACTCTACACACATGTTTTGGAAGGTCTTATCAGTATATAACAAATGAATGTTCATGTTTTCATCAGAGAGTCTTTCAGGGCGTAAACAATTATATTTTCCTGGGGTATGTTGTTGCTCTCTCCTTGCAAGTTTTTCTTTGTTTTAATTAATGCTGTTGTATTTGAACATGAATTGAGTATTGAATGACAATAAAAAATTATTCATTTGATTTATTGCAATTAATGTAACACTGGTGTCTGTCTCGCGTTCTTTATTTTGAGTAAAAAAGTGCATTCCCACAGGGGTAACCTCTGTTATGCACTCCCAAAGGCTTCCAATTACAGTAATGTGCATGCATCTGAAATAGTCTAAGAATGTCCAAACACACATCTTGTGTGAGACTTCTACAAAATATATTATTGGAAAATACAGTGGTTACCCCGTATCATTATTTTCATGGGATTTAACAGAGGAATTCTGTTTTAAAAATGTATTCAAAACTGAATTTAAAGTTTTGACCATCATTAGTTTATAGACTTGACTTGAACATACCCATCAGTTTTAAAATTAAAATCTATGCACTTACATTTTACACACACACGAGAATCTGCAGCCAAGGTTGAACAGCGAACAAAGTCCATCATTGACATAACCCTCTATAATTGTATAACCATAAGTCAAACAGTGTAGTTGTGATTTACTGCATTGCCCCATGAGAGACGCCAAAGTCCTGATCTGTCACTGTGTCAAAGGGGAAATCTAAAAACCTGCCTTATCGTGGCCCTCCAGGGATTTAGGGGTTAAACCAGGGCTAATTTAGGATAATCGCATTGCAAATTATTGTTGGCATGATTTCATTTTTCTATGAACAAAAACTTAACTCATTTTAGCCCTATTAAACATTGAGTGCAAAATTGTCAAATAAAAGATATCTGGGTGAGAAATGGGCATAATCACACAGTAATTTGAAAGGTAATGGGAATATTACTCATTATAAATCATGAGTAATAGTAGGCTTACTACTTTCATTGGCTTCTAAAGTGTAATTAGGGCTGCAACGATCATGAAAATGGTTTTGTTTATTATGAATTTTCATATTTGAGTATTCCATTTTGGCTTGCCTTATCATAATCAGTCATATGCACTCTGAAATACATTTGACAAAATCCACGGTTGAAGAGAGGATAATCTCTGTGTTTCAGAATATTGAAGTATGAAATATCGTTTTGAACTAATATAGCCTACCCAACCCTGACCCAGAATGACTTTGCTTCTTAAAAGAGCAGGGTGTAAGTCTGTTGGAAATCTGCTCACCGCTGTCAAATTTAATTTGACGTTCGAAACAACAACATCCTCCCTAATAATACAAGTCTACAGTAAACACGTCCCCCATGAATGATGTAGTGCCCCTCCTTGTGTTAAAATATAAATGTCCGGAGCTTATAGGCGCTTATGAGAAAATTGTTGCTCGTGAATAAAATATTGGCAAGTAACTTTCTCCGCAGCACTCTGTGTGCTGAGATAGGCACTTCGTGGACCTTTTTTATGTCTGAATTCTTTGACTTTGTATGTTTTTTTTAACATAGCGTAAATTAGCCTCAGGCAGACGGATCACACCTGTTACAAATGGGCCAAATCTCAAAAGTCTTTCGAGTTCTCAATCCTCAACTCATTCTCAAAACATTAGAGCAGAGAGTATGAGGTTCCTCCTCTTGAGCCTACTCCACCAATGCATTTTGAGTCGAGGACAGTGGATGCAAGGAATCAAAGAAAGACTTGATATTCGGCCATGGAAGATTTGGGGGTCCACATGGGCGTGTGGTCCGAGGAGGATAGGGAGGCAATACCTCTTCAAGACGTTGATAAAAATGTAAAAGGCAAGTATGTAAAAAGCAAGAATAAAACAACTTAACTTGTCAATAGATTAGTGAATAACACAGAGTGCTGAGATTTTAAGACAACTTGAAACGTGTACAAGAGTGATCTAGTAGCGGAGTGGTCAGAGAAAGTATTGTTTCTGCCTCCCCAAGAGCTCTTGCCTCCAGATAGGAGACGTACAGCAATGCGTGATTATGAAGGAGCAATGGCCAAGTTCATACTAACAGTCACGGGATAGGAGGCAGTGCCTTTATTTTGCTTTGAACAATTACTCTGTCAAGAATGGATAAACCCTCCTACTTCAACTTGAAAGTAGTCATGCCCAGTCATTAAAAAGTACTTCCAATGCTTAATTTTGTAATCCTTTTTTGCGTCCTGTGATGTATGTAGTGGACAGCTTAGCTCGATAGCATCCTCCTCTATACAGTCCTATGGACAGAGAGTCAGAGATTTTGTCATGCATCAAATTAAAAATGACCTCTAGTTTGTAATAGAGTCCTTCATTCACTCACTCTGATTGTTCCTCTGGTGGTTGTCTTCTTTGGCAGGCATAAAGCTTGCCAAATGTGCCTTCCTAAAAAGAAATAAACGCACCTTTAACTACTCAAGGGGTATTCTAAGGAAGTGAGCCACTAAGGTAGTTTGTGAGCTAACTTTAGCTCCAACTCTGGATTTTGTCTCAGGATTTACTTGCTATTAAATTACTTTGCAAGACAAATTTGGCAAGCTTGATGCCCGTCAAAGGGGATAACCACTCAACAAACAATCGGTCAGTGAAAAAATGATTAAACTGTAGCTTGGCAGGGTCATTTTTATTTTGATACATGACAAGGTCTCCGACTCTATCTGTCCATAGAACTGTCTAGAGGGGGATGCTATCCGGCTATGGACAACTAAACTATACTAACTAAATATATAAATAATAATATAAATACAATGCAGGCTACTGTAGTAAATTAATCAGTTAATAATTAAAGTTTGACTTGTTTTCCTCTGCCGTGCTATCGTATCAGTATTTCGTGATACTGAACTGGTATCGAAGTCAGAAATGCTGGTATTGTGACAAGCCTAGTTCTGTGTGTGGTTGACCGACTCGTTAGCAGCAAAGCCATGGTGGAACACCCGAAACATGGCATCCCACGTCCCGCATAGTGTGCAGGTAAACCAGAGGGTGACCGGCTAAACACCATCATTGTAAACGAAGGAGCGGATATGCAATTGCGATGCAGAATGCCATGTTTGGAGTTTTCCCAGGCTTGACTTTGGGTAATGACGGCTATAATCTGCATAGGATATCTCGTGGGGCCTGAAGCAGGGAGAGTAGCAGAAACCCAGACGTCGTCACCTTTGTATATTATGAATACGAAACTGCGATAATTATTTTTCAATGTAAAACGAATTTCTCGCTAGAGTTCGTCTTTAGTCGACCAATTACCTAAGCTAGCTGGCTAACTATCTTGCTAAGGAGTAAGGTAGGACGAGGAGCACACTATGGGAAACATACGACCACGATAGTGTATCACGCAAACACTGATTTAAGCAACTTACCACCTTTACCTGCACTGCTGAGGTGGGCGACTAGCTGATATTGCTGTTGGAGTAGTTGTCAAATCGTGTGAACTGATGTAGTAGAGTGGGACTGAAAGCCAGCCCAACAACAAGTGTTTTCCGGGTACACATGACGTAAAGCAAGGACCGTGAATCCGGTTTGGCGAAAACTTCAAAATAAAAGCGCTCCCTCGAGAACATATATATTGTCGTTTTTTTTCTCAGATATTGATGCAGTAACCACTTTTCATCAAATGAACAAAAACCGCAATTCAGGGCGTTTCTTCTTAAATGTGTTAAGCGTGCAAAAACAAAACAGAATAAAGCCAGCCACATCTTAGATGTACTGCAATCCAGGTGGGCACCCACACCCTCCCCCCATCCACTGGCCTTGTAGACGTCACATAGTTACTTGGGATGTGACAGCTAGACAGTACGACAGACAGACAGACAACATACAACCATCATACAGGCGTTTCTTTTTATGGGCGTTACTTTATGTAAAATGTCTGTGTTTCTCTTTTAGGCGCATGTCTTTTTCTCGATAAAGAAAACAGTCTATAGATATATATCAACAATGTTGGTAAGTTCTTCTGAACAGATAGCTAATTGATAAATAGCTAATTGATATTGACAGCTGATGTCCCCGAAACTATTTAAATGTTTTTGTTCATCATTGTTTGAAATGTAAAAAAAAAACAAGGAATTCCAGTCTTTTGAATATGATATAAGTTGAGATCAAAGGGAAGACATAATTGGGATACATCATGTGATGTGTTTGCAGCAAACCACTAGTGAGATTTGGTCCTCGTAAACATCAAAGGAAGTGTAATATTAATGCAACATTTATTACAAACTGCTGCATCACAGTGCATATGCACTCCTGAGGTCAACCAACATAATGAATTCCATTTTCCCGCCAAAGCCTTACTTTTCACAAATAGACAATGTGCGCCCTCTACTGCCCAGGCAGGCACATACAAATGCATTTTTATTAAGAACATATATTATTATCATTGCACACAATTTTACCTGCATATTTTACCGTGTCCCAACATTCAGGTCTTCCACATCAGGGTAGTTTGTAATGGCTTCTTCTCCTTGGCCACACAATATATGACAATAAATAACTTATATATATATACATACTTCATATTGTATATCTACACTCACCAGCCACTTTATTAGGTACACCTGTTCAACTGCTCGTTAACGCAAATATCTAATGGTGTGGGGAATATTTTCTTGGCACACTTTGCGCCCCTTAGTACCAATTGAGCATAGTTTAAACACCACAGCCTACCTGAGTATTGTTGCTGACCATGTCCATCCCTTTATGACCACAGTGTACCCATCTTCTGATGGCTACTTCCTGCAGGATAACGCGCCATGTCATAAAGCTCACATCATCTCAAACTGGTTTCTTGAACATGACAATGAGTTCACTGTACTCCAATGGCCTCCACAGTCACCAGATCTCAATCCAATAGAGCACCTTTGGGATGTGGTGGAACGGGAGATTCGCATCATGGATGTGCAGCCGACAAATCTGCAGCAACGATGCTTTCATGTCAATATGGACCAAAATCTCGGAGGAATGTTTCCAGCACCTTGTTGAATCTATGCCACAAAGAATTAAGGCAGTTCTGAAAAATGGGGTCCAACCCGGTACTAGCAAGGTGTACCTAATAAAGTGGCCAGTGAGTGTATATGCATGCCTCGCACATCTGTGCATTCACGCTCAATTTCAGCCGAAAGTCGATTACTCTGTAAAGCCTAATCTGATGGATAGGTTTTTATTCTGGTAAAATGCAAATAGTAGGACATTATTATAATGGTCAATTGGTTTAAAAGCAACACACCATACACACATACAATTGGTAAAATACATTTTAATCTCAGTGTGAACAGCTCATGTGTAGCCTCACTTGGTGATGTGAAAACGTGTTCTTTTATTTGAAGGAGAAGACAAACTACTTCTTACTTTTAGCTATTTATTTATATGTCAGAATTCCAAGCTTGTACAAGGACCATTTTTGGCGAAGAAAATCACAGTCAGCAAGCTGTTAATCTGTAACCAACCTTCCAAAAATGGATACATTCAAAAAGTCACACAAAGCATTTACAGTAAACAAAGTGATTGTGATTGGCTATTTGGTTGGGGAGGAGCCGTGGTTTAGACTTGGCTCTTCCCTTGTTGGTGCGCTTAGGCTGGTCCCAGCCCCTTGACACCCGATCCGTTCCAGGTAGAGATATCGCCGATCCGTTCCATCTAGATATATTGCCCTGCTGAAGAAAACACATACCTACTCTGATTTGTCCTTTCCTAGTCTAGTATTTTTCCATTACATCATTCTTGTGTTATGCGCATGTTGCAACATCCATCTTGATGACCTGACCCAACCTCTCCATGTATTAATCCAACGTACCACGGGACTAATGCTTGATTCATTTCTTATTTATCAACAGGCCATCACATCAGTAAATTTAGTACACTGCAGTAATATATTTTTTATAGCTGGAATTGTATACAGTCGATCTGTTGGAAAATTCATACAGTCGCCATACGTTCACAACGAGCCAGTTTCTGCTAGTTGATAGCCATCCGCTTAACCAGCTCGCATGTTTCTTTCCATGTCTTGTTGGTAGGTAGGCTACGATAGCTAGCTAGTTACAGATACTGATAAACTTCAACTGTCAATAGTGGATGTGTCAGTTATCACTGGCTGGTAAACGTTTATTTAGTATAACCCAAATATTAAATTATGTCGCCAATTATGACAGATGTTTGATTGAGAAGGGTTTTATGAGTGGATGAGCCCCCCAGCTTGAAATATGAATGTTCATACCCTATTATGACATTTTTAATGATAACAACTGTATGATACTTTTCTATCCAGTCTCAATCCCACTGAAGCCCAAAATCCATGAAAATGATTTATTACTTTATTCTGTAATCTATAGGTTGCCTTATCAAAGCCGACTCAAGCTTATTCATGTCAGCTAAAACATTTCCATTCATGCTTGATGACGGTATGAGATGACAGGATTTAAAAAAAAACAAAAAAAAACGGGAGTTGGTCCCATTACATTGTCCCATTAAAATAACCTGATATTTAATCAATTTCCACTCTTCATCTCTGTAATTCATGAGCTGCTATAATAAACTTGATTTTGCCAATCTATCTGATAAGGCAAATTTCATACCATTCTCTTTTCAAACATCCTTCACGGCTCATTACCACCTTGTGGTGGCTTTCAGCAGCACTTCACACGTCTTCACAACTCGTGTTTGTCACAGCAGCGGCATTGAGGTAGACTACATTTACGGCATTTAGCAGACGCCTTTATCCAAAGCGACATACTTAAACAAATGTATTTGTTGCAAGTGAATCATCTATTCAACAGTTGCGCAGACTACTGTTGCGATGGTAGTATGAACCTTTTAAATACTGGCCTACTAGTTTGACAACCTGGTCAGGAGCATGTCATGCTCTTTTAACAGAACCGTTAGCGCACAACATTACATTGAGGCTAATAGGACGAATGACAATACGGTATACAAAATAACTAATTTAATAGTTTAATAGAAACATACAAAATAAACAAACTGTTGTAGACAAATGGAAGTATTACAATAAGTCTAATGCTGTGTGTGCTCACAGACCTGACCTAACCTAAAACTCAAAGAATGCATTTAGTTCTCATTAAACACCATCCCAACAAAAGAACATCAGAGAAGCCCTTTGGCCTATACTATATACAGTACAATTGCATAGGATTTCAATCAAGTGTTATCAACAGGCAAGGCATCCACCAGGGATGTCCATTCAACTGTGACACAATGATCCAGATAAAGTAAAGTCAGAATGCCATTTCCTTTGGCTCGTAAACGCAAGTATCATTCACAATCGATCAAAGATCAAAAAGCACCGTAATTGTATCAGCCACAGCAACATGTAAATAGTAAAATAGTGTTAAAAAGTTTGTATCCCACACACATGGACATGACTAAATCACTGTCGTCGACAGCTTGCTTTTAGTTTATAATCCTGCTCTCAAATGATGTGTTGTTTTGCACCTCTGGGCCCCCATACCAACCTATGATTATTCACAAAAGCTGCACAAAGACAATACATTATCATTTTGGTTTTCCCTCACGCACAGCAGTCAAGCCATCAGTTGCGCTCCACTGAAACATGAATTTGGAGAGTTGCGCACAGTGTGTGAATAGAAAGGGTTGAGGTTGAGAGGCTGGCTTTGCCAGAATCAACAGTCACTGCATCATTTGGTCAAGTCAATGTGGCAGGCAACCCCAGACAGCACGTATACGTTGGCACTATGTAGTATGTATTTTTACAAGCAGTTCACACACCCATCACTCTGTGACCCTTGGTCTACCTCTCCCTCTACCTCTTCTTGTGGCCCTCCTGTTAATCCCTCTTTTCCCCCACTCTGCTGTTTGAGTCACTGTTGAGTCACTGTTGTTCTTTCTTGCCCCCTCCTCCTCTGAATCCTCAGGATCAATCTGGCGTTGACTGCTCTGGCGCTTCCTCTTCCTCCGTTTCACCTCCACCCTCTCCTGTTCAGTCCCTGAGTTTGGCTCCTGACTCTCCCCCTGCTTCTTAAAGTTAGAGCCTGGCCCATGACAGCGTTGGACGTGGCTCTTCAGACTGACGTTGTGATTGAAGCTCTTCTCGCACTGTTGGCACTTGAAAGGCCGCTCTCCTGTGTGGAGGCGCATGTGGGACTTGAGGTGACTCGCCTGCTTAAAGGAGCGTCGGCATACCTGACACATGTGGGGCTTCTCTCCTGTGTGGATCATGTTGTGTCTCTGGATAGCGTTGAAATTAAGGAATTCTTTGTTGCAGTCTTTACAAATGTGCCTTTTAGACCCGCGGTGGCTTTGAAGGTGGTTGTCCCGTAACTTAATATCACTGAATCGCTCTGGGCAGTCAGGACACTGATAAGGACACTTCTCCCTCGGGTGGCTCTCCTCGTGCGAGAGCTTATGTGGCCTGGTCTTGAATGGCTTTAGGCAGAACTTGCATGAGTGCACATAGCTCTCCTGGTGGATCCTGTTGTGACATTTGAGAGAAGCCAGGGTGGCCCATCGCTTGCCACAGTCTAGGCAGGGGTACATCTTCTTGTGCTCACAAATGTGAGTCTTCCCATTGTTGGACTCTGACGCAACAATGAATTTTCCACAGTCTGGGCAGAGCTGACGATGCAGTTTGGTATCAGAGGAATCTAAATCCTCAGCAGATTCTGAGTCCGTATTATTCTGCTCCTCAGACTGGTGCCACTCATCTGTGCTCTCCTCCTCTTCCTCTTCCTCCTCTTCCTCTTCCTCAGACGACAGACTTTCATTATCAGTCAGTGCAGTAGAGTTCTCGTTGTCACTCAAATGAAGACTGGTCTCAAAAACAAGGGTTGGAGTGTCATTCAGATTATTACAGCAGCCATCACTGTCCTCCAGTGGAAGTGGCATCATCTGAAAATATTACAATAAATAAAATGAGAAACGGAGAGCAAATGAGTGAAGTGAACTTCACTACACTCACATGTAATATCTAAACAGATACATTATTGATATTCACTATTATATTTGCTCTTCATGGGTTCGTTTAGATGAAGCACACATGGAATATTGGAAAGGAGCTTCAGAGAGAACACAACACTGGCTTCAGGTTGATCACCTATTTTAATGTTACCTGGCATTCAAATACTAAGAGTTTCTTATTAGGGATGGACATGAGTACTCAAACAGATTTTAAAACTTGATCTTTAACCAGAGATCACTTTTTTGAAATGTTATTTTTGCATCGCATCCTACTGTAAATTCGGGAAAGAAATGGCAGAGCCGCGATTAGCTGGATATTGAATAGAACTAAACTTTTTTCTCATCTCTCTGCTGTCATGCCTATCCTCTCCTCTACTCTCGGCCCCTGCGCGCGCACACAGATCACACATCTTTGCGTGATCACACGTCTTCCGTCAGAGTCAGTTTCTGACTAGTTGGACTCATTAAACTAGTGTCTGTTCTGATTCGGTACAGCAGCTTCAATAGTTTGTATTAGGTTACAAATAAAGCAAATTAGCTCTCTGGATACATTTTAGACTCCCATATTCGACTTATGGTTGGGGTACTAGACTAGATTTATTAGGTCTTTATTCAGTGTTTTCTTATATAAGTCATGTAGTAGCTGACTAGTTGGATGTGATTTCAGCAACCCTCCAATCACTGGCTCACATCCGGGGACTGAACCAGCAACCTTGGGCCTCAAGGCCAACCTTACCCCCCAAAACATTGTTGTGGGGGTGTCATTTTTACTCTCATCTCCGCTTTGTCTGTCTGCTCAATACACACTCATCATTCACTTTGAGTACTAGAAAGAATATCGTGCGAGCGCTCGAACAGTCAAAACATTTCAAATGCCCATTCCTATTTGATGAGCTAGTATACACGATGGGGGTCTCCAGACTGCAACCATGTCATATTGTGTGAGTTCAATTGTTAATTGATCATTTGTTTGACACTTACTCATTTGTTTACATTGTGCTACTGAAACGTAGTAAAAGACAAAAGTAGTAAAGAAAGGTTAGTCTGCAAGGCATGACAATGGCTCCAAGCATTGGTTTGCAGAAAATAATGTACCCTACCGTATGGGTCTGATTTCCAGCTGGGATGTTGGCAATGAGGGGCTGACTCCTCCATTGGTTTTTGTGGTCACAATGATGGCATTGCTGGTTTACAATGAGAAGGGTACCGTGGACAATTTTTTCTATGCTACAGGAGCTGCTACACACCGGGCAGGTCCGCCGGAATAACTGAAGGATGCGATCTTCATTTATAACATACTTAGCTTCCATTTGCAAAGAGGAAAATCTGAGAGAAAAGAGGGAAATATTTTTTTAAATCTGCTCCAAGCATGCAAAACAGGTTTACAAGTACTATGCCTATGTTTTACAAGAACTATGCACATTTTTATTTGAATAGTCAATCAGATTCTGAGGTCAGAGTTTAAGAATTTCGATTAGGCTGTGGGCCATCAGTGATCATCAGTAAGGCCCAGAGAAATTCTTGACTTGTTTTTTCTCTGATAGTGCCATCCCCAAGCACCAGGACGACATGGCACCGTCTCAAACCATGTGTTGATGCAAGAGTCGCAAACCCATAACACTCACAATACTTTAACCAGAATGCATATAAACTTCTCTTTTAATGTTGTAGAAGCATAGCGAATCAGGTACATGAATTTAAAGTAAGGCCATGCAAACTTGATTAAATCTTTAACGGATTTTCAGAAAAAGTGAAGCTAGCAGGCGAAAAAAAAGACAAGTGTATCACATATTATGCAACATTTCAGTTGGATTATTGGTAACTTTAGTATGGGGGAACACTTATAAGGCACTAATTTGTAGTTTAGGAATAATACGTTTGTTATGTTTTTAAGTAGTAGCTAATTGGCCGATTTTGGGGTACTAGACTAGATCTATTAGGTCTTTATTCAGTGTTTTCTTATATAAGTCATGTAGTAGCTGACTAGTTGGATGTGATTTCAGCAACCCTCCAATCACTGGCTCACATCCGGGGACTGAACCAGCGACCTTGGGCCTCAAGGCCAACCTTACCCCCCAAAACATTGTTGTGGGGGTGTGTGTGTGTGTGCGGGTGTCTTGAGGGGATAGGTAGAAAGCAAAGCCTTATAAGCTACAAATTAGTGCCTAATATGTGTTCACTAAAATAGTGTTACTGCGATTATTAAATACATTAATGAATTTGGGGGCCCTAGGCTCAAGTTTGTATGGCCTAAACCATGCAAAAATCTATTGCTAGCAGTACAATTAAAGAATTGTAGAATTAAAAAACATTTTTCAAATAATTTAGAATGTTAGGCTTTTTGTCAGATAGAAATGATTGACTATGGGCTCTAATCAATAGCACTAGTGGACTCATTTTACACAAAACAGTCAACTACCTTTCCTGATCGATTTCATCTGGATGATCATGAGAATAATCCGATCTTCTGTCATGCAAATCCTCGGTTGTACATGAAACGGAGACACCTTGTACTAGGTTCACTTGGATGGCTGGAAATAATAATATTAAAAAAAAGTGACAGAAGGTTAAGGGTGCACAATTTCTACTTTTCCTAGATTTTTGCATGACTAATTTCCCTTTTGTCATTGAGTTTAGGGCTTGCTTATATAGAACTAGGCTACGTTTCCAAGATGTTTGTCAAGTTTTCGCAATGCCTGCTTTAAGACGCACATTTCTTATACCAGGGTAAGAGTATACCTGGGTGCAAGCTTCTTCTGGCAGATTTGTTTACTCGAGTGGGGCAACAGCAACCATAGTGTTTCTTAGTGAGGAGTTAAATCTGTCTGTCATGGTATTTATTTGGCAAGGGATGGAGGCTGGGAGGTCATCAATGAACCTTTGGGTAGTTTTAGCGACTGGAGAATAATTTTGCTTCAGTGAATGGTGGGCCAGAGAATTTATATAGGCATATAGGTGAGTAACTGGCTTTTTTTTGACTCTGCGCTCGATTCTCATAATGGAATGATGATGAGACAACCAGTCATAATACAACCAGGAGTGCGATTTGAATGCTGGAGCGAGTGATTTAGAATGCTATGAGCTGTGCAACTTGATTAGAACACATATTAGCAACACCTATCCTCCTCATAAATTGCAGCAGGCACATACTGTATCTCCTATTCGTTTACAGAAAGCTAAACTGGCCAATTGCGTAATCATTTTCCTCACCGATGATGACCTGATGATGATCCTATCCATAAAATGCCCCAAATCCGTACAAATAATATTTTTGGGAGTACTCTGCACACACCTAGGGAATAGTCCCTTAAATTCCAGAATTCAAGTAAATCGTGTCACAAAATATGGTTAGGCCCCTGTTTTAGTCTGTCTTTAAAGATAATAGAACAAGTCAAGTTTCTCACCCTTGGATGTTGGTTCTTTGAAGTAATGAGTTGAACTGTCACGTGTTTCTGGGCTATCACATTGACATCCAATATCTGTTGTTTTCACCTAAACAAACATAAAAAGGTGCAATAACATACCATGACAATGACTAATTCCAGGGTTACCAATAGGGGAGTGGCCTATTAATGATCAACACTCCAATACAACCTTGCTCCTTTGATTAGACTTTGAGCCAAAATTAAGTACAGTGAGAAAAACGTGTTTCTGCATTTGCACCTGGGACGCGCAAATTGCCTGACCCACTGGAAAAAGTTTGTCCCACAAATGTACAGTAGCTTGCTGACTAGTGTACTTACTACAGGCCTATAAATGCAAATCAAACCTGAAAAGGTAAGGACTGGGATGTTTTTTCAACAATAGGAGGGCTGTGAACATTTGTGTTTTACTCATGTTTGCACATTGTCCTTATCGGTTTAGGTTAAGGTGTGTAATGTCTATGGTCTTCCCATGTCATCATGCCAGCAGTGGCTACATTACTAGTTTCCGGGGTGGAGAACGGCTACCATTGGATTTCAAGCCACTCAACCATCTTCTAATTATAGAAAGTCTTGCATGCTTTGCCAGGTAGGATATTCCATAACTGAAATGAGGAGAAGAGACCACATGGCAGGTACCCTGTACTCACAGACAACAGCTGGGACCACAGACCAAGACAAAGAGAGCGATATGCTTCCATTCCAAGGAGAAGCAACTGCAGGGCTCCTCAGCGCCTCGCTCTAAAACCTGCCAGCCTCGATCTTGTGACTCTCGTCTCAAGCAGCCAAAATGTTGGAGCAAGTCGGACAGATTTTATCCCCATCACGCAACAGGCATTGAAAAGCGCTGATTGGAAACTGCTCAAAATGTAACCTTTCAAACTAGGGCTCCTTTCCATTCCAACTTGACACATCCCTTCCCTTGCTCCTTCCTATCGAGTGAGCCCTTCTGTGACATTTTGATTGACATTTCTGTGAGTGAGCCCTACCTGAGTGAAGGGGATTGAGTGAGGGATAGCCCGAGCAACTGTTAGTGGTGGCTGTTTCACACTTCTCCACTAATGCTGTTCGGCCGTGTTGAATGAATTGGGAATACCCTTTGTGATGAAGAGATGTCTCTGTTGCTGGCATTGATGGTTGCTGGCTGAGGCGTGTGATTCTTGTCTTGGTAACCCAGTTCACTGGGGGCTGCTTTTAGCTCACGGGTTCTTCTCGCGTTGTTCTAGACCAGAGGGAGTACTGAGTACGTTCTGTGGGCGGACAGACCAACATGGCGACGAGGAAGTCCACATTTTGTTGGCGGATAAGCGATACGAGCTACTACTGTTGAAATTAATCGGGTGACGTCAGACTTCAATGTGTCCATTATTTTATACAGTCATGGTTTCAAACACGGCAAACAACTTCAGCTACCGTGGCCGCCCCCACCCCCGCCGCCCTGGCACTGTGGTGGCCAGAGGAAAAATAGGTGCACAAAAGTTGCCATTTAAAATACTAAATTATGATAAACATGAAACAAAACATCACTCATACTGACATGTTATGGATATTTTACATATAAAAAAATAATAATGATTGAAGAGATTGACGATTAAGTCTGAAAAAACATCCGATATATGAATTTTAGGCCATATATGATTAGACTTACCAGAAGCTTTTCATGACGGTTCTCGCCGAGAAAAATCGATGGTACAGCATCTGACTTCAAGCGCAGACAACCGGAGTTTACAAAACATTCGTCTGTAAAATGAGCACTGCAGATATGAGTAGTCTTATCCGACCATTGGAAATTCTCACCATTACTCTTGAAAAGAAACTGCATCCACTCTCGCTTGTTCTTTGGTTCTCTGGGCAACTTAAAAACTGATAATAACGAGTAAGCTGATACACATCCCAACACCGAGCAGGTAACCATGTCGGCAGCTTGCCCCGGGCAGCGGCGGTGTGGGGCAATTAGGGTCCAGCTTCCGGTCTCGTCGCTTTGCAATGTGACGCGTTGCTGATGTATCTGCCATTTATCTGACGCTTTCATCCAAAGCGACTTACATTGCAGTGAGTGCATACATTTCAGTATATATGGTCCCAGTGGGAATCAAACCCACAACCTAAGTGTTGTTAGCGCCATGCTCTACCAACTGAGCCACAGAGGATCATGCTGATGCTGTCATCGTCGCCGCTGTCAGGCACTTTGCAGTCCACCTTCCCAGTGGAGGGATGGGTCAGGAGAGTCGATGTGTCTGGAGCATGGGACGAACTTTCCTCCTATGTAATTCTCCAAAACCAGATGCGTGTGTTGATCCGCAGTTTTCTCCATGGCTGTCAAATAATACCGCCGTTTTAAAAAAGGAAATTGTAAAAAAAAAAAAAAAAAGAGATGGAGTGACAGGCTACCAATTGGAAGTCCTGAACTGGTTATTGATAAAATACACCAATGCACCAATCGATGTCATGAAGAGGCAGGCTTACAAACTACTAGCTGTTCATTGACTAAAGAATGAGGATGCAATCTGTTTTCATATTTCTATGGAAAGGGAAAACGGCCATATTACGTGGATCACAGGCAGATATTCGTTTCATTAGTTCAAACATACTGTAAGTATGGTAAATTTAAAGACAATATTAGCCTTAGCAATCCCACACCCCAGGGAAGAGATCAAAGGACAACAGATGGTCTTAGAAATGCAATAAAAGAGGGGTGAGGTTAAAGTGAGGGCTGACTAGGGGGTTGACTAGAGGGTATGAACACAATGGAGTACAATAGATCAAAGCTGCAGAAACAGGATAGATGAGTAATAAACACAGGACAGGACAGATGGCTTTTGTAAACAGCCTAGGTCAGTTGATCTCTCCACAGACTGACCGACGCCACGTCAGGTGGGAGGAGCCCCCGGGATGACGAAATGTAGTTCTCGAATGTTATTGGTGTATGTAGACAGGAACTAGGAGTTTGTTGAATGGAGGGCGTTGACCTGTGTGATGTTTATAAAAAGACAGGTAACGGAAGTGGAAAGTGTGTTGAACTTTGCAAATCTGAAACGGCTTCTTTCTCTGTGAATAAAGTCTCTGGATGAATCAACAGCTCTGGTTAACGGTATTTTATTTCAAAATGTGCAAATCCACACACATGGACAACATCCCAAAGCCAAACTATCATTTAAAAAAAGTTGGACGATCCTAACGTTGACGGTAGTCCCTCGTCAAACATAGTGGCGTAGGAATTTTTTAGGAAGTCCACGTAGTTCAGAATGCTCTGTTTGTGGCTCTCTGATTGGTCCAAGCTGAGCTGCAAGTCTTTCAGTCGCACCTCGAACTGTTTATCAGCCTGTACATTAAGAAAAACATGTTTGTTTTCCCCTAGACAACAACGCAGGCCGTGTATTGCATAACAAAAGGAATTCATACAATACATACAGTGCCCTGCATAATTAATGGGCAATGAAGCATTTTTTATTCTTTTGGTTCTATATTCCAAAAGTTTGCATTTGAAATCAAACAGTTACTATGAGGTTAAAGTAGAGATTCTCAGCTATTATTTGAGGGTATTTGTGTATATATTGGTTTCACCATTTAGAAATATTTCTCATAATGTCATAAGACAAAAATGACTATATTTTTACAATATAGTCCCCATATGTCAGGGCATCAAAAGTAATGGGACAATTGGCTTGACAGGTGTTTCTGGTTACATAATTTGTGCAGGCATAAGAAAGCTGTCAATGTCTAATATTGATTGTAGGCTTTGCATTTGCCTTTGGAGTCGGCTATTGGTGTCTGTCAACATGAGGACCAAAAAGGTGTCATTGAAAGTCAAGTAAGCCTTTATTAGGCTGAACAATCAGAAGAAAATCTGAAACATAGCCATAGCCAAGTTGATCTACGAACACGTCACAGTCATGATAAAAATGTCATAACACATGGCCTCATACAAGTATTATTGCTTAACTGTCCCATTACTTATAGTGCCCTGAAATAGGGAGACTATGTATAAAAAGTGGTGTAATTTCTAAAAGGTGAAACCGATATGTACACAAATACCATCAAATAAAAGCTGAAAATCTGTACTTCAACCTAATAGTAATTGTTTGGTTCAAATCCAGTATAAACCCAAAGAAGAACAAATGCATTACTTACGCAGGGCACTGCCCATGTACTGTATGAATACATGCAAGTATTATATTTGGTAAAGAAAGATTGAAACAGACGTCAAGTTGTTGCAAACAGTCACCCCACAATTCAAGTTGCTCCAACCGAGTCTCGAACTTGTGACCTCTGACTTGCCAACACGTGACAGTCTTCTCAAATACCCGATGTAAACCAGCTACGCTATCGAAAAGCTAGGAATTTGACAGTGCGGTTGGGGGTATTTGAATTTCAGGAGTGAGTTTACCATCTCAACTCAGTTACAAGAGCAATGTACTCATTAAATTTAAGGGGTATACTGTACTGCAAGGGGAAAACATCTAATAGTTTCCAACTTGTGCGCATCAATGGAGTCTGATACTCACACACTGTTTGGTCAGTTTGAGCTGCTTCAGCTCATTTTCACTCCTGTTCTTCTCAGCCTCCAGGTCAAGCATTCTAGTCTGAAGGGATTCCTCCCTGTAAACAGCCTTCTCATTCACGCTTAGAACCTTGGGGAGGGGGGGGGGAATAAATAGGATTGTGATGCATTGTTCTCTTGAAATCAAGTAAACTCAACTATGAACTTTAACAGGAATTCCTCCTGCTATTTTGCACACCCCTCTGAGTCACAGGGTGTGCTACAAGAACCTACAGCTTATATATCTATAGCTTGGGAAAAACATACAAAATTATAACATTATAAAACACAATCAAGAAAAACAATCAATCAACATTTTTTTCATCAAAGAGGTCCTCAATCAATATTTTAAATTGTGCAAGTGGCACCAGAACAACCAACTGTTATGTATTGTAGATTGTGCCAGCAGTGAGGTGCACAAAAACTAATAGTGGATTTACCCAATTCAGTGGAGACCTGAGGACCCTCAAGAGTTAACCAACTCTGAGAACTCTTTCAACGTGACTGGCTCAGTGACTAAACATTCAATACCGTCCACACCAGATACTGAGGCCACCGACCTGTTGCTTGACGTCTACCAGCGTGGTCTCCAGCTGGCGGTTCAGGGCCTGGCACTCGGCCGACTGATGCTCCAGCTGCCTGCCGCTGTAGTCAAGGGCCTCCTTCTGGCCTGCCAGCCTGCTGACCAGCACCTGTTTCTCCTGATGGAGATCCTCCATCCTCCTAGACAGGAGAGAAGACACAGCAAACTAGAATGTGCTCCTTAGCATGTATACTGATTTAAAGCTATGGAATAGAGACACATTTTCTGAATTCCAAATCAACCCCTAGCCCATTTACTCAGCATGCCGGTACTGTAGATCTGAAGCAATTGGACAGGTGCGAGTCTGCGCACACACACACACACACACACACACACACACAGGATCTTACCTTTGAAGAGCATCCACTTTCTCCTGCAGCTGCACGTTCAAGTCCTTCATCTCCACACATGATTTAAGCTTCTTCATTTGACTATCCACCTATGCACATAACAATATCTTTACAACAAGGCTGGGCTAGAGTTCATTAGAACTCTAGGTGGGGGGGGCATAGTGAATATATCAAACATTGGGAATTTGAACATCAAATAAAGGAACACAAATGAGGGTTGAAGCTCACAAGAACATTCTTGACTAAATGGAATTGACTGAAGTGTTACAGTGATCTCAACATAGCACATAGACAACATGAGCAACATTGATTGAACGCTGCAGACACGTTGACACTAAGCACATTTTCAATAGATTGGCAAGGGTTTACACACACACACACAAATATCACACACACATTAAAGCGGAATTTTACCCTGTAATCCAGTGGATTTGTTGTTTTCATTATTCAATAGTTGACACAAAAAAATTGCGTTTTAAAACACTCTCTGAATCAAGATAGCTTGCTTTGAATGCCCTCATCAGTCCTGATGTTCCAAATTGCCCATTTGATTCAATTCCTACAACTGCCAAGATTCCCCTCTTCCTCCCATGCGAGGCCCTTCAGTTGAACAGCGCTAGAGCAGTACGTGCTGCTCTCTGGGATTCACTGGTGTAGTAGAGCAGGGTCAGAGTGCAAAATCTCTCATCTGACGTATTTTAACATGGTATGAGACTTTTTAAAGAAGTAAACACAGACCTAGCGTTTCGATAGCCATGATGCAGCTGCCCGCAAAATGATGGCAGTTCGAGACGGCGTGCACCATGGATTGACTAGAAATACACATGAAAATGGATTTCGGGTAAACTTCCCCTTTAATATAAAGGCACCAAGGCTTTAAATTTTTTCACTGCAATCACAGCACCAACCAATCACAAACCTCAACAGCAACTCAAGGCGACACCAAAGGGATGAACTATAATGGGAGACCACACATGGAAGTTGACTGCCACCTGGTGGCCCAAGTGTCACAGACTCCACCATAGCACTTGCCTATTTACAGGTTTCCCTAGCGACTGCTGCTGTTACTATTGCACACCTTGACCTGCAGTTGTCTAAGGGACTCTGACTTGTATGCACATCTCTTCTCAGAGCGACGCAGGCTGCCCTGGCACTCGGCCAGACTCTGTTCAGTGGCGCTCAGTAACTCGAGGTACGCTTCCAACTCCTTCACGCGCCCCTCCACCTCCTGCCTGGCCTGGGGTTGGAGGAGCCAGGATTTGGGGGGTGGGGGGGGCAGACAAATGTTAATGAAGGAACATCTCTCCACACTAGATTTCATTGAGTCCTAAATGTTAGTGTAAGCACAGTTCATGCATGCGGAACATGCCGGTTCACCATGACATTGAGCATTGATGTTAGGTCTCTGAAGGCTTTCAGAAAACTGTAAGGGTTTGTCAGAAGCGGCAGGTCCCGTTACACAGTTGTACCATAGCAAGGATACAGAAGCAATTACACCTGGGTTAAACACATGTCAAATCAAATACTTTCCGATACTTTAGCTATGCTTGCTTTAGTCTGCCCGATACAATGTACAGTAGTCGAGAGGGAACCATCATTACTGAACTCCAATGACAACAGCCCACTGCCTTTTAAATCCTGAGCTGTACACAGTGCCCTGCAATAGGTTATTAACAAGCCATGAAAAAACTAAGTGGGCATTGACACATAAACATAAAAAGTACACATATCAGTAAAGAAATGTAGAGGATATTGTATTACAATCATTTGTACAAAGTAGTTTACATTTATGGAATTTAGCAGATGCCTTTATCCAAAGCGACTTACAACAAATACATTTTACTAAGTGAGTGAATCATCTATCCATCAGTCATCATAGGAAAAAGTTATCTATGCTCAGACCAGGGGCCATATGCAGTCACAATGCTATAAGAAAGGAAGATTTATATAAAAAAATTATAGTTGTTTTTTTTCAGGAGAGAAACTTGCACAGGGGGGTAGTGGGGATGAAGAGGTCTTTAGGAAGGACCGTTAAGATGTAGCCTGAAGAGATGGGTCTTCAATCTATGGCTGAAGTAGTCTAGTCTGAGACTACTTAAAGCAATCAGAGTCAATCGTTTGTGCATACAAGTGTTCAGTATTTCTTGTTTAGGGTTAGGGATAGGGGATAGGGTATATGGGTATATGGTTAGGGATAGGGTATATGGAGCATTTCACACAAAAAAAAACATTTTCAGTCAATGGAATAGCCTCATGAGGCTTTGTTTTTGTGTAAAATGCTGAGAGCGAAATTTCAAAGTAATCTTTTTAACTGTACGTGGCTAACGGATGTTTTTACCTTCTTAACCTCTGCATCTTTTCCCCCTCTGATGTCCTCAGCCTCTCTCAGAAGACTCTCATACTTTATTCTCAGATCATCCACCTTTGCTTGGAGCTCTACGACCTGCGAGAGAAGTGCAGGAACAGACCATTAACAAACAACTACTACAGAACCTCGCTCAACTGATAATTCTCTCAAAAAGAGCAAGGTCCCGGCCACACTTGATGGGTGAAATGCATAAAGAAGACATTACGCATCGGTTTTTCTGTCTAAAACATTTTAGGTATGTAAATAATGACGGACGAATTAAAGGGATAGTTTACCCCAAAACGTATTTGTTTCCCGACCTCGTCAGCAGTCTATGTACAAGAGTCCAGTCCCCTCTTTGGGTTTGTTTATGTAGCCACTACAGTATTCCTACCTACCTGACTTTGGTACTGATCAGCTTGGTCTCTACTCTCCTGTGATAAAGTGCTTTCTTCTTTGAATGCAGCTTCAGAGAGCGCCAACTTCTGCTCCAACTCGGCAATAGAGGCCTGCATCCATGTCAACACAAAAAATTATGCAGATGTACGTCAATACGCTATGAAAGTCATACAGTATGTCATAATTACCTCCCGCTCTGACTCTCTTTTGCAAGCAATCATAATGCTGCTGCCCCTCACTTTGGGACACACACCCTTATGTACCTTTCACTGAAGACCCCTATTCAATCATCGGTGACGCTTGCAAGGTACACAAGATTGCGTGCCCCATAGTGAGGGGTCGAACAGAGTCGACTGAAAGAGAACTGTGGGTGTAAACGTGTATAAGTTAAAAACTGACTAAAGTTATTAGGTAATTGGGTGTGAGTGTATGTAGTTTCTGGTTGGTGCATAGACAGGTTAAACTTCTCTATTCCTGTTTCCCTTCCATACTTTAAGAGTTGCGTTGTCAAGGTCAAGGCCTCCGTTTTTGGTGTTGAGCGTCTGAACGTTCTGCAGCAAGACCTCATTAGCCGTAGAGAATTCATCTCTTTCTCTCTCCAGCTTTGCAGTCATGTCTGCTATTTGGCTGCAATGAGAAAATGTCACATATAATGATTTATATATTCTACAAGGGATAGTTCAACCAAATTCCAAAATCACATATTTGCTTACTTACCCTGAAATTAGTCTATGGACACCATTTAGCATGTTTGTAATTTAATGCCCAAATCTAATTCTCTGAAAATACTCAATTACTTGATTGGAGCATTGTTTCTTTTTTTCTTTTTTTTTTTAAAGTGCTAACAATTAGCTGGTAGTTGCCCAGTATCAGTGCCCAGATAAACAGAATCAAAGTGTGGATTGAAGTCTGTCTTTGTCCATATTCATTTCAGGGTACGGAACTAAATATGTGATTTTGTAATATGGGTGAACTATCCCTTAAAAAGGAAGACAGCAGACATGTTATGTAGGCCATTAATCCAACATGTCTGAAGTTTCCATATTTGTGAACAATTCTATCAATCATATTCAGCATATCATAACAACGTTGCTATCAATGTAAGCTAGATTATTTGTATATCATGTCTTTTTTATTTATTTACTTATATATATATATATATATATATATATATATATATATATACACATATTGAAGTGACCTTATGAAATGACCTTTTAAGCAGCCCTATCAGTGCATCAAGCTGTACTCCCTCTATGGCCTTCTGCTCCTGTTGTCTCCTCCAGGAGTCCATCTCAGAGCGAGCCTCAGCCAGCTGCACATCCTATATGTCATAAAACACAACATAATGGCAGAGATCTTTAACTCAACAAGTGACATGGTGTGTGTGTTTGTTGTTGGGGTTTGAGAGCAGAGCAGAAGAAGAATTTCCTGTGTACCAAATGGGCAAATCAAAGTGTGCATGTGTGCATGTGTAAATGTGTGTGTGTGTATGTGTAAATGTGTGTGTGTGTATGTGTAAATGCATGTGTGTGTGTGCATGTGTAAATAAAGTGGAGGGGGGGCAGGTGGGGGGTGTTTGAGAGCAGAGCAGAAGACAAAATATCCTTTGTAACAAATGGGCAAATAAAGTACTATGAACAAATCAGTGTCACCAATGGAATATCAAGAATAACAACGAGCCAAAAGTCATTCAAAACATTACTTCCCCGTACCTTTTCTCTCAGCTGACTGTAGCACTTATCGATGGCGGCTTCAAATTTCTCCGCCCTATGTTTCTGAACACGTGTGGCCTTCTTGAGGCCATCTTTCTCCTGCAGCGCCTTCTCCAATAGAGCAGAGAACTCCCCTTTCAGACCGTCGATCTCCAGCTTCTGCTCAGTGAGTGTTCTCTCCAGGCCCTGTAGAAGAGAAGGGTTAGTTGTCCTGGACGATACATTGGTCATTTCGTCAACAACATCAACATTCTGAACAAGGAAAGCCTGGTCTCCAAGGTTACCCGGAGCTGCACGGTCAGGCGGTTGTTGTCCGACTCCTTGCTGCGGAGCTGCCTCTGCAGGTGAGCGCGCGTGGCCTCAACAGACTTGGTCAGCTGGACCAAACTGTCTGTGTTCTCCTGTGGGGATCAGGACACATACAGTTGAGGTAGTGAGTTAGAAAAGTTATTTACGCGTCACTCCTCAATGAAACGCCACGTAATTTCTAATTTCTAATAAGTGCATTTGAATAACTACAATGTTGTTTACACAATACTACAAAAACAACATATGTTGCTTACCATTTCTTTCCTGCGCAAATCAATCAGTTCCTCAACCCTTTTTTCTTTGTCAGTCAAATGTCTTTTTAAATGCTGGTGGAAAAAAAAGGGGGAAATCAACTTTTTTTTCTTCTAACATTTAATAACACTGTAGTTATATGTACAGTGTATAGTGTCTAAATGTTATCACATAAGTACATGTAACTCATGCCAGAAACAAACCCTCAACCCCTGGGTTGCCACTAATCTGCATCATGCTCCAACTAATTCAGCAATCTAAACCAATGAATGATCCTATAATCTGGCATGTGCATCTTAAACCTCCTTGGCATAATAAATCTTCGGTGGCAGTCCTGGTACAAGTTATAAATGTTCCCTTTCAAAGTGTTCAATAACGGTATTGATTCTCATTTTCAAAATCAATAGTGATATTTACCTGTGTTTCACTTTCAGCCTGTAAAAGCTTCTTTAATAAAACATCATTGTGTTTGTCGGTCTCAAATCGCCCTGTCTAAAACAGAAGAGACAAACATTTAATAAAATCATGTCCTTTCAAGCTATTGAAAAGAAAAAGTTGTTAATTACCTCAAAGTACTTCTGCATGATGTCATAGCTGATACTGAGTCATGATTTTTCCCCCTACTCCTGAAGTTTGCACTTGTGCACTTCCAAATTTTAAAAGGATAGGATTGGTTTAAAGACCCCCTCCAGAGGGGTAAAAATGGTTGTGTGTCAGATCGTGGTGTGTAGTTCCTTTGATCAATGCCTTTCGCAAAATCGTTTGGCTGTCTTCATCGGAAATGACTGTGCTGTCACAAAAACACCTAGCTGATTGTTAAAATATGGAACAAATGGAGTAGGCTATAATTTAACAAAGCCTTGTGCCCTTACAGGCTAGAAACACACTACAAACTTCTATTTGAGGGGGGGGTGTCACCTGTTTCCAAAAAAGGTTAGATGGGGCAGGCATAGAACTCACCTCAATGACATCAGATCGATTGCCTGTCATCAAAAGGACAGATTATAATCTCAGATTATAATGACTTTGACTTTGTGTCTAAATAGCTTCTTTTTTTTTGTTGCTTGTTTCGGACCATAGTTGTATATTCATATACTTAAAATGTCTATGCGATTTTGACTGGAGGGGTCCTTTAAGCATGGGCTCTTACACCGATCTATTCCCATTTAGAAGCATGTGGAACAGGTGCATACTTCAGGAAAAGGCTGGCCAAACGGGACGCTGCATATAACTGTTGTAAGACAAACCTCTGCTTCCTGAAGCTCCATGAGTTGCTGTCGAAGCAACTTGTTTATCCGTTTAAAATCCTCCAATTTCTCCAGCAAAAGGCCTCTCTGCCTTGACCTCCGCTGTCTGTCTGAGGCAGTTTGTCTCAACCCCTTTATTTGGTATAAAAAAAATAATAATTAAAAAAACAAAAACACCTTTCGAAACATTGAGGAGTTTCAATCGATTGATAATTCTGATATCATAGTGTGCCACCCACAATAAAGACAGGGTTCCCCCAAAGAATGTAAGAGTGGTGCTGCACCACGCTGTAAACTTGCCAGCACCACTATGTAAACATTTCAAGGCAAACTGAACTATATATTTAGTAATGATAGAGTAACTATCTTTGATCGCCAACGACATCATTGTTAAAAGTGAATTCAGCGTTTCAGCAGTATTTTTGCGCATTTTGACATGAATAAACGCAAGTCGGGTTTTGATACTGCCACGCTGTTCAAACATCCTGGGGAGAACCCTGAAAGACATGCCCACATTAGACCCTCAAAGGACTTGACATACTGCAGAATCCTCCTCCAGTGTCTCCTTAAAGGAGATGAGCTGTATGATTGCAGAGCTGGCAGCTGCATCGGCGTCAGTCAAGGTTTTCTGCAGCAGGCTCTTGCCCATGGTCACAAAGTCTCCATAACTACCAATGAAGACGAGAGAAAAAGAGAGAGAGAAATCAAAGCACATCACTTGTGTTGGACTTGCCGCCGAGCGTGACCACAATGTTTGTTATCCCTGTCAAAAACCTACGTCCCTCACCTCTTGGTGTTGACCTCGGGGGTCCTGGAGTAGAGACTGCTGTGCAGCCTGCTTCCTCTCCCAGGCTCTGGGAGGCAGAGCATCTCTCCATAGCCCTGGGTGAGATCTTCCCTGGTCGAGCTGGGCCCCAATGGGGAGTCCTGAAATAGGTGATCCTCAGGCGACATGGCTGTCTTCCCTACGGTAGGAGAGAACAGGGGCAACTGTTTGTAACTACATGTTGCTTATGATTAGACTGCATATCAGCTTTCCATTTTCTAATTCAGACCATGACTGTTCATGTCTGGATTTATCAACAGAGTGGCCATATGTGTACGACTGAGAAGAACATGAAAGATTGTAGGACATACAGGTGTGGCCAATCAACAGAGATGAGTGCTGTCAAAGAAAATATGGGATGATTGGGATCACTGATAGTATCTTCATGATAACTATACCATGCAAGTCAGTGGAGGTTTGCAGGTCTCATGCAACATATAACATCTACCAGTTCTTTGCTGTCTAAACGCCAGTCCATTAAATCTATAATAGTGCACAATAGGCACTTTTTCCTCTTCAGCTGCAGTGAGCTGATCCACCCTGACCTTCAGAGTCTGATATCTGTGATCTGTGAACAATGACAAGATCTGTATTCTGTGAAGTGTTGATGTGTTGTGACAGTCCACTATATGTGCTCTATGCAGTCCAGCAGTCTTTCATCAGGGTAATTAGGATGTTAGAAGAATTGCAAACCCTTAAAAACACATATAATACATTGAGAGGATTAAATGCTTCCAGAGATAAGTATAATCTTAATGGGGTTTTTTTATATCCATATTTACCATTTCTAAATGCTTAAACAAGTTTAACGTGGGCGCTTTTATTTTGAAGACATTATTTCCATACACCGGAGGTAGGTGGGCGGAGTTCCACTGTTGTCGTTCACGGAACACAAATCAGAGATCCCAGTCAAAGCCCATTTAGCTAGTTCAAGACAATAATAAAAAGTAACTAGTAGCGCTGTAGGCGAATAGCATCCTCTTCTATGGAAGTTCAAAGACAGAGAGATTCGGAGACTTCGTCGAGTATCGAAATTAAAATGACCCTGCCAAGACAGTTTGTATTAAAATCCTTCTTCCACTGACTAAACGGTTGTCAAATGTCAAAGCAGCTTGACCAGTTCAACCTACAGCCTCCAGCGCAAGACGAAGTCGCTGTTGTGCGGTCATTGCAAATATGAACGAGATGTACACTTTGGACCAAATTGTCATGTAAAAGTTTAGTTTCACCTACCGTCTTACGTTCACACAGTGCGATTCAACTATTGATAAATACGTATGATTCAACAGCTCGCCTCTGCGAGGTTAAAATGACGTGAAACATTGCATCCATTCGTTAAAACGAGTGCCTCCCATTTACTCTCTAGTGCATCATTGGCTACGCAAAATCCTGCACGTAAACAAACGTGGTTGTTGGAACGTTGTTGTTAGTCCAAGAAAGATAGCGACGTAGCCGACGACACGTACAGCGATAGATAATCAGCGATAGAATAGTTGACAATACTTGTTTTCATTACCTCACTCCATGTAATATCATCACTCATAAAAAAGATAAGCCATCTATCAACATCTCCATCAAGTAACTTTATATTTTAAAGAAGAGGCAATCGATGCTAGCTAGCCGAGTCTGTTACCTTGGCTACTCACTCATAAGCAAAGCGTGCACAGAGCAACGTCAAGAAACTTAACACTACTTCGATCTCTTCACCTCCCAGCACGACATCTAAAAGCCCAAGTGGTAAGAATAGAACAGTGGACTCTCCCAGAGGACTTCGCTCAGAACATTATTGCTAAACGAACTGGAGCAATTCCCGAAAGGGCAAGACAGTCTTGAGAAAGGAATCGGCAACCTTAAGGAGTCAATCAACTTTATGTCCGGAATTTACGGACATGAAAGGCAAGGTAGAGCATACCATCACCAGAGTGAACAAGACGGAGCAAAAGATCACGGAGCTTGAGAGCAGAGTGCTGGATCTGTCTCCTCACTAGAGAAGATGAGACCTAAGACCTGTGTTCTGTGAACGATAAAAGTGGAACTCCGCCCACCTGTATGGAAATGAGGATTTCTTCAAAATAAAAGCGCCCACGTTAAACTCGTTGAAGCATTTAGAATATACACTCACAGAACACTTTATTAGGAACACTATACTAATACTGGGTAGGGCCTCCCTTTGCTCTCAAAACAGCCTCAATTCTTCGTGGCATTGATTCCACAAGATGTTGGAAACATTCCTTTGAGATTGCAGACTTTTCAGGTGCACTTTCAAGCTGTGAATCTCCCGTTCTACCGCGTCCCAAAGGTGTTCTATTGGATTCAGATCCGGTGACTGGGAAGGCCACTGAAGAACACTGAACTCACTGTCATGTTCATGAAACCAGTTTGAGATGACTTCTGCTTTGTGACATGGTGCATTATCATGCTGGAAGTAGCCATTAGAAGATGGGTAAATTGTGGCCATGAAGGGATGCTCATGGTCAGCAACAATACTCAAATAGGCTGTGGCATTCAAGCGATGATTGATTGGTATTAACGGACCCAAAGTGTGCCATGAGAAGGTGTACAGGTGTTCCTAATAAAGTGTTTGGCGAGTGTATATTAAGTCTTATTGCCAGAATCTGCTGGTTATTGTTGTTAAGAGAGCACTGATGTCAGAGACTACCATCTGCAAAATACGTCACCAGCCGGCCTACAGTGGCTTCAGTGGCTTCCTTTTAAAAAGAATGGTAAAAAAAATGAAATAAAGGGTCTTGTGGACAGATGCAACAAATACTACCATGTACCAGAGTCAAATCATGACATTTTGAGTCAAATTCGAATGCACTACTCAAGTTTATCACATTACTTAAATAAATAAAAAAGTCAAAAGGCTAAAATGTCTATTTTTTAAATTTATTTTTAAAATATTTTCTGGAATCTCATTACATCAATGTGTTCTCTGCAACGCCCTTTCTGGCCTAGAATGAAAGCATGTTTATGATTGTGAATGACATCATTATGAATACCTTTCATGCCTCATACAGTAGAACACAATAGCAGTTCATTGTGACATTTCCCAATGGAAAGTGCTTTACACCGGCACATATAAACACAAGTGTACAGTAAAAATGTTGTCCCCCACGAATGA
Source organism: Argentina silus (assembly GCF_951799395.1). Lineage (NCBI taxonomy): Eukaryota > Metazoa > Chordata > Actinopteri > Argentiniformes > Argentinidae > Argentina > Argentina silus. Next base: position 13,623,116 of record NC_139672.1, on the reverse strand, counting down.
TGTAGCGCCCCTCACTGTGTGAATTGGTGACAACAAACAGCTTTGCGTATATTTGAAGGCAGTCAACTGATTTGAGGTTGGCTGAAAAGTTACCTGAGCTTATAGTGCTTATTTGATTCATATTTGAAAACATTGTGGTCCAAAAGGCGCGGTCTGAGGAGCCCTCTCCTCTTTGCATCCTATTATGACTTTTTAATGATAACAACCTACCACCTTAGCCACACCATCACAAGATGAATTGGTGTCACCTCATTACTCTTAAACAATCTCTATGGCAAGACGCATCCATCACCAGTTCATCAGTTTAGTAACAATTGGGTCAATCAGTAATTTTGTAAATGCTGCATCTGTATGGCAAAACTCATCATTCATCCAAGTTGTGTCAAAATTGTCCCAGTGGTGTCAGAGATAAAACTTGTGACGGACGGACAGAGACTGATCCACAGTCCCCTCCCTGGTTTCATTGTGGGGGACAACAAAAGGCCAAACAAAAGACTAACCAAAGTAAACAAAACATGTGTCCACTCCACCTTAATATTGATCCTCACAAGAGAAATTTTTTTTCAAATCTAATGTTGACAAAAGATAATTTCAACTTTAACTCTTAATGCTAAATGTTCAACTGCAGTATCACTGGTAGGTCAATAGGAGAGGGACGCTTTCTGTAAAAGGAGCATAGATTCACACTGTGCTTTACAACATCAGAGAAACGTCACGTCATCCTGTGACTCCACCCAGCGCCACTGAGCGTCATACCCCAGCAGACCCTCACTACTGGGTGGGCTCTGTTTATCCTCCACAGCGTCACTCTCAGTGGCCCTGAGTCTGTCCTCAGGGAGACCGTGTTGAGGTGTCTCAGCCTGATCAGCGCCCCCTAGTGTCCGTCCTCTTCCTATGTCCTTAGAGGAGGTGGCAACGGTTGTCCCTGTCGGCTCAGCACTTGACTTGGAGTCCAGTGGCGGAGCTGCTTCTGAAAGTTGGGAAAGTTTGGAATTGGCATGTCCTTTGCTTGACCATATCTGACCAGATGCCCCTTGGGAAAAGCAAAGTGCAGACGACTCTGCGCTACAGGAAGGCCGCTCATCTGTAGAGTTGTTAGTGAGCATGTCAAAGTAGCTGTTGCAGCCGGAGATGAGATCCGATGCCAGCTCCCGTTCTGGGTCCTCCAGGCCAGTTGGGCCGGGGCTCTCCCCAGTCCCAGGGCTCTCTGCCAGGCTGCTCTGGCTGCCTGTCAGGCTGCTGCTCCGGCTAGCCAGGGGAGTGGCACACCTCTCCTCTAGCAGCCAGCGCACAGCCTCAATGCCCTCATGCACAGACACCAGCTGACGCAGGATCCTCACGTCAGCAGTGCGCAGGCAGCCCTGTGGGGGGGGGGGGGGGGGGGAAGGGGGTGGTGGGGGGGGGGTACACAGGCAATGAAAAGGACAGAGGGAACAGAAAGGGGAGGGTGAGGGAGGAAGAGTGGAACGTTATTAAAGTGAGGACAAGTTTGTGAATGGAGGGGTGTGTGTGTGGCAAAGACAGGGTGGAGAGTAACCACAGTAATGTGTTAGAGGAGAAGGAGGGGGGAGGGAGAGAGAGTGAGGAAGGAGAGAGTGAGGAAGAGAGTGAGGAAGGAGAGAGTGAGGAAGGAGAGGTGGTGTTGGGGACAGAACGGAAGTGAGAGCTGAGGAAGAGTTGGGATGTATAACAGGAATGCATGTGTGTGAGGGAGAGAGCAGAAAGAGCAGCAGCTGGGTGTGTTGTTGGAAGAACACCTGGCTGTCATTACTGCCATTAATGAAGACTCACAGGTGGAGTGGCTGTCACTGAGGGGTGTTTCTATAGCTGTGTGAGAGAAACCTGCTATATGTAAAAACAGAACAGGAGGTTGTTATAACAGGTTTTACTGCAAAGCAGAAATGCCGTTTCATTGTTGTGAATGAAAACACACGGGCGCATGCACACACGGACGCGCACAGACACGCAAGCACACGCAAGCACACGCAAGCACGCAAGCACACACGCACACACACACACACACACACACACACACACACACACACAGACACAGACACAGACACACACACACACACACACACACACACACACACACACACAAATATAGACATGACATTCACAGACACTGGCACACTGACAGACATGGGCAGGCTCATGAGGGCACACAGAACGCTCTGACCTAACACTTGTGAGCACCCGTCTGGCACACAAAACAGACAGTCATTTCATTAACAGGCTCAGTGGGGGCTCATCCAACATACTTTGAGTCAACACATACACATTTTTACCAATTCCATTTCGACAAAAGCTGTCAAAATGGGAATGCAATAATCCTTACCATCTCCAGTTTCAGGTTTCTGATCTTGTACGTCAAACTATCGCTGGTGGACCCGTCCTCTGTTCTCTCGAGGTGGGCTGACTCTGAACACCATTCTCCGCCAAGTGCAGCATCCCCCCTCATCCATCTCAACAGGCTCTCCGGCGTTTTCCTCCCAATTTTATTTTCCAGCTCTTTCAAATCTGGAAATGTCTTGTTAACACCCTCTTCTTCCATTATACAAAAATATGACAAAACAGCCTTGAATAAAAAAAAAAGTTTAGACCAGTGCAGAGCTACGCGCAATCGTTCAGCTTCTCCTACGCTCCTGGGGTCCTGGGGTCTATGGAAAGAAGTAGAGTCATGTGCCTACTGGTCGTTACTCTGACAAATGATGTGTAACAACACATGTTGCTGGTTTGGCCGCAGACACCATTTCAGTCAACCTGCAAAAGAGACCTCGTGTGCGTTCCTGAACGCTCCACGACGAGCCAGGGCTCCATTGACAGATGCGAGCGAACTTTTTCCACAGCGTTTCAAAAGCTGTGAGCCATGGCAGAAGCGGAGGAGATAAATGGATGGCTCAGTGCATGATGGTATTTCCTCACATTCCATATTGTTGTGCCATCGCTGTCAAACGAACAGCCCAGCCTACCAGTGTTGAGGAAGCTAAACGCCTGCGCTCATCAACCACCTCAAAGTATCATAACATGTCACACTACTGTCCGACTCTATGGCACAACACGGACTCGCCACGGAGTCGGAGGAGAGCCTTCTCAACTCACCCATCACAGCTGAGCTTTGATGAGGGTGTTACTCCAGATAGCCTACTTGAGTAAACGTTTTAGCCTACTTGTGCGCAATGAAGAGGAATGCTCGCGCAAAGAAAGAAAGACATTGAAATCATATGGACTGAAAGGAGATCCTTTTCATCCCATCCAAGTTCCACATCTGAAGTGAAATACGTCTAAAGTTATAGGCTGTTATATATATGATGAAATATGATCATATCATGATGAAATCGTTGTTATATAACAACGATTTCATCATGATATGATCATATTTCATCATATATACACACACACATCATATATCATATATATACATAATATATACACACACACACACACACACACACATATATATATATGAATCATAATCATATGAGAGGTCACTATGGATCGGTCTCTGTTCGTTCGTATGCCTCAAAATTCGGTCACACGCTTTATCTCCGACACCACTGGCCCAATTTTGGCGAAGATTGGATGAATGGTGCATCTTACCATAGACATTGTTTAGGAGTTTCGAGGTGACACCGATTCATCTCGTGATGCTGCAGCTAAAGTTATAGGTTATTATCCTTAAAAATAAGCACTACGGTAACTTTTCAGCCCACCTCATATGCGGGGACTGCCTTTAAATAAACGCAAAGCTGTTAGAAGCAAGATTGATAATTAATCAACTAAGCACTACACGCTCTGGTAACTTTTCAGTCATACGTTTGAACCTTTGTGACCAATTCGCCACATCATTCGTGGGAGACGAACAATGTTTACTGTATACTTGTTTTAATTGAGCAATAATAGGCAAGCGACCACATTGCGGCCAGGGTTAATGTCAGAAAACAAATCACCAAGTATATTCCCAAATATCAGGAAGCCACGAAATCCATGCGATAAATGATGAGGCCTGTTAATGAGCGATGACTGAAAAAGTTCATTGTATGTCACATGACGTCAGAGAAGTGACTGACGTGTCTGTGGTGACGCGGACATTATTGTCTTCTGACATCTGACATCAGAGAGTGGATATTATTGGTGGAGAAGTGTGAAGATCAGACATGGGTGATAAAACCTTCCCAGGGGCTCCGTTTGGAACACAGTCTGAAAGGTTGTTTGTTATTTAGGTTAATCTCAGTGATTCTGAGACATGAGACATGCAACCTTTTTTATATAGCTCAAGCAGTGGAGAAAACGATAATATAACTTGTTATATAACTCAGTTCTGATAATTTTTCTTTGAAAGGTTTGATGTGTCAGGAGTCTATCCATCCAAAAAGAAGATTGGCACTTTCACAGAAATCAACCACTGCAAGAGACTTACAAATGATTTGGTAAAATGAATCTCAATTCAGACTCAATTTCTCATTTGGCTTCATTAGATTTTCAAAGAAACACCCTCAGACGATATCTACTGTATGAGTGTTTCCCTACCACTGATGTTACATGTTCTACACCCGATGATTTGACTCCATAAAGTGAACACAGAGGTATAACTCTGTCTGTTTGACAGGAGCGTAAGCGGGGCCCAGGTAGGTATGAGGTGGACACAGGGGATTTCAGTACCAAGGCAGTACAGAACCAGGCCAAGGGGCCTGGGTGGAGGAGGGCGCAGGAGACGGCCCAACAGGCCCAGATGCCCCACATGCTGTACAGGGACATCTGGCTGGCCAAACGCTTATTGGTGAGGGACCAGCATCCATCAGCACTGCAGCCACATGATAGATGCTGAAATAGCTCTGTCTATTTTGGTTTATCTGGCATGTCCTATATACAGCGGATGCGATGATGCCTTAAAAATTAGGGCAACAGTTTTGGGGCTTTTCAACATTCTGTGTTGAGTTTAATATAATTGGGCCTATTATATGGTATTTTGATTGTATTATTGAGGCTCTTTTTTATTTTTGCAAATGGTCAAAGCAGTATGTAATGGGTGCTATATGTTATTTGAATGTGTGTGTTATACAAGTAGGTATACAGCTGTCAACAGGAAGTCCTATTGCAACCATTGATAAGCTGTTCCACAACAGAAACAGACGGTGGGGCCCGGGACGTATGACCTTCAGGACTTCACTGAGATCCAGCAGAGGAAGCCACGCAGCGTGAGAGGAGTGTGTGACAGCAGGCAGGAGAGGTTCAAAGACGACACGAAGGTACCTCCAGCCACCACTAGAGGGAGACACATACTGACACATTTCTCCACTCTTTATCTGTGGAGAAGAAGGCAGACGGCCGTACGGTAGATGCAAAATGGAATCCTTTGGAGGACCCTACCGTTACCCTAACCTTAACCCCTACCCTTACCCAAACCATAACCATAACCATAACCATAACCATAACCATAACCCTGACCTAACCCTAACCCTTAACCCAGGGATAGGCAACTTTGATGCTGGAGTAGAGTATGTACTCAGTATGACACATACAGTTTACCGATGTATGCATTTATACTAATTATCTCTTATAACCAATTGTAATATGCCAGTAACAATCAACATACTTCAACAACTTCAAATAATCTCACAATACAATGTTTATTGTAAAAAATGTTTTTAACAGAGCAGTGCAACCCTGACTATTTTAAATTCTCAACAATTCATCACAGTGAAATCAAAATCAGTTATGAAGAAATTAGTTTTTTAAACTGCATAACCCCCAAAAAGTATTGGATTATTAATATGAATAATATTACAATATTTGTTCACGGGTGCCAGTTGCCCATCCCTGCCTTAACTGTTGTAAATCTCCCCTTGAATGTGTAGGAGTCAGGCCATCCCAAGGACCCCAGTTAACATGTACCTGGGTAAAACCCCCATTATCATTCCTGCTGTCACATGATAGAAAGATTTACCTGGGTAAAACCCCCATTATCATTCCTGCTTGTCACATGATAGAAACACGCTCCGTGCCCCGGGGCTTATGGGAAAGGTGGCGTTCCGTCTGGTCTGTTGGATGAGAAGAGGAGAAGGCCAATAGGCACCTGTCCTCCAATGGACTTCAGCGCTGGGGTGGAACGCTTCCCAGAACGCCAAGTGGTGAGTACCCCTGCATTTGATATCCCAATATAATAACCCCCTCCATTATAGCAGAGTAAGATCGAGGCAAGTATAGATCAAGGGGATCTATCTATTATGGTTTAGATGTTCTGTGATAAATGTCCCAAACTGTTGTCTGATGATGTGTCCCTCTGTCTTCAGGACTCTGGTTTGTGCCCCGGAACCTATGACCTCAAGACTTTCACTGAGCTGATCCTCAATCGCCATGTCAGTAAACGAGGACCTTATGACCTCTTCACTGGACAACGTGATAAGCCAATCACATGTGGATACTTTGCTGCCCCGGTAACTACAGTATACTGTATGATAATCAAAAGGGTCAAGGAAGTGGATCATGGAAGTGCATAGAAATAGTGTCAACATTACATGACCTTTGAAGATTGAAATCCATTCCATCATGAATATAATGACCCCTTTGCGTGCTATGTGGCACACGCTACAATTACTATGAGGTATAGAGTTTCAGTTTTTACTTATTTTATTATAATTTATAACAATTTATTTTTGTACATGTTGATTTCACCATTCAGAAATTGGGCAGGTAGACAGACAGGGCAGGCGGCCACGTAGGGCAGGTATGGTAGGCAGGGCAGGTAGGCTACGCAGGCAGGTCAGGCGGGTAGTGCGGGCAGGCAGGTTGACAGGCGGACAGGTAGACAGGTGAATAGCTGGGTAGGATTTCTGGGGAATAAAGGAAAGACAATCAAAAACAGAGAACAAACACAACGACTAGTATCTAGAATACTAAATAGGCCGAGAAGCGAGACTAACATATAGAAACACTGAATATCGATCTGGCGATGAGTGGATGGGAAGCCGGGGTTTAAGCACAGCACGGAGATGAGTAGATGGCCAGCAGGTGTGTAGATCAGGCAGGTGGAGAAGATGAAGGGAAACAAGAACCACGCCCACATACAACACACACAGACAGACAAAGACAGACAGGAGAGAGGGAGGCACTGGCACAGACTAGGAGGAAGTGGAGGGCGTGACATTTCAGTAAATGTAAATGAGACAGATTCATATGTCGAAATTAAGCAGTCATGTTTAGTATTTGCATGCAATAACTGCCTGTAGTTTGCAACCCATTGACCCCACCAGATGTTGAGTATCTTCTATGGTGATGCTCTGCCAGGCCTGTACTGCAACCATCAGTTGTTGTTTGTTTTGAGGTCTTTTTGCCTTATCTTATCATCAGGAAATTAAATGCATGTTCAATTGGATTTAAATCTGTAGATTGACTTGGCCAGTCAAGAACTTCCACGGTTTGGCCCTGAAAAACTCCTTAGTTGCTATGGTAGTATGTTTTGGGTCATTGTCTTACTGTATGATGAAGTGCCATCCAATGACTTTGCAGATATTTGCTTGTACTCGAGCAGACAAGATGTTTCTGTACACTTCAGAATACATTCTGCAGTTGCCGTCAGCAACTACATCATAAATTCAGACAATTCAGACATCAAGTTGGCCAGTTCTAGTGGCAGCTATTCAGTACATGCCCAAACAATAACACTTTGTCTTATCTGTCCACAATACCTTTTTCCAGACTTCTGCAGGCTTTTTAGGTACTTTTTAGAAAACTGTTACCTGACCATCCTTTTTGAGGATAACTAGTAGCTTGCACCTTGCAGTGAAGCCTCTGTAGTTCGTCTGGTGATGTATTGTGCGGATGGTACTGTAGTCTCTGACACATTCACGCCTACCTCCTGGAGAGTGTTCCTGATCTGTGGGACAGTTGTTTTTTTTGTTTTCTTCATTATGGTGAGCATTCTTTGGTCATCCACTGTAGAAGTCTTCTTTGGCCTACTAGTCCTCTTGTGATTGCTGAGTTCACCAGTGTTGTTGTTTTTAATCTTTTTAATGATGTTCCAAACTGTTGATTTTGGCTATGTTTCTGATAGTTCAGCCTAATAATGGTTTCCTTGACTTTCATTGACACCTCTTTGGTCCTCATGTTGACGGACACCAAAAGCAGACTCCAAAGGCAAACGCAAAGTCTACAATCAATACTAGATATTGACACTTCCCTTATGCCTGCACAGATTATGTGATGGAACACACCTGACAAACCAGAAATACCTGTCCTATTACTTTTGGTGCCCTAAAATAGGTGGACGCAGGGCATGGAATTAACTTTTTGGTCTACCGGCCAAGGTGTCTGGTGGATGAGAAAATTCACCAGCCACTCTGATTATTTAACAGCCAAAATACATATTTAAACATTTAACATTTTTAAATCACATGAGCCTTACTTTTGTTGAATAGAAAATGTGACTGATTATAATTGAATCATGGTATTTGTTAACCATTGTTGGCTACCTGCCAAAGTGGCTGGTAAAATGTATAGATTTACCAGCCAAAGCCAAAACGTACCAGCTTTTGGCTAGTGGCTGATGTCAATTGTTTGCCCTGGGTGGATTATGTATGGAACGTGTTGTCATTTCTAAATGGTGAAACCAATATGTACACAAATACCATCAAATAAAAGCTGAGAATCTCTACTTTAACCTCATGGTAATTGTCTGACTTCAAATCTAAACTTTTGGAGAAGAAAGCCAAAAGAAGAAAAAATGCTTCACTGTCCCATTACTTACGGAGGGCACTGTAGTTTAAAATGGAAGATAAGCAATTAAGGATGTACTTCAAGGGTTGTTTGGTGTGTAGTCAGACCTTACACCCTGCATCGGAGCCCTAAGGACATCTCTTTGGATGGTATTTTTGAATAACTGGGTTTTTTTGCCGACCCTAGAAAAGAACCAATCTGAATCCCAGTATATTCGTCAAGCCGGCAAAGGTCTTGTGTGAGGACCTTTTGCGGCCAGAGAAAAGACACCATGGGAAGTTTGCCACTCTGGACCCTCCCCTACCCACCGAACGGATCTACCTGGGCTCCCTGTCCCAGTACCCTCGTCCAGCGGTCAGTACACTGCTGCATAGTAGATTGGGGTCAATTTGAATTTTGATTTACTCAATGAGAGCACGGAATTGAAATTCAATGCATGAATTGAATTTCTATGGGAATTTTACAATTCAGGAATCAAATTTCAATTCAGTTCATGCATTGAGTGAGTGAATACAAATTCTGATTGACGCCAACTCTTCCTCATGGTTAACCCAAACCACAAGTTGATAGATTGTTATTGTACTGTATTGGTATCGATTGTTATTGATATACTGTTGATGTATCTAACCCTAGTTCAAATACCAAGTAACTGCTTAATTATTTGATCCATGTTATCAGTATAACATTGCCATTCTCTTAATTTTGCATCAGCTATCACGCGCCCTTTCTTACACCTCAAACACACATCAGTTATCATCCCTTTCTTACACCTCAAACACACGTTCTGCCGGCAGAGCCACCCTGGTCCAGGGTTCTATGAACCCCTTCGATTGCAGAAGGTGGAGAACCGCCACCCGCCACCCTTCCTCTCTTCCTCCCCTCGTATCAGCACAAAGACTGAGAGGCTGATGCAAGGCAATTATGTGAGTGACATTTCTCCTGTCAACCTTCATGTGTTTCTCTTACTCAAGGAAATAGAAATGCAACTGTATGAAAAAAAAAACGAATTCAGAATTAAGAGGTGTTTCTGCGGTATAAGAGGGGAGGGTACAGTATGAAAATGATTGGGTACCATTATAATCATACTTGTATCATCCCCTCCAAGACATGAAGATGGACTAAGTAGGCCTACGTGTAAGCCGAAGAAAGATTCTAAACCTTGTTGTTATCTGTAACCATTCGATTCATGATCTTGACACCTAACTTCTCACGCCGACCAGACCACGGTGGGAGTCGGACGTTACAACCTAGCCAAGAGGCTAACGAGGAGTGAGAGGACGGCTAACGCTGGCCACCGCTACGTCTTCAAGTCATGCATCCCTAGATACCTGCATGACCTGGACCTGGACAAGTACAACCAGTAAGATTAACCTTTCCTCTCTGTGCGTTTACACTGGGGTTGGCCAAAGAGTTGTGATTGTCACAAGATAAATAATACTGTATAGCTATAGTGGATATCATCTTAGTAGTCAGGTGTTAAGGAGGTACCAAAGAAGTATGAAGGACTTTGGTTGGAACTGGGAAGTAATACCTCTAAACTTGTGACCTGTAATTTCTATTTTATGTACTGTATGTTATATAACATCAGCTCTTAATGGATACTTCAGTTTTCATGTGTGACCACCTGCTAACCCCTCTCCGCTTTCAGGGAGAGGCTGAGACCCATGGCTATCCCCCCTCATCTGATTTACCCCCGGCCACCAGTACTCCCCTCAGAGTAAAAAGAGGCCTTAGTACCAATGCAATCTCTGACATACACACTCTCTCTCTCACGCACATACACACACACATACACACACACACACACACACACACACACACACACACACACACACACACACACACACACACACACACACACACACTCATATGTGTATGCGGCCTTGTGCCTTTCTTCCCCAATATGTTCAGTTAGACCTCTTATGCTTTTGTGAAAATAAATGAAATCATTTCCCCTCCTCCACTCAAAGTCTAAATACAACGTTTATTGTGATGAGTTAAAAGCCTGTAAATGGCAGTATACTGTACGTTTATTATCTCCTCCTATGAGGAAAATCACATACTGTATGTTAGGACCTTTTCCAATCGTACTTTTTTGCACATGTATATAGTTTGTCAAACCTGGCTAGAGCAATCAAAAAGAGAGCAGTCTTGCTGCTTTGATCAACGGAAAGCATACTTTCAAAAACAAAGTCACAATGTTTCCTCTGAAGGAAAATAAGGGAGGTTAGTGAGTGGATAGACAGCGAGGTTATAGTACTACAGGGGGCTATAAAATATTAACCTCTCCTGGCAAAATGTTTTCAGAGCGGTTCAAGACGACCTCGAGGTCAGCATTAGATGAGGTAGAGGGTATCCATAAAAATATTGCACACAGAAAAGCGTTATGTTTTTTTTTACAAGTTGGGGGTTTCTGACTTCCAGTTTTAGGAAATCGTAAAGTTAAACAAACACACAAAAAAAAGGTCTAAATGTTGATGTCATTGAAGGGCCACCATTCTAAGTAGATAAGGTTTTACTACTTCAGTCAGTGCAATTAAGTTTGATTTATTATTTATGAATCATGAAGTGGGTGTGTGGGATATTTGGGGAGTTACCCTGGATGTTTACCAAGCCAGCTGAAGCACGAAGTTGTGAAAGTTCCTGAGAACCACAGTTGGATGGATACCATCGAAAGAAGCTCAATGTTTCCTTGACTCGCACATTTAAAAAATATTTTTTGAATGAAGAGAAAATGATGTAAACTACAGATTCCCCAATGATGCAAAAGCGTGGCATGGTGTTTGCGTGCAGTGAGTCGAGGGGTCAAAAAAACAGTGCATTACAAATGAGACCACTGGGCCAGGAAATCCTCTAGAGTCACATGATTTGTTGGAAGGCCCTCACCAGCAAACAAAAGCCAGGAGGGGGAGGGTGGGGGCTATGTGGACTTTTATAGCACAATTAGGCCAGAAAACACTCAACGGGCAGTTTAAGTTTCCTAAGCAAAATAAACACTCGCGTGTTGAGGTGGTCTCCACATATCCATGTCAGAAGTACAATATATATACAGGGAATCTGAGAATGTAGACCAAATTTTACTCAGGGGAAGCTTGGTACAGAGGGAAAAGCACTAAAAAGGGAAAATCACAAAAAAGTGCTAAAGATGAAAAGAAATAGAGGAAGAGAAAAGCATTGTTTGTAGACAGCTATCTCTTGAATATTTACTTGGATGGATCCGCCTGGACCTTGCAGCTGGTTTCAAGTAAACGTAATGGATCGATGTGTAAAGGGGCCCCTTTTAGATTTATAATTGTGTCACACTTTCTCTGTTTATTCATATCGGACCATAAACAAGAGTGAAGCCTGCCAATAGACACTCCCTAAACAAGATAACTGAGAGGAGATTGAGGGAGACTGAAAAAGACGCATACATATTGGCAGTGAAGCGTACCAAGAACTAAGTCCTGAATACCCAGCAAGACCTTAGGGCAGGGAAAACAAGAAAATGATCATATAGGCATCAACAGGCAATCAATCAGTTTGCAACCATACCAATGTTGAGGGGCTGCTGGTATAATTAGGTTTTGAATTGATGTGATGATATGATTAATGCATGGATCTGTTATGAGACAGATCTCTCAGATATCAATGGAGCATCAATACATTCCTACTGCATCAATGTTGTTGCCTAAATAGAGTGACCGAACCAAAGAGACGGTACGTCTGATCAACTGCCTGATAGTAAAGCTCTTAAGGACCCCATGTTAGAGGCCACAGGGGACAGATTCTAAGCACATTAACATTCCTGAATAAATAACCCAGGGGAATGTTATTGTGGAGACATTAAACAGGATTTTCCTCCCAGTGCCCAGGAGAGTGCTGAGCGGGTTAGCTCCTACTCCATAGCCCCAGGTTAGTTAGGAGCTAGGACCAGGTCTAACTGCATGTCTTGTCAGAGGACAATCCAGAGCTCCCTCTGGGTGTGTCCCAACAGTCTTGAGTGGCCCCCTCTCCTCTCCTCATCTCCTCTCCTTCATCGGTACTGATGTTAAAGAACTAAACAGGAGAACGCTAATTACAGGTAGGCAGCAGCATGATAGGTGAAAGTGATACACTGCATGCTCATCATGCACCACATCACTTTAACCTATCCTATGACCTCGGATGGGTTTAAATGAAGGAGAGAAGACCGGAGGAAAGGATGCTCATATAGATCACTGAGATGCACCCTCAGAGGATCGTCCGAAAAACACGCTAACTCAACGCCATGAAATAGCATGACACGGTAGATTAGTCAACCCAAATGGAATGTTCAACAACATCATTCGATACCGACAAGTTTTCTAAAAAAAAGTTGTTATTGCCAAAATGTCTTCTCAGGCTTCCCTGTTTGCAATGCCGGGGAGGGAAAGAGAAATCATTGCCGGAATTCCGCTAAATCAGATAGTCAGAGGGGTTCTACTGGTGCAGCCTGGTCCTGTCTAGATAGGAGCCAAGTCCACCCATTCCTTGGTGAATCCCACATTCCTGATGGTGAAGCTCAGCTCCAATGGGAAGACTTGCGTTACAAAGACCTTGATTATGAAATAGGTTACCTTAGATTATTGTTTTTTTCTCTTTTGGCCTTATGACATGTTCAATAATTAATAACACTTCAGGGGCATATGGATCAGGGAACGGTGCATGAGGTCAAATACCTCTGGCCTTTTGTCAAGACAAACTAAAGTGTGTTGTATGAGTGAGCACGGTACATGTGACAAAAGGTAAATCGAAGGAAACTTCTCTTCTTTCTTCGTTCCTTCTTTGGTTACTTGTTGAAAAAATGCTTGAAGGGAGGTAGTCTCTCGATGTTAAAATGTTTAGGATCACCCACACATTATAATGGAGGAGATGATGTTGATTCTCAACCTGCAATCTTTTGTAACATTCATCAAACCTTTTGTACAAATGCTCCTTTGGGGCGGTTTTCAGGCGGTTTTCAACGTGTAATTCCTGCACCTCCTGCACGTGTAGCAGGTAACGTTGACTACAAAACGCTAATAAAGTGACTGCATCAAAGTCAAAGAATACCATGACAACAAAGCTGTCTGAGGACAAACACACCGAGTTTTTAATTAGAAGCTCCATAGGAGACTTGGAAATCTAGCGATTTTAGCTTTTTTTTTTTTGAGTGATAAAATACTTTATTTGATATTTGAGACATGTGTACTGGTACAAGTAACTTGGCTAACGTGACCAGTCGCAAATATAGCTGAAAACCGATTTTTAGAAAATAAATCTTCTAACCTGCGCAGTTTTTCCACACTCTCCATTTCTGGGATGATGGGGGAAGTGAAATAATGAACACTAGTCCATTTTATTAAAACTGTATTAAAATTGTATTGAGTTTGACAGCCAAATATCTGCATTATCATGCCAGTGTTACAGCATGGCATGCTTGTTTGGGTGTCTCCAGTGACATTCCACTTCACTAGTGTATAGGAGTCCATCAATTCCATCTCACGCTCATCTCACAGAAAACACACACCAGCGCCCCCCCATCTCAGATGCTGTATTGCATGTGGGACGGTTAGATAAAACCTCACTGAAGCGGCGTACAGTACTGTAGCCATACTGTCAGCAAATGACTGCTAGTGCCAGCTGACCATATGGAGAACATCAGAGCGCACTGTTTGATGAAGTCAATGTTTGTGTTCAGTCAGCAATATATTCTTCTTGGCTGTTACCCATGGGGTTCCTTCAGACACATATGGAGGCAATTTGTTTAAATTCTTCAAGCAGAAAAAGAAAAAAGGAAAAAAAAGGCCTTGGGATTTTAGGAATTGGAAGTCGACTCGAAGGGCTGAGGGGGAATGTTACATTTACTGCCTTTCTATAGTCGCTGTTCAACCCCAACAGATTAGACATATACTATCTATTTACACTTGGTCATAAAGATTGTTGGAGACCAATTATAGTGCCCTGCATAAGTAATGGGACAGTCAAGCATTTTTTTTTCTTCTTTTGGCACTACACTCCAATTGGAGGGAGTGTAGGAATGGATTTGAAATAAAATATTACTGTGAGGTTAAAGTAGAGATTATCCGCTTTTTTTTTTAATGGTATTTGTGGACATATTGGTTTCACCATTCAGAAATTACAACACTTTGTATGCATAGTTCCCCTATTTCAGGGTACCAAAAAGTAATGGGACAACTAGCTTGATAGGTGTTTCTGAGTCAGAGTCTAAGTCAGGTGTGTACTGTCACATCATTTGTGCATCAGAAACATAGTCAAAACCTTAGGCTTGCCAAAATCAACAGCTTGGAACATCATTAACAAGAAAAAAAAGCAGTGATGATCTCAGCAATCACAAACGGGCTAGTAGGCCAAGGCAGACTTCTTCATTGGATGACTGAAGAATGCTCACCATAATTAAGAAAAACCCCAAAACAACTGTCCCACAGATCAGGAAAGGAACATTCCAAAGTTGCAAAGATGGCTGCAGTACAGGCCTGGCAGAGCAGAGAAGACACCAAATGTCTGGTGGGGTCAGTGGGTCGCAGACTTCAGGAAGTTATTGCATGCAAAAGATTGTCGACCAAATACTAAACATGAGTGCTTGATTTGGACATTTGGATAAATCTGTCCCATCACTTTTGGGTAACCTGAAACAGGGGGACTATGCATAAGATTTCTGAATGGTGAAACCAATATGTACACCAACAACATTAAAAAAGCTGAGAATCTCTACTTTAACCTGATGGTAATTGTTTGATTCACTGTCCCATTACTTACGGAGGGCACTGTATATCCTTTACACATTGTGTTAGAACGGTGACTACCAACCGTCATGCATCTGTAACCAAGTAGCAACATGTGGACCACTTGGTTTTAGTCACAGTGGTGCGAGTCACTAACCGTATCGGACAGTTGTTTATATTCACTTTGACAGCTCCCCAAAAGACCTCCAAGAAAGGGCACACAGCGTGATAAACAAAGTTTACAATTAAGTCATGCTTTTCTCTCGTATTAGTCAACATCTAGCAGTTTTGCATTCAACTCATGTTCAGGGGAGTATCAGGCTGTCTCAAACTGGAGGAAAAGTTGGGATGGGAGGGAACTACACTCTCAGATGTTTACATTCTCCGGTGACTTACAAGGAGAGAAACTGATAATGACTTCCAGCTGCAGTCCAAACCCCCAAATCCTCCTTGATTTAGAGGTTTTGGACAACTCAGATGGATAAGAAGCTCTATTAGAGGCTCTATTTTCAGATGGTGCAAAATGGATGCGAGGCATATTGACAATTTGTGTCAGTGGCAACATGTGAAAATACCACTGCGCTGTAGGGCTGTCTCGCCTGCGCTCCCATAGGTGGAATAGTGGTAGACAGAGGTGTGTTTATGACAATAAGCTGATCAAGTGCCATCATGTGCACTGAAAAATCAGATCTTGAAAATAGCACTAATATTTCAGAGACATCCCCTAAGCACCCCCGCCAGCGCCCCCCCAGCAGCGCTCACGGTTGTGCTGTTGAAATATAGCCGTACATGTGTGAGTTAATGAAGTCTGGGGGGTATTTGTGTGTGAGTACAGACTTGTAAGGAAAAAACGTTGGCTCATTTTCTCACCCTGGTTTTGTTCAAGACCTTTCTAATAAAACATACATGGGGAACAAATACTCTTGTTAAACAAGAGGGTCATATAGGGAGAGGTGTGTGTGTGTGTGTGTGTGTGTGTGTGTGTGTGTGTGTGTGTGTGTGTGTGTGTGTGTGTGTGTGTGTGTGTGTGTGTGTGTGTGTGTGTGTGTGTGTGTGTGTGTGTGTGTGTGTGTGTGTGTGTGTGTGTGTGTGGTTGAAACCATGAGTGAAAAACTCACTCCAAGCAAATGACTTGACGTTGAATAAAGAACCACGTCCAGCAAAGTTATAATGAGGTCAGCTATCAGCCAGTGTGGGTGTGCCTCATTTCCTCCCAGAATCCCTCTGGTCTGCCAGTGAGAGGAGGAATGACCTCAGCAACAACAACTAATAATGTCAGACCTTATGAGAGATCTCAAAGTAGAAAAAATGGAATTGGCAAGAAAATCATCTGAGAACAATACAGTATGTACTGCTGTCAACTGTCTCTAGCTACCCCTCCCTGTCCTTCGGTCCAGTTAATTCCACACACAATCATCTGAGGTTTAGTGTTTCATGTTTTTCCTAATGGTTGCAGTATGTGCCACATTCCACATGTATAAGACCTCACATCAAACTGCCAAAATAACAGCTCACACAAAAAAGCAGCTCAGAGAAGGTTTCCTAACCTCTCAGCATGGGGGCTAATTTGTTTGTGTGATCAAAATGAGCTCAGTCATCTAATTGATAACATCTGGTGTGTTACTTCGATCTTAGCATTTCAGAGTGGGTGTTAAACACAATCCAGCAAGAACAAGAAATCTTGTGAAATGTCACTTCAGAACGACCACAACAGTGCCGCAAAGCTAAATGCATGTGAAGAATGCATGAAACACAAAACACAGAAATGCAACTCATAATAAGGGTTCAATTACTGTGGGAAAACACAACAACAGATGTTGAATTACTTCTTTCTTTTTTCTTAAACCACATGGAAGGGATTCAGTTATTAGTATGCTTAGGAGTGGTGATGAAATTAGCTTTCTTCCTCTCAAAGAAAAGGGCTTCAAATGAAATTATCTGGAAGTGGTATAGGTCTTGGCTGTGTAGGTTTGAAGACTGCTGAAATGTTGTCTACAACCTACGGCCTCTCTAGCAATCACTGCAAAATGTAAACGTTTATCAGACAAATAAGTTCTGTAGTGGAACACAATGCTGAGTAGATATCAGGCTGTTGGTAACCTTGGTTCCCAGTCATTCTTATCACATTGTTGGGAAAGCCTAAGTAAGTTTGAGGCAAAAGTGTGTTAAAGAGGGGTGGAAACCTATAACATCACACTCCCAACCAGTCAAAGGCAGCTCAAAATGGAACAACCATTCTAACTGGTTTTATCTAACTGGAGTTATTGTTCTCAAAACATCTCTTCTTCTCAGAGCCAATCAAAATGTGACCACTCGCAGCCCCCGCTCCATTCAAATTCACTTTCCAATCGTGAATTCTCCAGACCTTCCAAAAACGAATACTAATGAGACTTGGAAGCCTGGCAACTTGAGACTAGGCTGTTGGCAACTGTCTATGAATCAATGGCTAGGTACAGTACTGTGTCATTCATTTAAAAGTCCAAACATTTATGAACCATTCCCAATGGCGCCCAAATCATTTTTCTCTTTGGTCACAGAAGGTGATCAGTGTCATCGTAAAAAGTTTATGAATAGGCTTAACGCCTTGCTTCATTCACAGGCTTCTCCATCACTCCGTCCTTTTATGGAGGGGTGCAACATGATTCGTGGGGGATTCAGCATGTTTACTGTCCATTTGTTCTGAAATTGAATAGTATGGATCAATCTGGAGGTGATGCACATTTCAATATATTGTGAAAATTGTACACTACATTGTAATATACTGTATTTGCACCTGGGAGCATACTATGCTGCTCCCCATATTCTCATACAGTACGAAGATGAGAATGTATGTGGCTTATTTGCCACTCTGGCATACTCAACCGGCAAACTCTATATTATTCCAGTATGCCATTAGGGACACAGGTTAAAACCTGGAATGCACACTATTTCCCCACAGGAAGTGCAGCACGGAACCATACCCCTACGCCCAGATTTCACCATTGCACGCAGAGTTGGAGAGAGGGAAAAGGAAAGCTGGGGAATGTCAGTATGAAGCCTTCTGAAATTCTATTTTTCTTTTTTTTACATTTACCACTATTTTAGCTGCAAAAATGCTAATTCACAATATAATGAGTTTTTTTTAATAAAAACATTTCATAGTACAAAATACAAAGTAGTCAATATAAAAATATTAAAAGGTACTTTAATATGAATGTACTGAAGCTGTTTAACAAAACTTTATTACTCACAAGTTGTCAATTCACCACATGACAACTGTCAACCATTGCTTCTTTAAGCAGCACTTACACAATTACACAGGTCTCGACAAAATCATAGTGGATATTTCTGGAAAAGGTAGATAAATGATATTGTTCATAATTCTCTGATACATAAATTATCTATACATATAGATATAAAAATAAAACAAGTTGCTGTGTAGAAATGACATGGCAGGATACACTGTATTGTCACAGGGGTGTTTTCATATTTTGCATTTAGCACAGTAATACTGTATGAGTCATTATAAAAGTAATCACAAGAAGTTATTTGACATTATAATTCCACAGTTTTCCTGTCCATAATACTGCATGTGTCTGTTGAAGCAGCCTCATGTTCCCTGTCTTCAACCTGAAGCATTCACTCACACACACACACACACACACACACACACACACACACACACACACACACACACACACTCAAATATAGACATGACATTCACAGACACTGGCACACTGACAGACATGGGCAGGCTCATGGGGGCACACACACGCTCTGACCTAACACTTGTGAGCACCCGTCTGGCACACAAAACAGACAGTCATTTCATTAACAGGCTCAGTGGGGGCTCGTCCTTACCAGCAGAAAGAGGCCCACATGCAAAATATGCACCCTCTCTCTGTACTCTACCTACTACTGTATTTAGTGTAACTCCTTTATCCATTTCTATACATACAGTACTACATTACAATACTAAATAAAATACGTTCTTACAAAGCTGACCAACAGCTTCACTTCGCTTCATTCAAGTGGTGACAATCAGTTCTGAGTTTGGATATGAGAGTGCTATAGCTCAAACATACAAAGGGTATATATACATCCTTCCCGAAATCAAGGAATTTGTTTTTTTCCATTCATGAATTTCTGTCGTAGGCATACAGTGAGTCAGTGATGATATTGTTAGCACAGTCTTTATGTTGCCTGCAGCCGGTAAGACGTTAACACTCAACTTTCCTCATCGCTCTTTCCTTCATGGTGTTGTCCGTCGACTGACCTTGTCTGCGGAAGATTGTGTAAGCAGCCAAGTGAATCTGCAGGTGATTTGCAGTGATTTAAGTAAACAAATAAGAGGAGCAGAAAGCTCTCTGGATGGATAGTTCTCCAAGCTCCTCCACATTCTGGTGTCACATTAGATGGTGATGCAGTTCCAGAGACACAACCTGTGTCTAGCGGTGTGTGTGTGTGTGTGTGTGTGTGTGTGTGTGTGTGTGTGTCTGTGTCTGTGTCTGTGTCTGTGTGTGTCTTTGTATGTGCCTCCTCTTTCCGAAGTGAGCTCTTCATTATTCATGTTCAATATTGCTCTGTGTTATACTGACACTTTAAAGTCAGCCCTCCCGATATAGATAGTTACATTTATCCAGCATCCAGACGAACAGATGTAATAATGATCTTTATGCCATGGTGAGATGGTTGCTCCGTTCTCTAATATCTGCAGTGGGTGGGAGGTCCTTTTTGACAGGGGTTGGTGGTAGAATGGAACCCCTGCCTTTCGGCTTGAAGAGGTCTGATACGAAAAATACCTGTAGGATGGTAAAGACTGATCAATAATCGCAAAACACCACAATAATGGTTATTCATGCAATGTTATTTCAGTGGGTCACTCTCTAGCTGATCAAAACTAAAGGTTATGATTGAAACTCTAATAATCACAATTAAAAACATTTTGATATACACTATATAGACAATTCAGATATACTATATTACCATATACAATCAAACATAAAAAAGTAGAAATGTGCATCATGATTGATAGTGTAGGGGTGGATGTTCAGATTATGGTTGTAGTACTAGGCAGACCTGGGACCAAAAAAGATATCAAATAGTTGAAAGTATTAGAGATGTGCTTGATTTATCTTGCCATTACCACTTTTGGGACTATTCCATTGATTCCATTATACCAGCTAAACTAAATCAAGCGCACCTCAAGTACTTGACCTATGAATTTGATCCAGGTCTGTTACTACAGTACTTACTATGCAGTAGGCCACCAGAGCACCCTGTATGAAGCCTGCCAGGACGTCAGTGGGGTGGTGCTTGTGGTCTGACACGCGGGACAAGCCCGTGTAGAAGGACATCATAATGAGGGTGAACTGGGTCAGTGGGCGGAGGAGACGGGCCCCGCGCCAGGAGAAACGCGACTGCAGGTAGAACTGGGCAGAACGGGAGAGATGTCCAATTAAGACAGGAGGATGTGTGTGTGTGTGTGTGTGTGTGTGTGTATATGTGTGTGTGTGTGTGATCAAGACACATAGCGGTAACTCACCACTAGGTACAACATGGTGTACATGGAAAACGACGCATGCCCAGAGAAGAAGGACTTCCTGAAGAGGACAGAAAACAGGGAAAACGCAAATAAATATCACACCACATCAACTCAGACAGCCAATCACCCCACAACAACCAGGGTGCGTTCAGGAACTTTGGACTGCAGATAGAAACACCATGAATAGAGCTGACATGATTCCTTACACGTCAGAGGCTGTATACAATCTATTTCTTTCTCAATGTTCTGCAACATTGTGCCTTACTGAACCCTGCTCTTGTCTCAGCCAAAACGTGCCATACCTGGCCTCCTGAACTCTGCTCTCGGGCCCCTGGCAATGGTAGTCAGTGATGTAGCCCAGGGAGCAGTTGATGGTGGAGAAGTCTGGCTTGCATACGTCCAGGAAGTGAGGTCGCATGCGCCCCACCGACACCTTGGCGATGTCCGTGAAGGATTGGCTGACAGCACAGCCGAAGACGAACACGCCCACTTGTTTGTAGAGGGCCGAGATGTAGGGGTTCCCCACGAACGACTTGGAGCCCTCGTTCAGGTAGTAGATCCTGTAGCTCTCCCCAATGACAATCTGACGGGAAGGAGGGTGATGTCATCAATGAATATGATCAGCTCTATGGACACTGAGGGCAGCCAATTGGTGTTGGTATACCACCTACTAAACACTGTAACATTAATCATTTTTTTTATTGTTGTAGCTATTCCCTCTCTGTACTATAAAGCATGTCTACACACCGTTCTTTTGTCAACAAACTGAACTGCTTTTCATTTTCTTGACAGACTGTATCAATCACCTGTTACACACTAGAAAGTCAGTCAAACACATGGATCTTATTGACAACACTAGCTTCAAACTGATAAAACCCTCCATGATGTCATTCTAGCTATTGGTCTGTAGCTACCATTTAACTTCATCAAATTAATTTTGAATGAATTTTAATTCATCAAACAGTAATGCAGTAATAATACAGTAGGATAGCGGGTGTGGGGGTGAGTGAGTATGTAAGTTGTGGAAGACACATGCAAACTATATTTTAAGTGAGTGGGTTAATAAACAAATGTCTGGAACGCGATGATTGACATGATGGCGGGCATACTTGGGGAGGGGACGTGGACACCAATAACTCACTACAGCTGTTCTAGTTCAAATACCTCCCCCCCCCCCTCACCCGCCTCACCTCCTCCAGTCTCTGTGCCACTGAGGGAGCGAGTGGGGAGAGAGGGAAGGAGAGAGAGAGGAAGGAGGCAGGGTGGGGAGAGAGGGAAGGGGAGAGAGAGGAGGGAGGCAGGGTGGGGAGAGAGGGAAGGACAGAGAGAGGGGGGAGGCAGGGTGGGGAGAGAGGGAAGGACAGAGAGAGAGGAGGGAGGCAGGGTGGGGAGAGAGGGAAGGGGAGAGAGAGGAGGGAGGCAGGGTGGGGAGAGAGGGAAGGACAGAGAGAGAGGAGGGAGGCAGGGTGGGCGGGGGTAGCACTTCTGGTTGTAATCAGGAGAACTGCTGAGCTAGGCGACATGTCTGACTTCTGTGGCCAGACTCACATCGGGGGCACGTTTGTTTTCCACTCAGCTCCCCTCTCGTTCAACAGGCTCTGATTTCACAAGAGATTTCTGGGTGTTTTTGTATCTCGGGTTCATCAGAAATTCTCGTCATAGGGCGACAAAAAAAATCCAATCTTATTCTGAGAAACACATCGGTGGGGAAAGCCCTATAAAGGAGATTTTACAAGCTGATAACGTGTGTTTATTCCACCATTGAAGCCTTTAGAGCCTGACTGATCCTGCCCAGCTGGTTCATGGGAGAGAGAGAACACATCTGGTTCCCATTGTGAGAGGAGACAAACTATGTGAATGAACGAAATGGCTTTGTAGTAAGCGTAACTGTTACAGCGTAACCTTGAGAGATATTTAAGGGGGGAGAAGGCTGTCTCGTGGCTTGTCTCATAAAAGTCTCTATCGCAAATGATAGTATGTGGACCTAAACACTCTGAGGGAGGGGGGGGGGGGGGGTGATTCTACTCTTAGGAATTCTCCACCATCCATATGCCTGCTTCTCAGCTTTATCCTAGTGGCAACGAAGCGCTAAGTGATCTAATGCTAGTTCAAGAAAGACAAAAAGCCAGCCAAAAGGCTCTGGGGGAACATGGAATTCAAAGTCACGTTCAGGAAAAAAATAGTCTAACTCTTCTTCTGGGCACATCCACCACATTTCTACCCCATCAATTACAGTGTTTGACCAAACAACCATTGCGTCAACCATAATTACACAGGGATATGGTGCTCCTTCTCACCATGAAAACCCACGTCCCCTCAACCCCTGATGTTACCCTGCTCTTCAATAAGACGGTACACTACCAGTAACAGATCCCACAGCAAAAAAAATGCGTAGATCCACTTGATACTTAAACTTCCTTAGCACCTCAATCACTTGAACCATCTTAAGCCCCCCAATCAAGATACTTTTCCAAATGTAACCTGGCGAGTGTTATTGATTGCCTATTGTCTAGATAGACCAAGACCTTTCAAAGGCCTGATATCACAAGTTTGGAGAGACATAGTGTCAATAGCCTACTGATTATGCAGGGTAAAATCAGTCTATGCTCGCAGCTTGAACAGTCAGAGAAAGTGATCATGTCATTCTAGGAAAAATACGGCAGTGAATTGTTTGATTTCAAATCCAAACTTTTGTAGTATAGAGGCAAAAGACACTGTAAATTGTTTTACTTTTAAATTAATGATATAGCCATACAATGAGCCTCATGAGCTTAGTTCAACTGTCTTAACCTATCAGAAACCAAAATATAAGCTTTTTTAACTCCCTTTGTTTACATGTAATTGTAAACAAACACTGTATATAGCTTCAACACATGGTAAAAACTATCATTTTGATCTCAGTCAGTCCGTGCATCCATAGCTCTGTTTATGAATTTGAGAGTGGTTACATTTATCGGCCCCATCCCTTAAGTTGTTTACCAAAAAAGTGGCGGGGGGGTGAACACCTTGTTGATGTTTGAATCACTTAATAACCTTCCACACTGCTGAAAAACATGAAAAAGTGAGGTTAGACATTTGGTGAGGTGACTTACAGAAAGGATGGTGATAAGAATGCCAGCAGCAGAAAGCACAGCGTCGCTAATGGTGTCTCCGTGTTTGGCTGGGTACTTGATGGACTCATCGTTGCAGTAAAAACCCCGGCGGTAAGGCTGCACAGCACTAGTCTCTATAACGAGGAAAGGCAGGCCGGCTACATGGGGAAGCAGTGAGGCAGTGAGGCAGAGAGAGAGAGAGAGAGAGAGAGAGAGAGAGAGAGATCAATATTAGGACTCCAACGGGAGTGCACAGGTAATATGGCACAGCGAAGGATGGACCGGGAAACATGGGGTCTGACTCCTCACACCACTCCAAACAGACTGACAGTTATCCACAGGAAACAAGTCCCCAATAACTACCAATTAGTGGTTTGGGTCTCAATTTAGTATTGATAAGGACTTCATCTTGACCAATTGGCTCCGATACTACTTTCATGTTCATATATGTAAAATCGAGGTTGGTGCACACTGCTAAAATGGTCAAGAGGATTGATGACCACATACAGTCAGTCCCTGGATGGAGGGAGTCAGCCCCGTGTGTTCCCTGCCCCTCATGCTGTCCCACGCTAAGACTTACGGAGGTGACCGGCACAGAGACGCCCACGACTATCAGAACCGCGGTGGACACCGTGCTGCTCTCATAGGAGAGGCTGATGCCGCCATCGTTGCAGAAGAACCCTCTTCGGTTGGGCGCCATGGGCGACTTGTGCAGAAATGTGGCAAGGAGCATCACTGCACAGACACACAAGAGCTGAGATCAGCCCTGGTGTCGAATGTCACACACACACACACACACACACACACACACACACACACACACACACACACAAACCTGTATTTCTGCCGTTTACCCACAAAACCCACACCTAGCTCTAGCAAGCACCAACATGTGATCAAAATGAACCATATGTAAGTAATTTCATTTACAACATACTGTATAATCTGCCCCCAAGTATCTATTGCACTGACTGAGCCTCCCTTCAGATCATCAGCATTCACACATACTCCTGTTATTATGCATATCTTGGTGTCCAGAAAATGAGCCAAACCACTGAGAACTTAATGACAGCAACTCCTGAAAAGTCAAATAAACAGAATGAAATTTACCGACATGGGCAGCCCAGAAAATTAAAGACCTGTTATTGTTCAGAACTGTAGTGAAGCCATCATGCTGATAATAGCATAGTTACGGACATCAAACAGGGAGAGTTACCGCAAACAGGGCTGGATGGCATCCAAAGCAGATAACTAATGTGGGGATAAAACATTGGTCCTCTGCCACTTCCTTAATTGACCAGAGAGAGCCTTTCAACTGCACTTAGGAGGAAGACTTCAAGATGCCTGAAGGCTGTTTTTGTCCAATGAAATTAGTGTCTTTCGCCACTAGTAGAGCTCAGTGCTTATCTGCTCAATATAA
The DNA here is from genome assembly GCF_951799395.1 of Argentina silus. Lineage (NCBI taxonomy): Eukaryota > Metazoa > Chordata > Actinopteri > Argentiniformes > Argentinidae > Argentina > Argentina silus. The sequence goes on along the minus strand of NC_139672.1, from coordinate 13,597,640 downwards.
CAACAAACATATTGTTGGGGTAAATAAAATCCAGGCCAAAAGGACCAGCCATTTCCCTACAAACCAGAAACACCAAAGCAGAGTGGAAAAATAATTTCCCAGGAGAGGTGTCTAACCTCTGAAAACACACTTTCGATCACATCAAAGCAACATTTTAACTGATGTTGGGCTTTTGAAGAACAACAACTCTCTGTCCCTCTCTGTGTTTGGTCTCTCTCTCTCTCTCTCTCTCTCTCTCTCTCTCTCTCTGGTACAGTGGGGGTGGGGGTTGAGGTCAACCTGCTAGCTGGGTGCTTTAGATGGGGCTCTTGATGTCTTCAAACCCAAATGTCAACACGCGCCTCAGTTGCTTGGCTCCCCCCCACCACTACCCCTGGCTCCCCAGCTCAAAGCTGACTCTGCTTTGAAGGCCCAGCTGGGAGGGGCTCAGGTTACATGCTGAGAAATGCAGCCTGATGGGAAACCCAGACCACTGCTGGCCTCACATCCACATTCAACAGGATTCACATTATTACTGTTACTGTTTTGACTCTTACTAGTCAAACAAATATTGAGACGGAGCGACAATAAGCTCAGGGGCCATTTGAAGCAGGCTTCAGCTGTATTAGAAATTCTAGTGCAGTAAAAACACACTTTAAGTGCACCCAGTCCTGATTGTCTGATCCGTTCAGGCCTACCATGGCCCTTGATGGGGGAGAATCAGGCGTCACTCGCACAGCACTTGGCTTGGCAGCTTATACTGCTTGCTGATGCAGAGCAGTGGAAAAAGACAGTGCTTGGCTCAACGCTGAATGTGAAAAGCGTTAATCCTGGAGTACAGACCTCGCTGACCGCCTTTAAACCTTAACAAAGACTCACAGAGGATCCAGAAGTACAAAAGGAGAGGACCGAAATACATAGCCAGGAAAGTAAAAAGTTTGGGACCTAACTGATGACAGGAACAAACACTGGGTAACTCAGACATTACCTATTTCTCCCCATAATTCAGCTGCTGGGTTTTACCCATACCCAAGCCACACTCTCCCATCCCATCAGCATTTAGCATGGCGTCTTGGGATTTCCCTTCTTCCCTATACTTCCTCCCTTCCCACTCGGCACAACCAAGAGGGAAACTGTCCCCTCCTGCCAACAACAACAGCAGGCAGGAGGCATGTGTCTAATGTATTAGCGAACACAGGCCCAAAGAAAACAGAAATAGTAAACACTCTCTAGTTCAACATGGCTTGAGTGAACATGTAGAATTGGTTGGCGGCTTTTTCATCTGGTTTTGGTTTGTCGACTGTTTTTAGTATTGCAGATCTCTCTCTCAGAGCCCTACCTAAGGCATAAACAGTCACCAGAGTGCTGTCTCTCATCGAAAACGGCAGCAGATACATTATTCTAGGCACTGAGTCTGAGTTCTTAAAATGTCTGTTTGAATATTTTGGGTTTGGGTTTGGGGCTTCATTCCACCATGGAAACTACAATCAATGTCGGGATGGCCTTACATTGAATTAAATTCACCCGTGTTTTGGGGCATTTGTCATAACACTAGTTGCTACTTAAATAAACAGACACACATGTTCCACTTGCTGCCGTTTCTCTGCCTCTGGTGGAGAAGTGTATCCATGTATGAGGGTAGGAGTTGTGCTGTATACACAGATGCAGTTGTTTTGACTTGTACCCTTGTGTGCATGGGTACAAACTGCTCCCTGTCTGTCTGGTCTCCTGCAAACTCTGTTCCTATGCCCTCATAGTTCCACCGCTAAGAGGAATAAGAAGAAAAAGCACTGAATCATGGTACTCCAAAAATATATTAATGAAATGTCTTCTTTATTTCTTATTTAATTGGACTCGTCTGTCAAATATCTAGATAAAAAGTTAAAAAGCAAAAATAGCTCTGTGAACTTGTTTTCCTGCGTGTCATGTTTAGCATAGCATGGACGTTGAACAGTCACACCGGCGTAGTTGACGACGCTCCACTGAGTTCTCTGGTGAGCCTGGCAACAGCAAACGGGGATATCACAAGGCGATTAGAGAACGTAAAACCCACCTACAACGACTTACTGTTAAACTAAACCCCTTAACCAAGTTTCAGCTATACTAGACTTGAATTAGCCCAGAGAAGGCCAGAACAACAATGGCTTACACCATGCCTGCCAGTGCTGCCAAGGGCCGAGGCCACTGGTGAAGGGGAGTGTCACTGGAGACACCCAAAACAAGCAGGCAGAGCTATAACACTGACATGATAATGCTGATATTTGGCTGTCAAACTTGATCCCACCGTCATAAAATTGACGTTGTGTTCATTATTTCGCTTTCCCCATCATCCCAGAAACTGAGACAGTACGACAAACTGCTCAGACTGGTCACTTAGCCACGTTACCTGTACCAGTACACATGTCTTGAATATCAAATGCAAATATTTGATCAAGCTCCAAAAATAGCTAAAATACCTTTATTTACTAGTCTCCTATGGAGCTATTCATTCATTTTACAGTGGAATTGAAAGTTCGACTTGTGTTGATTAATGGACTTTTGGTCATGAGTGATGGTCACTTTTAGTATCAAAGTACTTGGAGTTGATTGTGAGAGGGAAGCCTCTTGGCCCTGCGTGGCTGTGAGAATGGAGGGTAGTAATTACCAGTACGCTCCCACCATTTCCTCCCTGCGGTCACTCCTCTCAAACCACATCTTTAGCCAGCACTGCTGGTTTGTTGACAGGCGTTTTCTGTGGCCAGCTTTATACACAGAGGGCAAAACTAACCCTCTTGGTAGAAAAAATAAATATTTTTACAAAGGCAGAGCGTGGAGGGACCTCCATGTGTTTGTTGACAGCACCTCTACTGATCTGTGATTATCTTACCAGGGACTATTTCTACTAAACAAAACACATATGAGGGAAGACCTTCTCATCTGCCCCATGGGACCAACTAAAAAAAACTCCTAAGGCTAAATTCTTGTGCACATTACAATCTTTCAAAGGGTAAGAATGGCTGCTCTCTAAAACATATTCATTTGAAACATATGATGATACTACAGTACAAGTTCAATCAGTTGAAGAAGACTTATTAGGGTATTTGGGTTTGAGTCCTGGAATTACTAATCACTGGTGCCTAATTGCCTAATCACTGGTGCCTAAGGAAATACATTGCCCTGTGTAACTAATGGGACAGTGAAGCATTTTGTCTTAATTCCAAAGTTTGGATTTGAAATCAAACAATTACTGTGAACTTATTCTCAGCATTTATTTTATGGTATTTGAGTACATATTGGTTGCACCATTCAGAAATTACAAAAAATTGTATGCATAGTCCCCAAAGTATTGGGACAATTGGCTTGGCAGTTGTTTCTGGTAAGTCAAGTGTGTTCCATCACATCATTTGTGCAGGCATAAGAGAGCTGTCAATGTCTAGTATTGATTCTAGGCTGTGTGTTTGCCTTGGGAGTCGGCTATTGGTGTCTGTCAACATGACGACCAGGAGGAAGTCGTGTCAATGAAAGCCAAGGAAGCCATTATTAGGCTGAAAATCAACAGTTTGGAACATCATTAAAAGTGTGACCTCAGCAATCACAAACCGGCTGGTAGACCAAAGCAGACTTCGACAGGATGACCAAAGAATGCTCACCATAATTAGGAAAAAAACCAAACAACTGTCCTACAGATCCGGAACACTCTCCAGGAGGTAGGTGTGAATGTGTCAGAGACTACCATCCGCAGAATACTTCACCAGCCGAAATACAGAGGCTTCACTGCAAGGTGCAAACCACTAGTTATCCTCAAAAAAGTCACTTACAGTTTGCTAAAAACTACCTAAAAGCCTGCAGAGTTCTGGAAAAAATGTCTTGTGGACAGATAATATGAATATGATTGCAAGTGGAAGGTTTGGAAAAAAAGGGTCTGCCCAAGATTTACAACAATACCACCTCATCTGTGAAACATAGTGACCCAAATGACAAAAAACATACTGCCATAGCAACTAGGTTTTTTTTCAAAGTTGTTAAAGAAATTTATTTTCTTTTTTTGAGTGGGACAGTCCCACTCTCGTATTTTTAAGTTTTTATTGGACAGAGACAGTAGAGAAAGACAGGAAGTAGGAAGGAGAGGGTATGTCAGCAGGGCATGGGCCGGATTCAAACCCATGCCAACATGGGCATATGTGTGCACTGTAGGCCATGGTGCTAGACCACTGGACCACCCCAGGCCACTAAAAAACAGAAAGTTCTTGACTACCAAGTCAATCTTGAGATTTAAATCCCATTTAACATGCATTTCATTTCCTGATGATAAGACTTTAGGCAAAAATACCTCCAAACAAACAACATCTGAAGATGGCTGCAGTACAGGCCTGGCAGAGCATCACCAGAGAAGACACCCAGTGTCTGGTGGGGTCAATGGGTTGCAGACTTCAGGCAGTTATTGCATGCAAAGTATTGCCGACCAAATACTTAACATGAGTGCTTAATTTAGACATTTGGACATCTGTCCCATCACTTTTAGGTACCCTGAAATAGGGGGACTATATATAAAAAGTATTGGAATTTCTGAATGGTGAAACCAATATGTACACAAATACCATCAAATAAAAGCTGATAATCTCTACTTTAACCGAGTAATTGTTTGATTTCAAATCCAAACTTTTGGAGTGTAGAGCCAAAGGAAGAAAAAATGCTTCACTGTCCCATTACTTACACAGGGCACTCTATAGGACACACACACACACACACACACACACACACACACACACACACACACACACACACACACACACACACACACAAACATTAGCTGAACATATGGCTGACCTTTTCACCACTTTCCTTTAATTAACCCCCCCCCCCCCACACACACACACACACACACACACACACACACACACACACACACACACACACACACACACACACACACACACACACACACACCATGCCAGATGTCACTTCAAGAGATTCTTGGCTTGATGGACAGTGTGGAATGTGAGACATTCTGGAAAATATCAAAACGAGCCAAACGAGAATTGCAGGTATGGGTGGAGACCAAAGAAATATATCTGTCTTGGAGAAATGTATCATATCAACTACCTTTTCCCCTTTGCCATCAAATGTATTATCGGAGGTTAAGTGGAAACTCTAAATCTTGTGACAAAATGGGACGGTAAAGAAAGATTTTCTGCATAACTTTTATCTATTGAACTTTTATCTATGTATGTACAGTATCAATGCCCTTTACGTATTGGCTGAGCAGTTTCCAGTTTCCTTTAATATGATGTGGGATAATTACTAGACTTTAGAGAACCACGGGCAAAGCAACGGAGCATAGCCTACAGACCAGTTTTCACAATCTGATCTTATTGTGGTATATACATAAATATGACTTAAACAGTGTAAACAATTTGTATTAAAACATTACTAAACATCTTTACAGAATTAAATTTACTTTTATAACATCATATTGTAATTTCTTGTAACATTATTTCGTGGCAATGCCATATCATGTAGCCTTGAATGTCCTGATTCAGGGCTGCATATCATGTCACTTTACATGCCATTTGTATCTCAACATACTGTCCTAGCAGGATGAACACTCACCTAAAAACAAGCAGAAAAGATCCACACCGACCAGCAACTTTCTCCGGCTGTTGTCTTTGCAGTTGTTATTATTCAATGAAGAACTTCCACCGTTCCTTGTCTCTGGTGCCATTGTTTTCTCATATATTAAACAGCGTTGCATTTAAATGCCCCTCTGTATGATATTCCTAATTAAAAAGTAAATTGAGCAGTTGCAACTGGGATCCGTTAACTTCTAACGTTAACTAAAAAGCAAAGTTATATTCGGAGTTTCGATTAGCTGAGGGATGACTCATTATAATTCCTAATTTGTAAGTTACTTTAAACGGGTTGTACTTGTTTCTCGTTTTGAAATGTCGCCAAATCAATTGTATTCGTTCACTCCGTACCCGCTTACTCAGCGCACCCTGTGACTGTAGATGTTGGTCCTACTTCTGATCGTTCTTTACGAGCTCCGAAGGTCTTGTTGCGTTCCCACCTTCCGTGACCGCCCTCCCCCCAGTACCCCTCCCCCTCTCCGTGTGGCTCTGACATTCATACACACGACTCTGGATGCAAGGACTAACAGTCCATGGTATCGAGCATATTTCAACGCTTTACATTGTAAGTTTACAAATACATTGTTTAAGTAAAACAACTATGTTTTGGCCTGTGATAGAGGTAAGACAATTCTACTAAGCCCATTAGGCTGGGATTGGCTAATCCATTTAGCCTTTTTATTTAATGACACATGCCATAAATTCTTGAAGATTACAACTTAAAAAAGTCTTATGAGCCTAATTCAACTGGTTTACCCCATAAGTACCCAAAAATATAAATTAGTTTGTAAACAATGTCATTGTAAACAAACACTGTATATCTCATGGGAGATCAGTCTGTGAATTTAACAGTGGTACATGTATCCAGCCCCTTCCCTCAGAAAAAAAATTCTATGCTTTTGCAATTACTACACAGTTCTTCATAAAGAATAACGCCTATTCGCTCAATGAGTTGACCACAAATGAAAGAAATAGTCTTGTATGCCAGAATACGTTAAGATGTCTTCATTTAATGTTTCATTTAAACAACTCTGCCCTCTGCTGGATACAGCATGCTATTGCACCATAACTAACCCAACGGAAATCCACACATTCTGCTGTACTTATCCCATAACAAAAAATAAATCACTGATTCAACATTCTAGAAGAGTAAAACCATAGAAATAGAATGACTAGAACATTCCTCTGAAATGATCATGCCTCTGAAATCAAATCTGTGCAAATAAATGAGATACATTTATTGGATTGCAACATTAAACAGATTTTAAGTGACAGTATTTCAATATAAACGTAAAAACAGGAGACATTTTCAACCAAAAAGTACAAACAGACAGACAATACAGGAACGAAACAAAAACAGATTGCAGTATGGCCAAAATATCAGAGTACACAAAACATTGCACCCTCTCACCATTGTGTTTGTGTAACTACTTTTGATCAATAATTCAGTACAGTGAAAAGATCAATGAATTCAGATCCCCACCCCCCCTCATACAGGCATTTTTTGGCTAAAGCAATCACACGCACAAAAACAACACATCAAAACATACTGGAAAACCCCGCCTCTCCTTGGGGCTCTTTGAACTTCAAATCTTAATGTTAATGAACGACCATTATTCATCTGTAACTCGTGCTCTGTGTGCCTGAGGCAGAATGAGATGTGTGGGCTCAGCTGGACAGCATCGGTGGTGGTAAGGTTACACACACCTCATCCTGGTAGCCATGTTAGCTTCCACTTCTCCATGAAGCTAGAGAGCAGTGCGGGAGACAGCAAACCTGGGTAAAATACATATTCAAATCCATTATAATACATGAGCTGCGCTTGATTCAGTTTACCTAACGGAACCAGCCGTAGCATTGCAATGGTCTCAAAAGCGCAAACTACAAGCTTAATCAAGCACACCTCAGATACTTAATACTTGTATTAAGTATTTGACCCGGCTCTGGTTCATACTCAGTAGCCCCGAGGGCGAGCCAGAGTTTGCTAGCGGGCATATTTGGTGCCCAAACACGGCGCCTATGTTTGGGCACCAAATACCAACTCCCACGGCCCTTATCGGACCAACTGGACCAACCTACAGTTCCATCTGTTGCAGGAGACTCAGACGTGCAACCAATGACAAACATGACCAACGTTGTTGAATGTGGTTGAGGGCCGGAACCTTCCGTTGACGTTACAGCCCTTGCTAGTTGAAGACGGATCGCCTGACTTTACCACACCGTTTTAAGCTTTGTACTGAATTATTTTGAGCCTGACACAATAACGGAAAGGTAGGCTATAGTGAAGCAGTGGTTCATAGAATGTAAAGTTTTGAGTATTGTATGGAATCCCAATGTCGAGTACTGTATGCAGTATTACACAGGCATACTTCACACACTGGTAGGCAGATCTGTCACAGGGTGTCTGCATAGAGCTCTGGAGGGGGAAGCATCTCCATGTCTGCAAAATCCACCTCCTGGTCACTGCTGGAGATCCAAAGGTACAGACATACAATTATTTTATTAGGTATTATTATTTTATTTCCGCTGCTCATGAAACTCATGTAAGGGCTAACATTAAGCTGTGAGAGATCCCTTTGTCTAGAGAGCATCATACATTCTGACTCAATAGACCACAGTATTACGGTCATGGGCTGTCCACATAAATGAATATAATACATTAATCCTATTTACACTTACGGATAGGGTGGCTCCTCCACAGCAGAGAATAAGCCTATACATGGGCATAAACACATCTAAAAGTTACTATCTGTAGTACCAGATAGAAAACTTGCGTCTGAGTCAGTGCACTGCATATATGTACCCGATGAGGTGGTTCCCACCATACAAGTCCAAGAACCGTTGGCAGTGGTTTGAGTGCATTACAATGTGATCACTTTTTAAACTTCACCACAATCAGTGACATAGACATAAGTGGTGACAATCGGTGACAGTGAAATGAGTGGTGACGGCAAATACAGACAGAAAAAAAAAAAGCACTGCTTAGAACTTACTTGGATCCTCAGCACTTCACAGAACAAAGAGAGAGTGAGAGGGGAGACATTGTTTCATTGTTAAGTCACAATAACTCTTGATCTGAACAAACGCACATTTGTGACCAAGTCTCTTGGGGGAAGGAGAAAAAACAACAACACACCATGATAAGTAAAAGCTGAAATAAGATAAAAGTAAATACTGTACTCCGTAGGGGTTGCGTGTCCATTTTCTGCGATGGAATTGAAGCCATCTTCATTGTGTTGAAAGAAGATGGCTAATTTCTGTAGGGCCTCATGTCTGGTTCTAAGATAAGGAGATAGACACGGCTACGAATATAGTATTTGGCCTCATCTTGGCAGTTAAGAAATAGCTGGAGATGAGAAGTTAAGTCATCAAATAGACTGATTGATAAAATACTGATCAAGCTTTTCTCTTGATGGACTTCAGCCAGGAAAGCACGAGACCAGTACATGTGAGTTAATGTACCAGTGTAAAGAGAGCCTGTACACTGGCATATACTTCAATGCAGTTGATCACAACGTTTCAAATTAATGTTTGCGAGAAATGGCATGTTACAAAATGTTGCAACAATAAACAACGTGAGCATATGGCTGTGATGCCATTCTTTCTTATCATTCAAATTGTTGTACTACTTGCTTTTGAACTGATAACTTTACCAGTGTTCAGGTTTACGTCAAGCTGTGGAGTGGTTCAGACTTACTGTGTATGGAGGTCTTCTATGCTGGCGTCACTGAGGGTGTGTTTGGCACCAGCGTGGCTGCAGACTGTCAGCAGGACAGAAGAGGTCGAGCGAGGGATGACGACAGACATAGGAGCAGAGAGTCACGTTAGGTTGGTCGTTGAAGGACATCAAAGAACTTATGTGTCAATAAACCTTATGAAAATAGCAGAGGCAGGTCCAATTGATCCAGAGGGCTGCACCATAAATCGTATCTTTCTAACTAAAAAAGGACAGACCATGAGGCTATACTCACGCATTTCAGGCATTGAGACGGTCTGGTGGTGAACGCTGTAGAATCAAAATAGTTGTTGTGGAATATATTATTATTTGTTCACCCTTTCAGAAGACAAGGAAATAGGAAAGCACCTTCTTCAAATGCTCTCTCTGTACACCACATATTCTTTCTTCATGGTTTTCCATATCAGACTGAACTGCTGTTTCAAGTGTTGAGGGTCTTACCGGTTCTCCATGGAGGGGGACACGGTGTCCTCATCACAAGTCCACTCCTCACTGTCATCTGTGACTAAGAAAACATTGGCCTCCATAAAACAAAGACAGGGCCAATAGGAGAGCTGTTTTGACCATCAATCATGGCAAGTTTTTTTAAAGGGGGCAATCTGGGATTCAAACAATAACAAAGCGGTCTCCCTTGGTAAACAAGCTGAGGGATGAGGCTGAGACAGTATGGATGCAAGGACTGACCATCCATGAGGTCAAAATGATAGTTTTAACCATGTAATGAAACTATACAGTGTTTGTTTGCAATTACATTGTTTACAAACAATGTTGTAAAACAAGCTTATATTTGGGGTTTTGATGGGGTAAGCCAGTTGAACTAAACTTATGAGGTCTTCAAGTATGAATGGCTATACATCATTCATTTAAAAGTCCCAAAATAGATGTACCAATCCTAGAGGTCTTACAGCTGCTGGTGATCATGAGCTGATGATTGGATGATCTGTGAAATACAACATGAACAGTGAGGGATTACACAGGGCCCGCAAGCCAAGAAGGAGTTTGAAAATCTTTTTGAGTTGAGAGAGAGGAATTTAATGTTACCCGCCACACCTGCTCACAATGCTAATGGTGTCCCCGTCTGCAGCGGCCCGACAAGCAGCCTGAGAAGCCCTCTTCCCCAGCTCCAGCATCTCCTTGATATTGAGCTCCACATTCATCACTGAGATGTAGCCATCTTCAAAAGTAAATGGATACAGGATAAGAAAACCAGTCACAACAACAAACACACACAGTTCAGCAGTGAAACGGAGCCTGTCAGACACAATACATTTCTGGCAACGTCAACATCATTGTGATGATAACCCAACCTGGATGGACTCACATTTATGGTTGGCATCCCGGGCCAGCCATTTCCCTTTGGGGCAGCTGGTGGTGCGGATGATGCTGACGGTGTCACCACTCTTCACTGGCAGGTCGTTCTTACGGACCTTGCTGGCCACAGTCACCCTGGCGTGGTACATAGGCTCTTCCTGCCCGGTGACCTACACGTAATGATGACATAGTAATCTGAACCATGTAGGATTTCAAAATGGAGGCCATGTTGGAATCAAAAGTTCCAAGAGAATTTAATATAGTTGGAATATTATTGTCATGGAATGTTTGGTGTCAACAAGGAGGATAGTTCTGTACATTATGGACCTTCAAGACATTTGATATGTACAACAGAGTAAATTGACCCATGGGTAAAAAAATAAGAAAAGCTGTGAGCCCAAAAAGAGCTGACTCAACTCTCAATCTGCTGGCCAGTAAGACAATCAATCTCTCAATAGTCTACTTGTTGCAGCAGTCCAACTTACTTTGAACTTCTTTTTCATTTCATGTTCCTTCTTCTCCCTCTCTTTCTGCTCCTTCTTCACCTTCTCCAGGCGGTGCTTTTCCCTCTTCCTCTGTTCTTTGTCCTCGTGGTTCTCAGGGCTCTGTCGCTCCTTACTGAAAAGACAGCAGCACTTTTATAGTGACAGGTTGTAATAGACGCTAACTGCATCTGCATCTAACTGCTAATTTCGTTGTCTCTGTACTTGTACTCTGCACAATGACAATAAAGTTGAATCTAATCTAATGAGTGATCATGAAAAATGCAGAAATCAAAGAATGAGTTTAGAGCCCATGAAGGACTCATTAATATCAGACAAACGGCATAACCTGGGCAGATTAACATGATTTGTTCTCCTGATATACTTGTCCTGGAACACATTATCAACTTTTACTGCAACTTAAATGCCAGTGATGACATTTTTTTGGAGAACTGACATACCATGAATTCCGGGGCCATATGTTCATGCGAATCTCCTCCTTCTTCAGACAAACACAGAGAGAAGACCATTTTCAATAAAAATCTACTCTGAGGAGAAACATGTCACTTTTTGTGAACTCAACCAAACAAGTTAAATTGTTAATTATAACTTCCTCTTCTTACAGCCCCAAAAATAGCTTTATTACTGATTTTAAACCGATCACCATCAATGTCACAAATAACACAATGAAAGTTACCGCTGGATGGGTATCAGCATATGGATCTACAAAAGGAATATAAAAACAGTGTTTAAACGTATGCATAAAAAACAAACAAAACCAGAAAAAACTAACAAATTAATGAATGGCCACGAATAAATTATATATTATTTTTTTTAAAGTTCAGATAATTAGCTTCTTACTCTTTGGAGGCCTTTTCAGTTTGCCAGAGTTCTGCCGTATGAACTTGTTGATGTTGTCAACCTCCTCATACACATTGTCGCTGGCTTCATAATAATTTTCATCTTGACAGACACTAGAAGAGACAAACAAAGGAGTTAACAGGAAAGAGGAAGTATACTTCTCTTGAGAAGAAAAAAAGAGAGAGAAGAATTTCATAAGTCTGTTGAAATTCTCTGTTTGTGCCATTTACCTTGGCTGTGTTTGAATATCATCATTTATGACCAAATCTGAACTGGGATCAGTGTCTTCAGTGACAGAGGGCTCAGCGGATGCAGGTTTAATATCAACAGCTTGAGGTTCTGGTTCTGGAGCTGGAACTGCCTGTGTTTGACCCCAATGCTCTGGAACTACTGGAACTGGAAGTATTGGTGTGTCTGGAAGCACTAGGTCATCATTGATGAGGCTCAAGGCTTGCAGGTCAAAGCTAGCAAGTTCTAGCGGTTCACCGATGAATAACACCGGCGCAGGGGCTTCAAATTCTGGAGGCCCTAAGTCTAAAGCTGCAAGAGCTTCTGTCTTCTCACAGTCTGTGGCTGCTAACTCTAGAGCTGCAAGATCAAATGTTTTGCCTTCTGCAGCTTCAGTTACAGAAATCTCGAAGTCTGGAAACTCTGGGGGGTCCAGTTCAAGATCGACAAAGGACGTCTGCCCAGAATCTCTATCTTCAAGTGTCACCTGTTCAACCTTTGTCAATTCTGCAAGCAGATACCAAAACAGATGTTCAAACTCACAAACAAGTACTGATTGGCTCAGTCTAAATGAATGTTGGTAAAGGCACATACAATACGTTTGCTTGGCATTCCAGCAACTGAACTATCAAAAGAATAGAGCTTACCCTGGTTCTGATCTGTGGTTATGTGGTAACAGCTGAGATCTATGTGTGGGGGTCTTGGAGGTTTCGTTGGCAAGGGTCGCAAAGACCACAAGTCAGGTAGAGGCTTCTTGGGTGGAGGAAGGGGAGGTTCACCAGGCTTCACGAGCAGAGCACCTGCTGTATAACGATGATTCTTGAATAATATAACTCCAACTGTCTTACCCCATCAGAACCAAAAGAAATGCTTGTTTTACTCCATTGTTTGTAAACAATTTAATTGTAAACAAACACTGCTTAGCTTCAAAATGTGGTAATGTCTCATGGAAGATCAATCCTTGCATCCATATCTTTGAATTTGAGGACATGGTAACATTTCTCCAGCCCCATCCCTCAGCTATTTATCAAACTAAGTGACAGGAGTGACTTTTGTTGTTGTTCTATAGTTGGTGTATTGGAAAAATCTTGTATCTCCAAAAAGTAAACATTTCAGGAATTGTGAGAACTTTTTTTGTTTTGGACGACATTTCTTGGTCCTCGAGTCATGAAACCCTTCACATGACATTTGTGTGGACATCTTAAAACATACCTTTTGGGTGCTTTTATTTTTTTTAGTAAACTATAAAAGTATTTCCATGGTCCCTTTCCCTTATACATATTGTTTGTGTATAAAATTGTTACAGTATACAAACAGTCTGATTGATTTATATGTAATGCAAACTATTAGACGTTTTTTCAGGATACTGTCATTATGCTCGCTGACTGCATGAGCAAAGCAAGCGTACGCATGCTTTATGACAAAACAAATTAAAATTATTGCAGTTTGAGGGGAACAGAACATGGCCAAATTATACACTTACTCTGAGATGACTTACTACTTGAAGAGCCATTCAATTTGATGAAGGGACGGGCCACAACACAAGAAAGGTGTGGACGACAGACAGGAGGAGGAACAGGGAGGAGGAGCAGTTCTGGATCAAGATTCTCAAAGTCTTTGGGAGGCAAATGGACAACATTTTCAGTAGAGCTATTGTCTCGGAGATCAAGTGCACTGGACCTCTTGGGTTTGGCATAAATTAACAGCCGCCGCGGTGAGAACCTTCTCTTGGCTTTCTCCAATGTGCTTAGAACATGCTGGTCGAAGAACTGGGTTGCACCAACCGTGGAGGAGGAGTCTCCAACTGGTTCAGCAGATGTAGGGGTGACAGGTGTGTCTGGATTGGAAGGTGGGCACTCTGTGGTTGAATGATCCCCTTTGAGAGAAACCCCAACATCTATCTTCTGGTTTTCCACCACAGACACAGCAACAGGAGGTTCGATGGTCAAGCCAGTATGCATAGGTTCCTCCCCAGATTCAACATCAACCTTTGAGACTTTGGTTAACTTGAAGGGGAGTAGCAAACCCTTTTTCTTGCATTTGATAGGTGGCGGGACCACTTTTGTAGGTTCTGAGTCTGCTTTTTGTCCTTTGAAGGGCACGGCAGGAAGCACCAGAGGCATGTGTCTGTCCCTGAGGGACTGCTTGGCGGTGCTATCCACTCCACCAGTCAGGGGTAGCAGGGTGGTCTGCTGCCTGTGCGGGGGGAACGAGACGGGCCGCTTGCCCCCAGATGCCCTAGTCCCATCCCTGAAGATGACCCTGGGTACGACAGGCGCCTTGTTCTCCACTGCAGTGTGGATGGAGTTCACCAGGGAGCTGCAGTGTCCCCCAGGGGGCGGGAGGCGTTTGGGCTTCTCAGCGATGGTAGGTCTGTCCCTGGCCTGAGCGGCCTCGTCCTGAAACTTTGCACGTAGAGCTTTGAAGTTGATTGGTCCTTCCTATAATTGTTTCCGCAAATGACATCTATTAATTGTTGAAAGGCAATCATCTACAAATACCTGTACAATGTTTCGAGTAATAAAATCATAGGATTAATGTATTAATTTGACATTTTAATTTGGGTGTTGCAGTGACACTCAAATTAAAACATGAAATGAAAACCAGCTCACAAATGTATGTATGAATTCAGAAAAGGAGCAGAAAACCGGATTGGAGTGCAACCTGTTGATGCCAAGGTTGCGTTAAAACGCGAGATGAGAACATCTAAATTCATCTTAAAGAAAAGAAAACCACGTTTAACATATATGCTAATAAATCCCAACAGCGCGGTGATAAAGTGTGTCTTGGATTTCATTACCTGGTCCATTGTTCCACGGTGTTCATCCACTGGCACTCTACTTTTGTTCTTTAACGCATTTGTTCCTTTTTGATTTCATTTCAGCTAATTGATTTCATTTCACGCCGATGAAGCAAGTGAAAACCGGCCGAATTCGACCACAAAACGCTAAACTCTTAACAACTCTGGTTTGTTTGGAACTTGACGTCAAATAAACAGACATGATACACCTGCGCATGAGTGCGCGCGCATTACCTGACGCTTTTGGCGACTTTCACGCTTGTGAGCGACATGTAAGCGCGTTTTATTTTAAGCAATGTATCTGTTTTATTTCTCTCGAGACTACAATCATATTTCAGGGTGATTAGAATTAGTTGTTTTTTTATATTGTCACAATGGTTTTGATTCATAATATTAAACATATGAAATGTAAGCTACTGTATGTCTATGGATCAATGTCTGGTAGTGTGTCCCTTAATATATGCCATTTAGCTGACGCTTTTATCCAAAGCGACTTACATTGCAGTGAGTGCATACACTTCAGTATACATGGTCCCAGCAGGAATCAAACCCACAACCTTAGCAGAGAGAGAGAGAGAAAGAGAGAGTGTGTGTGTGTGTGCATGCATGTGTGCATGTGTGTGTGTGTGTGTGTGAGAGAGAGAAAGAGAGTGTGTATGTGTGTGTGTGTGGGGGGGTGGGGGGGGGCTTATGAGAAATGTCTTTCTCAACTATTGGGGAGTGCGGTGTGTTTACCCTCCATCAATCATTCACTCTGGACTCTGGCTGATAGCATGGGATGACAAGAGTTGCTCATCTAAACAATCTGCAAGACAAGTTCCTTTTCGACAGGGAGCAACATGACTAGATTGATCTGTGCAGTATTGGGATCCTATGTTCTGCTGCTATGTTTGAGCAACTCGCTCATGGTGGGGTGCCAAGCCATGAAGGATCCATGGAGCGTAACTCAAAACAGGTATTTTTCCTTCATATACGCTAGATATACTTTGAAGAACCGAACATAGCTGCTATGTGTAAAACAATAAGGTTTGTATCAAAAGGGCTGCACTGCCTCATATGAGGAAGGCCAGAGAAGTCACCAAACCAGTGCCCATCGACTGCAAGCTGAAGAAGTGGTCTTCATGGAGTCCTTGTAACTCCTGTACTGACAAGAAGGTAAAGATTCTCTTAACAAGTTTCATATTCGCAGCATGACTAGACAAGGCTTTCATCAGAGAATACTTATTTACAGTCAAATCTGATTTCACTATCCTAATTCTCATAATTCTCATATTTGGATATTTACATATTCCTACAGTATATGTAATTCTTATGACACCAGTGAGCGCAAGCTGATGTACATTTTAATATACTGTATGTTTGAATGAAGGTAATCTTTAGCTATTTTAGGAATCACCCCTCTGGCAATGTTCATACAGTCTCCTTAGACCTGACCTGACAGACATGTTTTCATAATTTGTCCTAGTTTCGTTTCCAGTCCATGGAGAAGGCGTCCCAGTTTGGCGGGTCGCTGTGTGTGGGCAGCCAATGGGAGGAGTTGGCATGCCCAAGAGCGACCAGCGAGTGTTTGGTGCCAGATCTCTGCGATGAAAAATTCACCTGCAATGAAACAGGCTAGTCACATGACCAACCTCTAACTGACCATATACTGTTCTGCCCTGACTCAGGAGTCATGTTTTTCTGTGTGTGTGTGTGTGTGTGTGTGTGTGTGTGTGTGTGTGTGTCTGTGTGTGCATGTATGTGTAAGTCTGTGTGCACGCGTGTGTGTGTGTGTGTGTGTGTGTGTGTGTGTGTGTGTGTGTGTGTGTGTGTGTGTGTGTGTGTGTGTGTGTGCATGTGTGTGTGTCTGTGTGTGTCCGGTCACAGGACGGTGTATCAGCAAGGAGCTTCGCTGTAATGGTGAGAATGACTGTGCTTACGACCAGTCTGATGAGAGGGTCTGTGTGGACATTAACAAGAGAACAGACAAGTGCGCCTCCCTCATGCCCATCCCAGGGGCTGGCCGTAGCACTCAAGGGTAAGCCATCGCCAATAGACGTAACTGGGAACAACAAGATGCACATTAAAAATATAGTTTGTCTATCAATACTCAATACTCAAGCCCTAATATTACACACCAATTATATATACAGAAGACAAAATGATTCCTCTTTCCAATACTTATGGAGGGCACTGTATTTACTAATGTCCTTTTCCTAGCTTTAATGTCTTGACTGGAGAATTTGTGGCTCACGTTCTTGACCCCAAATACTATGGAGGAATTTGTGAATACGTCTACAATGGAGAATGGAGGAAACTCTCTTACGATGCATTCTGTGAGAAGCTGCACTATAATGATGAGGAGAAATACTACCGGAAACCATACAATTTCCATTCCTACCGATTTACGGTACTGTACTGTACACTTTATCAGTCACAAAATGTATACTGTTTCTTATGATCAACTCATCAAATATACAGCATCTGAAAGATATGTGATTTTACCTTACTGTAGGCTGAAGCTACTTCTGAGGGCTCTGATGAGTACTATGAAGACATGGCAACATTGTTGAAAGCCAGAGAGACGAATAATTCTTTCAATGTAGGCATCACCGTTGGGATTCAGTATGTGGAAGCGGGAGTGTCAGGAGGCCTGGAGTGGGCATTCAGCAGTAACATCACAAAGCATACAAGTCAGGTAACCCCCCTCAATAATACTTCACAAAGTCAAAGCTGCACAACTCCAATTCTTGAGGGCCAATGATACTCACTCTTTTCCTGACCTGGGTTGAAAAATACTTGAAGTGTGTTTGATTTAATTCATCCATAACGAAACCAATGGAATTACTTCAAAAGTGCAAACTCTGCCCGCCCAGACATTGTACATTCTTGGTAACCTACTCTTGCTTTGTACAGAGCAAAAAGAAGCCAGGCAAGACTGTTGAGACACACCCAATGTTTTTTCTTTTTAATTTCACCTTTAAGTCCCATTTAGGTCAAAATACTGCACCTCTTCCTCAAAGGAGACTGTACAAGGCAGCACAAGCTAAAACAAACAATGAAAATACAGTACAAAACAAAGACAACCGTAGCCTACAAGGAAAAGTGCAGAAGTAAAACCCAGCAGGATACAGTATAAAATACATCCAGCACAAAAATACAAAAATAGAACGACTTGCAAAAGTAATACACTATTCATATAGCCATCATGTTTTAAAGCCAAACATAGAACAACTGGTCCAAAGCAGTTACATACAGTACCTCCTCCATCAAATCTGCTATTTTTAACTTCAAATCAGCTGAGGGGACAAAACTTTAATCTGAAACCAACCTGAATGAAGGGAATTCAGTTTGTTCACATTTGGCCAATCAGGATCTGGGGTTTGTGAGGCTGCTGTCCAAAGTGCAGACGGCCCAGTTTAAGATGAGGAGTGAGGATCTGATGCTGGAGGAGGGCATGTACATGTCCCTCATGGAGCTCCCTGAAGAGTATGACTTTGGCCGGTATTCCCGCTTCCTCAACACCTTCGGAACCCACTACGTCACCCAGGGAATCATGGGAGGGACCCTGGAATATGTAATGGTTGTCAACAAAACTACCATGATAAATTCAAGTACTGTTCTTCTTTATTTCAGTAGTACTGTCATTTGAATCAATAATTATAGCCCCATCTGTGCCTAGGATTATATTTATATGTATGTGGATGTTGTGTGTATAATCCTAGGATGAATAGGATTACCCAACATTCAAATGTAAATATAAATATAATCCTGGGCACAGATGGGGCTAGAATAATTATATATATACAGTATCTGTTAATGGTGAAAAAAACTGGAAGGATTTTCAATGTAGCTACATTCCACACATTATGATTATGCAAGTGTATTATTCAATAATGTGTATTTGAAGTGGTCTGATCTAAGGTATATTTAAGTCATGTTCTTGCTCTTTACTTTCAACAGAATTTACTGGTCACCAAATTGGAGCATGCATTGGAGGATCCTTTGGTTTGGGCAGTCCCTTGGGCAAAAATGTGAAAGCTGAACTCAAAGTGCGTGGTGAAGAATGCTTGAAAACTGGAGCTGGTTTTAATGGTGTGTATCTGTCATAAACCCGAGTCTTTGGCCATAACAGTTCTTATTTAGGTACTGTTTGTTATTTATTATAAGGGGTACATGGAGAAAATGTTTAAAATTTGCAGCTTTGATGCCTTTACACCCGTGCAACTTCGTAGTCTAAGGCCTCGTCTGTGTGACAAGTTTGGATTTCCACAGAGCATATTGGTGTATAACAGACGATACAAAAGATGCACAGTGTAAAGGACAAGCAAGGGGTTTGGAGGGGCAGATGTTTGTGCTGCCCCGAATGCGACAACTATGAGCAGAGAGAGGAAAATCCCTCTTACTGTAGTTGTGCACCAGGAAAGCGTTCATCCCATACGCTGAGCTCTGGCATACAGAGAGGAAAGCAATCATACACAGCGTTGAATTCTGAAGTATTGAAAGATATCAACATTTTATAAATTGCTAATTGCATGGCCCTCCTCTTGACTGTATTAAAAAACACATAACCCTCTCTGAAACTGGAAACGCCTGACCCTCCCAAATTCCTCATCACCAATAACGATAAGTCCCTTAAATTAATTTCTTCCTCTAACCTACACCACATTTCTACCTTATGTCATATGATAATAACTTTTCCCCAAATAGCGTTTTGGTAGTGGACTTCAGTTGGATGACCTGAGGCGAGTGTACCCACATGTTTAGGCTAATTGATGATTATCTTTTTACCCAATCATAGAAATAAAAAAGAAATCGGGCCTCATTGAGGACATCATTGTGCGGGTGAAGGGGGGCAACACAGAAAGCTCCGGTGGTCTGGTGGTCATCAAGGACCCTGACATGTACAGGAAGTGGGGCGTGTCACTCAAGTACAACCCAACGCTCATCGATTATGAGGTAATAGCTGCCTGACTGGTAGGACAAACCGGCATGCTCAATTAAATACAAGTACTTGCAACAAAAAAACATATTAGTTACATAGCTTGCAGCTTGAACCATATTACTTTAATAATTGTATTTAGCATATTTACTTGCATACAGCTATAATAGACAGTAGTATTTGTTTGTCTGATGCAATCAACCCAAAACGACAAACCCTGCCCACCAGGGAATTCAGGCAGGCTCAATCGTAAAAAGAGCATTTTCAAACACAGGCCTGCAGTGTAAACACACAGGTAATAGTGCGTTCAAACATTCATAAGTATGTACAGTACATTCATATCAAAAGGCATGAACACTGCTCATACAAATGTATAAAACATGTCCCTGTCCTAATTGGACTCCTCTACATCCCCCTCCTTAATTCCTCCCCTTGAACCCCCCCCCCCCACCACACACACACACACTCCCCAGATTATGCCCATATACGAGCTGGTACGCGTCAGCACGGCTGCGTTTGAGGTGGGCTCGAGGCTGGCACACCTGAGGACTGCCTGGGAGGAGTACCTGATGCAGTTCAACTCATGCCGCTGCTCCCCCTGCATGCACAACGGCATACCTGTCCTCAAACAGACCACCTGCAGCTGCATCTGCCCCAGTGGCTTCACAGGAGACGCCTGCCAGGAGACCGCCAGGAAAGGTGAGCCATAGAGAACTTATAGGGCTCTGTAGGATGAGACAAACAAGATAAATCCATTTTAAAGTGGTCCTCGCTGTGTTGGTAATAGAGTAGCTTTGACTTGAACCTAGACATAATCATCCCTTAAATCACAGCTTCTAGCATCTCTTGGGCAATCAGAAAGTTTGTTCTGATCAAACCGTTGTATAATGTAACTTGAGTAGCCTTGCAGTATATTTATTTAGAAATGTTACAATAGCAGAGTAAACTGATAGGGTCCAATTACACTTTCACTGCTTTGACTCCAAGAAGGCAAATTTGACAAAATATCATTCTTTCATCCGATAGATGCAAAGACGGACGGGGTCTGGAGCTGTTGGGGGACGTGGTCCTCCTGTCAGTCAGGAAATAAGATACGCACACGGTCGTGTAAGAACCCTGCACCAGCCAATGGTGGAGCTGCCTGCCGAGGTTCCTCCTCCCAGAAACAACGTTGTTGAAGTCTGTCAGCCACCACTGAACTAGAATGATGGGCACACAGGCTCTCCTCAGGGCACCAGCATACAGGAGTGATTACACATGTCATGCTCATTCTAGTTGTTCTCTGCAAATAAAGAATAAAGAACAGTGCCACCGACTCTTTTATGGAATATGTTCACACAGGTATATACAGTATAATATAATTAAATGAATGAATTAATAATAATATTTATAATAATATAAACCCCCTGAAATGGACTTAGCTGTTGTGCTTCTGCATGAAGAGGTCAAAGACGAGAGACAGAAAGGCAAAAATCTGTGAGTCCATTCCCTTGAACACCCCTGTCCAATTGTATTTTAGAAAACAGCGGGACCTAAATAGCATTCATAAATGAAATATTTCTTTCAAAGGATGCAATGTTACATATATATCTAGATAGATAGATAGATAGATAGATAGATAGATAGATAGATAGGTACTTTATTGATCCCCGAGGGGAAATTGAGGCGTTACAGCAGCTCACGTCACAAACAAATAGACATCTGAAACATTATATACAGTTAGAACAGTCCAGTATGATTTAACATCCGCCAGCCTGACTCTGATCACCCTGATCAAGCCAGCTGGAGGAGGAGTTGCGTCTTATTGTGGCAGGCAGAAAAGATCTCCTATAGTGCTCCTTAGAGCAACAAGTGGTTGTAATAATCTGTTGCTAAAGCAGCTTCTGCCGTAGATTGAAGACCCATCTCTTCAGGCTACATCTTAACGATCCCTCCTAAAGACTTCTTCACCCCCCTACCCCCCTGTACTAACCCTAACCCTAACCCTAAAGACCTCTTCACCCCCACTACCCCCCTGTACAAGTTTCTCTCCTGTTAATAAAAAAAAATCATTCTTCTAGCATTGTGACTGCCAATGGCCCCTGGTCCGAGCATTGATTACTTTATCTTATGATGACTGATGGACAGATGATTCACTTACTTAAACGAATGTATAGTTGTAAGTTGCTTTGGATAAAGGCGTCTGCTTAAATGCCATAAATGTAAATAAAAAAAAAAAAATGTAAGCTTCTCTGCTGTGCCACAGTGTTATGTAGGGGATGGGAGGGATTGTCCATGATGGTCAGGAGTTTGGTCCGCATCCTCCTATTGGCCACCTCCTCCACAGTGTCCAGGGTGACACTGAGGACAGAGCCAACTTTCCTAATAAGCTTGTTCAGCTTATTCACCTTCCTTGATCCTGCGCCCCCAGCATACCACCGCGTACAGCACTGCACTGGCAACCACTGACTGGTAGAAGGACCTGAGCCTCCTCAGGAGATAAAGTCAGCTCTGGCCCCTCTTGTACAGGACATCTGTTTTACCAGAACATATTGCACGTTTAAGTGATAAAATGAGCAATAGATTGCTTTAGGAAGGCCTCATCTATCTATGCACAATTTAGTCAGAATATAATTTATTATTGTCAATAATTGAGACACTGACATTTCTGAGAGAGATATGAGATATTTATTTTGAGATGTTTGTGGGACATTTTCAAAAGCAATCTACAGAGTCCTCGTGCAGCCCTCTGCATGCCATGCCTTCATTGCTGGGTGCAGGGTTGTTACACAGGCGGGTTCGAGTCTTTGTCGTCCCACCGCAGGACGACCATGAGCCCCAGCAGCTCCAACTGCCATCTATGGCTATTTCTGTCAGGGTCAAAGGTCAAATATCATTGTAATATATGCCATACAGTACAGCTATCGCCATGGTGATACAACAACTGAGGCAGACAGGGCACACAGTCAGCCGTAGTGGTGGTGTGTTAAAATGGTGTGTAATAAACAGTTGATGATGTTGATGGGGTGTGTGTGTGGTGTTATAAACAGTTGATGATGTTGATGGGGTGTGTGTGTGTGTGGTGTTATAAACAGTAGGAGATAAGGTGTGTGTGGTGTGTTACTGTATATACAGTAGAAGATGTTGATAAGGTGTGTGTGGTGTGTGTGGTGTGTGCTTAACAAAGCTGACCTGATCTCTGGGTAATCTCACAACCCAGACCGCTGTATCCAGCCGGACAAATACATTCACACCTGGTGCCTGATGGGGGAGATAAGGATTGTCATCGTTGTTGTTGTTGTTGTAACCATCATCATCACCAAAGAATGTCTGGGAGCAGAGTATTTTTCAGATTTATCTAGAATGAGATGAGGATGCTATACCTACAGTCATGAGAAAAAGTTAGGACTATGTCTTTTTCAACATATTCAAACATATGGACATTTGGAACTTAATATTTTGGGGGGTGTCCTAACTTTTTCTCTGTATGACTGTATGTTAGCTTTGCAGACTAGACTCTGCAGAGGGTGTTGAGGCACGCGTCCAGCCTGAATTCGATATCCAATCAGTCACAACTTTGAGCTTTATTTAATCACGGACCCACTGTAACAACTGGATAAAAAAGTTGTTTACCTTTGAGAACGACAACTCCATTGTTGAGGCAGGGGGAACATTGGCAGGAACTAGCTTCTTTCAGGTACTCTTCCAGAGCTTTCCTCAGGTTCTTCTTCAGGCTGCGGGCGCTGAGAAAGTCTCGATGCGTCACCAGCTCATACAGCGGCTGCCTCTGTCAGGCAGAGCAACAACAAAACCTTTATCTCACGGGTTTAAGTCTTACTGATAATGGAACTGGTCATGTATAGGCTCCGTGGAGCCATATGAATGGTGGATATACGTGGAGATAGAGAGAGAATAAAGACAGAAAATAAGAGGGAGAAAATAGAGACAGGTAAAGTGAGTCAAAGTAGATGAATGGAGAGGCCTGATAGAGGGGCTCACTGTGCTGCGGATGAAGTCAGGATTGAAATACACGGCATCACCCCACAGCCTCATCAGCTCTGGAGTGGGCAGCTTCTTGGCAGCCAGAGAGCTGATG
This sequence comes from Argentina silus, assembly GCF_951799395.1. Taxonomy (NCBI): domain Eukaryota; kingdom Metazoa; phylum Chordata; class Actinopteri; order Argentiniformes; family Argentinidae; genus Argentina; species Argentina silus. Next base: position 13,573,641 of record NC_139672.1, on the reverse strand, counting down.
GACTCACTGTCACCGCCTCTCACAATGGCGACAAAGTCCTCCGCCATGCTGCCTTTGACTGTGTCCTCTGGAGGGAGGCGAGAGAGAGAGAGAGAGACAGACAGACAGACAGACAGACAGACAGACAGACAAACAGACACACAGACACACAGACACAGACAGAGACAAAGGAAAGAAATAAAGAAAAAAGTAAGAAAGAAAAAGGATAGAACCCTTTATAAAAACATTCTACACTTCATGTTCAAACTGTGACTGCTAGTTTTATTCTATTCTATTCTACTTTATTCTTTGTAAACCTAAAATATACAACACTGACACTGGGAGAAAAAAGTCTACCAAGAGATTGTATATACTAGAGATATGCCACTGCTTTGATTTACTATTGCCTTGATTTACGGGAAAGATGGCACCAGTTTCATGTGGGGATACATTTCTGACCAATTACCAAGCAGTTATAGATAACAGTTATAGATAGCAGTTGTCATTGCTAGGTTTGTTTTGCTAGGATCGTGTGTTTCTCATGCTGTCCCTAGTAATACATGTGTAAGACTAGAGCAGGAGGTTAGGAAGGCTAGGACAAAGCCAAATAAAGCATCCTTTTAAGACAATGCACCTACTTTTAACGGTCAAATGACCGCAAGGAATGTTTCTACACACTTCAGTGATAGAAACATTGCGAAAAACCGAAAGGAAAAGTTGCTAATCCATATAATTTGGGTGTGAGTAGAGTTTTTGTCCTGCCCTCACATGGACGAGCTGTCTAAAAAGAAATAAGCGCCTGAAGAGGCATCGCCAAGATGGTGACGGAGTAAAACGGCTTCTTTTAAAGAGGCTCTGTAAAAGGGTTCTTTGGCTGTCCCTGTTACCTGTACAACCCTTTTGTGTTCCATTTAGAACATTCTGTGGAAAGGGTTCTACATGTAACCCTAAAGGGTTCTACATGGAACAAAAAATGGTTCTCCCACAGGGACAGCTGAAAGAACCCTTTATGGGTCTAGGTAGCACCTTCTTGTTAGAATGAAGTGTGGTTTTGAGAAAAATTAAGTCTCACCTCCCATCTCATTCAGCAGACCATCACAACCGCCTGCGTCGACCCCAACAGTCACATAAACCCCCTTGATGTTGGCCCCCACCTTGAGACCTACTTGCACACAGTTTCTGTAGTCATCCAGAGAATAGTCTATTAAAAAGGGGTTAGATACAGGAGAGTAAAGAGCATTACTATCATTGGAATATATTACATTCTCACAGTAAATAAGTGCAGAAAAAGAAAATGCAGCTGTCGGTATAGTGGAGCTGACAAGGTTCAGCAACTAACTTATGCCCAATGCCGTCACACTCTGGAGTGACTCTTAAGGCTGATTCATGCATTGTTACATCCTTGTTACTACAAGGGTCTGTGTGGATAAAAATTAGGGAAGTTCAGAGAGGCCTGCACTGAGAACTGTGCACACCCTCAAAAAAGTGTCTGGTTGAATAGAAAAACTACAAATGAAAGGCTGATGCGGACATACAGTAAGTCTTGTGTGCCCTACAAGACTGTGTTAGCCGATTGACCTAAAGCCTAAGCATTGGATTTGAAGCTGACTGAAGCCCACTCAGACAAAATGACTCATCACCGAACCATCTCCGTTACATATCACACAGACGTCACCTGACTTCTCCAACTTCTCCTTGTTCAGGATGATGGTATGCTCATAGTCTCCTCCCAGTGTGGCCTCAGTGATGTAGTGGGTTCCGTAGTCTCTGTAGATCTGTCTGTACTCTCCGTAGACGTAGGAGTCGGGCAGGGCTCGCAGGCGGTGCAGGAACTCTGGGTGCAGCATCAGGCCATCCTGCTTCAGGGCGTACCGGGCCAGCTGCAGCTCAGCTTTGGCCCGGATGAAACTGTTTGTCTGTGGGTAGGGGGGAGGGACAGGTGGAGGAACAGGTGGAGGGACAGGTGGAGGGACAGGTGGAGGGACAGGTGGAGGGACAGGTGGAGGGACAGGGGTCAGCTCTACTAGATTCAGGCCCAATCAGAACTAGAGGGGAAAGGGGAAAATACTCTTTCTACACTCATGTGCAATGAATATAATGATTCAATTGAGGGGCTGATGCAAGAAGTGAATTGAAATTAGATTTTTTTTAATGGAAAATTACACATTATTTTCCATGAGGATGTTTTAATTCATGAATTGACCCCAATCCCACAGCTGAGTATGTCTGATTCTGATTGGTTGGGGGTTACCTGAATGCATCTGTCTATGGGAGAGAAGAAGGGAATGAGTGCATTTGTAAACTCTGACCTTCCCAGAGGCGCGGCGTATCTTGCTCTCTGACTTGGAGTATTTGGAGTCATTGTAGTCGAAGCCAAACTCAGCGATGCCCGGAAGAGCGAAGCCAATGGACACGGAGGTCTTGGATGTGCGCTCCTTCATGGTGTACTCGTAATACTCAGAATAAGACTTGAATGACTGCAATGTGAAGTCATACTCGCCTTTGGTCTGTGGGGGAACCAAGAAAGAAAGCACCCCATACACTTAGTACTGGTCACAATCAGTGGAGGGTGGTGTAGGTAGAATTCAGAAGACGGGCTCATTGTAATGCATGGAATGGAATGAGGAATGGTATCAAGGAATGGGGAATGGTATGTGTGTTTGATACCGTTCCTCATTCCATTCCATGCATTAGAATGAGCCCCAATTTGGTTGTGCAAATAGTGCTGAACAGAGCAAGAAATACCTAACAACTCGGAATAGCATGATTTTTATTGTACCTTGTCTTTAACAATGTATTTGCGAAGATGTTCATTATTCAACTAGAGTTTTAGGAAACAAAATGCATTGCACATCATTCTAACGCTAGTTGCAGTATTCAAAACTCCCATGTAATGTCACATTGTGTGAATTAGATATATTACGATTAAGTTGGCCGACTTTTCACTTTTTGGCACTTTTTTTGCATATGCAAATTGGAACCTTGAGTGTCTATCATTTATACATGGGTTAATGTCACCACTTAATGCAAGAAGTTAACTGAAAATGACCAATTGCTTTTGATTCAATTCACCTCTTGCATTTAGTGAGATCAAATGTGAATTGTGACTCCAATTTGTGACTCCAAAGTCCAACCCAGCTCACCTCCATTGTGTACTGTTGTAGGTTGTACGGCTTCCTGAATCGCACGTTCTGGATGTAGTGTGGCAAGCAGCTACCAGCGTAGTATCGGTTGTCAATGACCACCCCCTCCAGACGGCTGTTCACTATGTTTATTCTATTGGGGGAGAAAGTGAAACCAAATAGAGAGTAGAGTAGGACCATCTACATTTTGTGACAAATCTGCAACAAATTAAGTAGCCTACATATTAAAGACCAAAACATTTGTAGGTGTTTTTTTTTTTTTTTTTTTTTTTTTTTTACTTTTGCAGCTTTTGGCAACCGAATCGACTTTTTTTTTTGTATTTTATTTCCAGGGTTTTTGTACCGGAAGGTCTACTGTTGAATTGATAATCGTAAAGCTGCCACCATAGTTCAACAACATTTAGCCCATGAGGTATAAAGTGTCATTGTAAGTGGATGTAACACAATGTTTCAGAAACCGAATAATTAATAGCAACAAAAACTGTTTAAGCTGAAGTATACTGTTAAACCTCTGATTCTCTGTACGCTGTAACTTTCTGAGAGTAAAGTGCCTTCAATTTGATGACAAGAGGCTAGTGGAGGTAGAAATCGATTCCTCATTGCATTACAATGAGCCCGTCCTCTGATTTCTACCTCCACCAGCCTCCCCATATCTATTGCCACGTGCACTGAATCAGTAGATCAGTACGTTCCTTAGTACAATGTCCTGTCTGACTGGAGACTGTGCTGCTGACTACAGCTGGATCTCATACAGTCTTTGCATAAGGATGATGAAGGCCTCTTCACTGAACACATTATTGTGCTTTTGGATGAACCAATGGTTCAGGGTGTCCTGTGTGTGTGTGTGTGTGTGTGTGTGTGTGTGTGTGTGTGTCTTTGATTTTCACAATATTGCCTATTCTACAAACGAATTGCATCAGCCTGCATCAAACCTTTATTTTTTCTTCACAGCTCTATGCTCTCATTCCTTTATATTCACCTACCAGACCCCAGTGTTGGAAGCCTACCACGACATCCTTGTTGCCTGCATGCCCTGAGGAAGGCTTCGGTGGAAGATTACGGCCAACAATCACCATCCAAAAATTTAAGATTTGGCTGCCCACAGGCTGCAATTTTATTATCAGCATTTTAAACTAGATTTGGCTTATATTCAATATTGTTACTTCTGATGATAGACAAGTGCATTTTAACATCACCATAATTCTGCATCTGCTTAAACCTGCTTCAAATTATCCACAAAAAACAGATATCTAATATCTTAATGTTTCACTCTTGGTTGTGTCTACAGTAGGCCTAGTCTTCGCTGGGTGGCAGCTTTTTAGTGAAGACTTTTGCTTTTATCTGGTCCCTGACATGCTATCACTGTCTCCTACAGACTATCAGAACTGTCTGTTTATTTACCTGTGTTGGACCCGGGCCTTCTATATTGACCATTCAAACAATACATGTAGCTCATGAAGAGCAATCATATACCTCATCATATACCTCTTCTGAAATGAGGAACCCTTACTGTACATACCTTTTCTGAAATGAGGAATCCATACATACCTTTTCTGAAATGAGGAATCCATACATACCTCTTCTGAAATGAGGAATCCATACATACCTCTTCTGAAATGAGGAATCCATACATACCTCTTCTGAAATGAGGAATCCATACATACCTCTTCTGAAATGAGGAATCCATACATACCTCTTCTGAAATGAGGAACCCATACATACCTCTTCTGAAATGAGGAACCCATACAGTATATACCACTTCTGAAATGAGGAACCCATACATACCTCTTCTGAAATGAGGAACCCATACCTATCACTTCTGAAATGAGGAACCCATACATACCTCTTCTGAAATGAGGAACCCATACAGTATATACCACTTCTGAAATGAGGAACCCATACATACCTCTTCTGAAATGAGGAACCCATACCTATCACTTCTGAAATTAGGAACCCAAATCACAGATCAACTTTAGCATCGTTCCTTTTGAGGGGAGTAAGCATGTGAGACTGACCCTTTGGCGAGGTTCTCGATGCCCCAGTACTCCTCCGTCTCGTGCTTGCAGGCCTTGTTGACCTTCGCACAGCCCTTCTCATCCGACGCGTCCCCACAGTCATCATCCCCGTTGCAGCGCAGATCCATAGACACACAGCGACCTGGGAGGAAACACATGCTGAGGTTGAACCGAACCTGCTAAAGCAATGGTTGCCTTCCAGGCTGCCTCCATTACGGTCTATGTAATGAGATCTCACAACACCTTGAAAGAAGAGTGATTAACATTTTAGGAACCGCATTAATGTGACATTAAGTATTGTACGACTTTACTTTGTAATGTAATTATCAATATATTTACATAGGGTGTAGCAGTCTGCTGATCTGCACAGCGTGACACAACCAGTGTTGTAAACACAATCAGTGTATGATAAGCGGTGTGTTTGTTGAGCACTATTTACTGGTTGAAATTCAATCAATGACAACATAAAGGCCATCGTTAAAAAAGAGCCAACAACGCCAACACTTTATGCAAACTGAACTTATTTTCTGTAAACTTCACCATTCTATTCAGAAGTCACTACATTGACATGTTCATCTCTTTTACAAGTGAGATCTGGTGAAGAAGGAAGCATACACAAGTTATACAAACACAAAAGACACAACACAACACAGCATACAACATATACAGTTAGGTCCATATATATTTGGACACAATTTTAGTTTTTTAGCTGTTTACCAAAACATATTCAAGTTACTGTTATATAAATGAATATGGGTTTAAAGTGCAGACTCTCAGCTTTAATTTGAGGGTATTCACATCCAAATTGGGGGAAGGGTTTAGGAATTACACACCTCACGGTGGAGGCAGTGTGATGGCATGGGCATGCATGGCTTCCAATGGCACTGGGTCACTAGTGTTTATTGATGATGTGACAGAAGACTGAAGCAGCCGGATGAATTCTGAAGTGTTTAGGGATATACTGTCTGCTCAGATTCAGCCAAATTCAGCAAAGTTGATTCGACGGTGCTTCACAACACAGATGGACAATGACCCAAAACGTACTACGAAAGCTACCCAGGAGTTTTTTTAAGGCAACGAAGTGGAAAATTCTCCAATGGCCGAGTCAATCACCTGATCTCAACCCCATCGTGTCTGCCTGCCAGTCACTCAGCCTCAAGAACAAGAACTGTCAACAAAGCATAGTATTTGCCTGCTCCGGAATCAACAACAACGGACTCTGAAAAGCACAACCCATTCCAGTAATTGAAGACCATACTCACGGCCTTCACCCGTCATTTGAACTGCTGGGCAGTTGATAACAGGAGGAGAATCACATTCGAGCCCCCTGAGCCTGACTCTGGCACTAACCCAGTGGGATTGTGAGACTGACCCTTTGGCGATTTAACTCACTAAATGCTAAAGAATTCCGGACCACTCACCACCTAGAGTGCCAGGTGTTCTATGTGATATTTACCTAGCAACAACACTTTGATTGGCTACAAAATGAAACATCATAATTTATGCATTTTTTGGTGAAAACAATTAGCCTTGGTACTCTGGAACGTTGACAATTTGGGCGACTTTATTCACCCTCGGCACTCAATGAGTTAATGATTGTAGAGGCCCACGGACATTTTTTTAGGTTAAGGGTTAAGGATGGGAATGGGAGGAGGATAGGGCGTGGATCAGCGGAGGCGCTACCTGTGGTGGTGCAGAGATGGCCCTCACACAGGGGGACCTCGTCACAAGTATAGCGGGATGGAGGGGTGCAGGACTCCTTCTCCCTGTCATGGAAATGGCATGGCTCCCCTCCGAACTGGGATGGCTGAGTGAGTGTAGCATAGCGGTACTGAGGAGAGAGGATGGAGAGTTTAATACAGTTTGGTATGAGGGAACCACTAAGGAACCACTAAGGAACCACTAAGGAACCACTAAGGAACCACTAAGTAACCACTAAGGAACCACTAAGTAACCACTAAGGAACCACTAAGGAACCACTAAGTAACCACTAAGGAACCACTAAGGAACCACTAAGGAACCACTAAGTAACCACTAAGGAACCACTAAGGAACCACTAAGTAACCACTAAGGAACCACTAAGTAACCACTAAGGAACCACTAAGGAACCACTAAGGAACCACTAAGTAACCACTAAGTAACCACTAAGGAACCACTAAGTAACCACTAAGGAACCACTAAGGAACCACTAAGTAACCACTAAGGAACCACTAAGTAACCACTAAGGAACCACTAAGGAACCACTAAGGAACCACTAAGTAACCACTAAGTAACCACTAAGGAACCACTAAGTAACCACTAAGTAACCACTAAGGAACCACTAAGGAACCACTAAGTAACCACTAAGGAACCACTAAGTAACCACTAAGGAACCACTAAGGAACCACTAAGTAACCACTAAGGAACCACTAAGTAACCACTAAGTAACCATTAAGGAACCACTAAGGAACCACTAAGTAACCACTAAGTAACCACTAAGGAACCACTAAGGAACCACTAAGGAACCACTAAGGAACCACTTAGAGCAATCTCTCTCAGAGCTTTCTTTCCTCACACTCATGTTGTTGTCAAGGTAATGACTCATTGTGTCTTTATCCATGCAAAAATGATTAGGAGCAGCACTACAATGCGTCTTCAATCACATGCTCCTGCCACATCTTATGCATCACTGTGGACATTGGACCGAGGTTGTGCAACCTTGCTGACCAATTCTAACATTGACCTGACATCAGAGTTGCTGCACTGCACATTCCAACTGGTATATTATCATATTAACCCTCTTCTTCTGACAGACGTCACAGGATGTCCACGGGGTCCACTCTGAAAGGGCGCAATCCACCGGCTGCATTTTGTCCTCAGTCTCGGTCACAGACCGGGCCGCACGCCCAACACAGAGCCCCTCATCACTTTCCGTTGCTATGGCAACATCACTGAAACACAGGTCACTCACAACTGACAATTGACCACCGTACAACATGTTCACAACCAGAGATTAAGGTCGTAAGAAAAAGTCAGACAAAATATTTCTTGCTCAATGTGTGAATGTAGTGTACTTAAAGCAATACACACATTATTCCCTATACTCTATTGACCTTGTTCATTATAG